>NW_019029010.1:0-489895 GCF_002105155.1 Lobosporangium transversale | reverse complement strand
TCTCCAAGAAGTTGAGGACCGCGACAGCGTCGACATTTCCCTCGTATGGTTCTGGTTTGGTAGGTTTTATCACAGCAGCCACCGTGCGGACATGGTCATTAAAGGCGGCAGCGCTAGAAGCACTATCCTGTCGGGATTCGAGGAAGGTTTGCACAGCGTTCTGCACGGATAGGCTGGTACTGGCATCAAGGTTAAGAGCTTTCAAGGAAGTGGTGAGGTTGTCCATGGCAAAAAAAAAAAAAAAAAAAAAAAAAAATCAAATGCAGGGGTAAATTTTTAAATTTTATCTAGGAAAATATCAGAGGGATCTAGGGAAAAATATCAGAGGGAAATATAAGCGGTTTCTGGCGGGGTCGGTGGTTCGATGAACCTTTGCTACCATGTAAATAGTAACAATCAAAGGTGATCTTAGGTGGAATCGAAGGTCAAAGGATGCTTTATTTGGCTATAACGTAGTGGACTATTTATACTGATAATTGATAGGGTTGGGGCTTGGTGTCTTGGCACTTGGGCTTGGCGTCTTGGCGCCTGGGGTGCGCGTGATAGTTGAGCCCTCCTCAAAGGTTTGAGTCAGTATTGTATAACACGTTTGCAGCATTACAGATTCTGGTGAGCTTTTATTTTAATTTTTTCATTGTTTTTGGTGGCAGGGATAGCGTACTTAGTATCAGATTAACGAACTATCTCAAGCGGCGTCATCTAGCTGAGCTTGATAATAATTTAGACAGAGCCAGATTTAGTGATGCTAGCGATAGTGAAGACAAAGAAAGTAAGTGCTACCAGGACTCAACCTTTGTAATAAACGTCAGAGGCAACGGCGAGGAAGTAATTTCTAGACAAATATAAAATATGAATAAGCTCAAATAGTTTACAAGATGAAATAAAATATTACGGGACTTCAACTTCATTTATTTGTTTCTGTGGAGAAAATGAACCCGTGAAATCAAAACAATCTCCTTTCAGCTTGAAAAACGAACTTCACTTTGTTCCAGCTCTCTTGACTATCATAATTAATTGCACATAACCACCTATACTAACCACACTGAACAGAGGTAAATAACTAAAAGACGCTGCGGACTCTCCCCTACAAGCAAATTCAACTCAAGAAGTAAAAAGTCACTCAGTACCTGTAAGGCCCTTTATTTAACAAGTAACGGTATCAGTACCCATATCTAAATGGGTCCTGCAGTAATCCTGATGCCAGAACTCATTAGCGTTGCAAAATCCCGAGCCCATATTGTCAATGCATCTGTAGACAATTGACCAGCTAGTGCCACCCTTGCGAAACTTTTGACACAATGGAAGTGGATAGATTACAGAATCCAAATTCTCTCCATGATGGGTATGTGAGACTATCAGAGCATCGGGTAGGTGTGGAGTCTCCGCTTTCTCATAGAAACTTAAATCAACCTTGACTTTCCATCCATTGTTCGCAAGTTCTGTCTTGTGGGCATAATAAACACTCCTGTAATGCTTTGCAGTGTCTCCTCGATCATTAAATAGCTGGAAGCCAACCACAGTTTTGGGATCCATAAACGCAGTTTTAATTGCAACACAATATGCAAAACTAGCATCAATAGTGCTGGCAACCAGCGACAGAGCAACGAGAAGGACCCAGAAATAATAAAATGAAGGCATCTCTATCAGCGTGAATGAATAAAAGCATAAATGAGAAGGAGATATTAATTTAGTATAATGGCATATGGCTCTGAAGTTTTACAGGTAGATAGAGTACATTACCTGAAGGTTAAACTGCGTAATTGTGTGATGGAGCATGGAAGTGTAAAGATGGAAGGACCTTTTTATATGAAAGTCATAGGTTTAAGTCATATTACGATTCTGATAAAATCTTATTGTCTGGCTACAGTGTATGTTAACTGGAAGTTCTTGAGCCCGACTTTATTTCTTTTGCATGTGAACCCAGCACAGCAGTTACGCCTTAAATGAAACACGGCACCCATGCTCTAAAATGAGACATCAGACCAACATTACACAAAAATTTGAGTAACCTACAATACTGGCATTCTAGCATTCGACACAAGAGGAGAAGAGGAGAGAAGGAGCCAATATCGAAGAGTTAAAAAGCAGCATGATAGCTATGCCTAATCTGACTCTGCCTTGAATACATTGACCGGTTCCTCTGATTAGGACACAATCCCTTTGTTTATAAGATATTTATATATTTGTATTATATATATACATACCATATATATGTATTTTGGAATAATGGCTTGGCACATCCAAGGTTATTAAGGTTACGCCAATGTAACAGCAACGTTACCCTAATTACTGAGGAAACCCAATTATGGACCTCTCACTTCACTGGTTGCAATATGAGTGGGTTCACCGCCACGAAACAAACCTTAATAGTGTCGGATCGCATGAAAACAAGCTATTAACATTAAAGAGATGATCGATAGTCTATAGTCGTTATTATTATTAATTGGAGCAAGCCATACGTTCATTACGTATACTAACGACTCTTCCCTATTCAACCCACGGTTGCCCATGATCTTTTTTTTTTTTTTTTTTTTCTTTTTTTTGCTCCCTAAAACGAAAGATGAGCAGCCAGTCGCTGAGGTAGAAAAAAAAAAAAGAAAAAAAGAATGAGGGTTAGTTCTGTGGCTCGAGCTTATTAATGAAAACGGGCACCTAAGATAGGGTTACTGGTGCGAGTAATGAACATATGGCTTGCTCCAATTAACAATAATAATGACTCTATCGATCATTCCAAAATACATATATACAACAAAGGGATTGTGTCCTAATCAGAGGAACCGGTCAATGTATTCAAGGCAGAGTCAGATTAGGCATAGCTATCATGCTGCTTTTTAACTCTTCGATATTGGCTCCTTCTCTCCTCTTCTCCTCTTGTGTCGAATGCTAGAATGCCAGTATTGTAGGTTACTCAAGTTTTTGTGTAATGTTGGTCTGATGTCTCATTTCAAAGCATGGATGGCCTCAATACAACGAGGGAAAAGGTAATAGCGTGAGCAGTCCATTTTCGAATAAAGACAATGCATCTTGTGGCCTCATTGATGCGACTGACAACTCCTTCACATTCCTCAAAGCGTAACGCCTAAATCAATATTTCAGAGAGGATCAAAACCCCTCTATGGAACAGTCGATGGGTTGGGCAACAAAGCGGTCGATGGAATAGCCAATGGAATAGTCAACTAAGCAACTAACTGTATGGTCAACTGAATTGCCAATGAGGCAGTCAAGGAAATTGCCACCGACATATCCCCATCCTTGCTGTCATAAAGCTTCATGGGCCAAATAATTTAAAGTTGGGGCCAACAAAAAAATTTGACTGTATCTGTTCACTGACCTGAAAGAAAGTTTGGTCAATAACATAAAAATTTGAAGCGAAGCATTGTCTTCATTCCTTTTTCTTTTTCGTTTTTCCTTGGGAGGTACTGCCCAAAAACCCCGGTAGTTGCCCATGTTGACCTCATTAACAAAAGTGTAAACTTCCATCTTATTGATGAAGTCTTTATGTCGCATATGAGCTGTTTGTCAGAGGTTCAAGATATAAAAAATCAGAAAACCCCATTTTGACCAAACTTTCTTTCAGGTAACTTTAATGTCTATTCCCTGGGTTTCTTTTTAATATTGTGACAAATCGTCTAAGTGACTCGATAATGTTTTAAAACTACCTGAAATGGTTGGCTTAAAAACATCTTATGATTTTTTAAGTTATTTACTTTCACTTAATGCTTCTGAAAAAAAAAAAAAAAAAAAAAAAAATTCCGTCCGCCGACAGAAAAATGGTGCTTGAATGTATTCATCTACAGAGCTAAGATTGCCTTGAGACCTAGAGCTTGAGAGGTAAATAAATGTTTGTGAAAAGCCGATGTTCGAATATTGTTTAATGGCATACAATTGTAGAAAGAGCAGACAGAACTCAAAGTAAAGGCGATGGGCGAGTACAGTTGTTCCATAATCGCTTGGAAGATGGCAATACATGCTATTGTACATGGCCAATCACGTCTTTAACAAATTTAGCGTGGCTTCGAATAACGGGACTGCTCAAAAGCTGCGTGTCTTTGAATTGGTTTGCGTTTTGTTTTAAACATATTCAATATTGTGGTTTGTAGATGTTACCTCCTAGGCTTGAGAGTGCATCCAAATGGGGCACTCTACTCAATGGTCATATAAAAAACACATCCAATTCCACATAAGCTTATAACTGTGGCGAATACACCACACAACTTATCTAGATAGTCGTGCACTATTTAAATCTGCCTCATATAATATTCTTTTGACCAGTTAAATTGGCAAAAAAAAAATTTTTTGTACAACACGTAAACCAAGAATGGCAATGTGTATTCCAGCAAAACAACAATTTTTGGATCATCAATTTGGCTAATTTTTTTATTGGTGGGTACTGTTGTAGAATCTACCCAAAGGTTCGCCTCTGTTTACAAGGACAAAATTTCTATTGACTTCGCGGATCCATCCCTGGACATTTTTTGCGTCAATCTTGAGAATACCATCATTGATATGCTTTGTCAATGTTTCGTGGTTTTGAAGCTCTTGACGCCGTTCATGCCTCTTGATGCTACTAAAGACCCATTCGGCCGCATTGAGATGAGGGGTGTAGGGAGGCAATCGCAAGTAAACATGTCCATTATCATTCAAAGTGTCTTTTTAAGTCAATCCTTCATCAAAGATTGAGCTGATAATTTTTTGACGAAGACCAGAATCAAGACGTTGATAGTTCTTTGAACGTGGCATGGTGTAGTGTTGAATGAAGAAAAAATCTCTGAAGGCGAGACAGGAATATGTTAAATCTAATAACCAAATTGATGATGCAAAAATTGTTGTTTTGCTAGAATATTCATTGCCATTCTTGGTTTACGTGTTGTACAAAAAAAAAAAATTTTGCCAATTTAACTGGTCAAAAGAATATTTACAGGGTTACAGGGATCGGACGCCCCTTAACTGCCATAGTGTGACGTATTTTCAGCCAAATCTAGATTTCCAATAAAAAAGCGTGGGGAACAAAAAAGACTCTTTCATTACTTTTCTTACTCATCAATACGCTACACTCATTCACATCAATTACATCATGACTGCTCTCGACCAACTCAAGAACTACACCACCGTCGTCTCGGACACTGGCGACTTTGAGTGTAAGATAATTTTGAATGAACGCACTTATCCTTCTTCCTCTGTTAATTTTTTTTTATTGATCAGTTTCCTTTTCTATTTTTTTCCGCGCGCGTTGTCATTTTTGACAATATTAGCCATTGCTCAGTACAAGCCTACTGATGCTACCACCAACCCTTCCTTAATTTTGGCTGCTTCTAAAAAGGCTAGCTATTCTCATCTAATTGATGATGCTATTGCTTACGCCAAGAAGATCGGTGGGTAAGTCTCTATACCTCGATCTCATTCATTTATTCATTTTTCTTTCCGTTTTGTGAGTGTTGCATGTGTATATGAATATCTTTGTATGGGCAAATGAGGTTATTTCTATTGCTTCCCCAGCGGCTGTAGAAGGGGCACATGAAAAATACGCTGTGTAAAATCTGGAATCAAATCAAAGCCCTCTCTGTCATTTAGCCCCTTTGTGTGACCAGGGGTAATGGGTTCCCATGATATGATGCTCAACATGAGAAATCGTTAGAGTAATAAGGCGAGGGGCTGATTAAGCTTTCAAATGCAATACCAGAGACAGAATGCACAAAAAAATGATAAACTCTTCGAACGTGCAGAGATTGACAAAAATGGTGGTAATTGCTCTTATCAATTTTGGGTCAGATAAAGAAAATCTGACCCAAAAAAAAAGTGAGCGGGATTTTTGATCACCATGTTCTCTCAGCTCTCCAAGCAAGTCATCTAACTATTGCGATTCCTTTCCCTTTCCTTACTAATGATGTAAACTTAATCAATATCTAATGATGGATGAAATGAAAACAGTCCTATCGAGTCCCAAATTGACGCTGCTATGGACAAGCTCCTTGTCAACTTTGGTGTCGAGATTCTCAAGATCGTCCCTGGCCGTGTCTCGACTGAGGTCAGTGCTCGTCTCTCCTTTGATAAGGAGGCCACCATCGCCAAGGCCAAGAAGATCATTGGCCTCTACAAGGACGCTGGCATTGACAAGGACCGCATTCTTATCAAGATTGCCTCCACCTGGGAGGGTATCCAGGCCGCCAGACATCTCGAGTCAGTTGAAGGCATTCACTGTAACTTGACTCTTCTTTTCTCTTTCGCTCAGGTAAATAACCATTCTGTTTAGTTGTTATTTTTCTTCAGACAGGTAGAAAGATCATCGCTTTTTTTTTTTTTTTTTTTTTTTTTTTTTTCCTTATTAATTAATTAATGTTTTGCATTTCGATCTCTTGGCTTTAATTATAAATATAGGCTGTTGCCTGCGCTGAGGCTAATGTCACTTTGATCTCACCCTTTGTTGGCCGTATTCTCGACTGGTACAAGACCACCCATAAGAAGGAGTACCACGGTGCAGAGGATCCTGGTGTCATTTCAGTCACCAAGATTTACAACTACTATAAGCAGCACGGCTACAAGACCATTGTCATGGGTGCCTCCTTCCGCACTGTTGAAGAGATCGAGGAGTTGGCTGGATGTGACTTCTTGACTATCTCACCCGCTTTGTTGGAAGAACTCCACAAGTCGAATAAGCAGATCGAGCGTAAGCTGAGCCCTGAGATTGCTACCAGCAGTGCTCAGCAGTATCCCAAGGTTTCCTTTGATGAGACTTCCTTCCGCTGGGAGCTGAATGAAGACCCCATGGCAACTGAGAAACTCGCTGAGGGTATCCGCAAGTTCGCTGCTGATGCCATCCAGCTTGAAAAGACCCTTTCTCAAATGTTGCAGTAAAAGAAAGGACGTTCTTTGTTTCAACTGTACATAATTTAAACAGGAAAAGTAAATAAAATAAAAATATCATTTTCATTTTATACTTTTTTTTATTTGGCAATAGAATACATGATGATATGATTGAAAAGAGAAAAGTCTATCAAACTCAAAGCGATGTTGGAACAGTGATCATGTGCCTCATTCTCTCGACTTTGACTTTCAAATATTTGTCCAGTTCTTTACCCTTGACAACCTTGTTCTCAACAGCGCCTTCCTTAATCTCAAAGTCAGTCTCAGTACCTTGGTGGATAGCCTCCCACGACTTGGGCATCATAGGGACGCGTTCTACCACCTTGATCCTGGTTTGATCAAGTGCACCCTGTCCCCGTTCTTGTCCCTGTTCTTCAATCCTTTCAATCTTTTCAATCTTATCTGGATTGTTGGTCAAAAGCCTGATCTGCTGCAGACCTAAATCCCGAAGGATTGCCTGTGCAACTTCATAAGTTCGTTCGTCCGCACCATGATTCAGTAACAAGTTGGCTGTGACAGTGTCATATCCTAGATCCTGCAAGTTATAGGCCCTAAAAAACCATTCATGTAGACATTAATATGTGTAAGTATATCTTATGGTGTATACTGTAGGAGAACAGATAAAAAAATAAAAATAAAAAAAAAAAAAAAAAAGAACGGTATTAATGTAAAGAAGGGGATGTGTGAAGAGTGATCGGCTTCCGGTTGAATTTTCGGGTTCAAATATTTCACGTGGGGTTGGCTCGGTCTGGACGATAATACAATGCGCATGACGAAAGTGAATGTTTGTAATCCCCTTCTGGTTGGACTTACTTGAGCTTTTCCGCTAAACCAATTCCACGTCCCTCCTGTCGCAGGTAGACTACCACACCTGAGCCTTCCGCCTTCATTAATCGGATAGCTTCATCCAATTGCTCACCACAATCGCATCGAGCTGAATGACCTATTTCTCCTGTGAAACATTCTGAGTGAATTCGGACCAAGGGAGCCTGTGTTGTTACTGCTGATGTTGTGGCTATGCTTGCCGTCACCACTGCTGTTGATACCGATACTGACGCTGATGTTGATGCTAATGCTGGTGCAGATATGACTGATACAGTCTCAACCATCTCCATGGATACATCCTGGTCTGGATCAACAAGATTGGGTAGACGTCCCCTATAGGCTCCACGTTTCATCCGATCCATTTCTGTCTCGTTAAGTTGAACTCGATCAAGACTCTGACTACGGATAATGTCTCCAAATACGAAAGCCAAGTGTTCTTTCTTATCCTGTTTGTTCTCATAAATATGTAAAAAATATTCGGATCCGTCGGGGGTTGGGATCCTTGCTCGTGCAGTACACCATGCCAATGATTCGGTCTCTACACTTGAAGCAGAAGTAGCTGTCGTAGTAGAAGTAGTGGCTGTAGGAGGGGGAGAAGTTTGTTCGCCCTTTAAGGTCAAAGGAGGAGTAGCAGGAGGAGTACTATAAGAAGCAGGCAAAGAAGAAGGATCGATCTGGGCAGACATACGCCTTGGGACAGGGGTCTGCAATTGAGAATCTAAGGGGATAGGAGAAGGAGTAGGAGAAGGCTGTTGTTCTTGTCGATGGTGGTAATGACTATGGCCATGCCTGTGGCTATGACCATAGGCATGGTGGTGACTCTTGAAAAAGAATGGGTTGATGTGATCAACGGCATTCCGAGGAATGTAGTTCTGGTGTGTGGCCACAGGGGTTTCATTCATGGTGATGTCGCAAGCCATTTCGTTAAAAACGCAACCAGGAGATGAAGTAGAAGCAAAAGCAGAGAAGAAGAGGGAGAGAGAAGGATGAGGGAGATGAAGGTAGCGAAGATAGTGAAGAAAGAGGTGAAGGTGCAGGGTTCAGGAGAAAATAAAAGTGTGAGTGTGAGAAGGAAAAGTGCTTGAGGAACCCAATCATTTGTGATGGACACTTCCGCGGGCGAGTAGTGCGCTTTAATAAAAATCATAGCATGAAATGCATCCAACGAATGATTTGAAATCTAATCGCCGTCTCCCCCTTTCCATCTCTTTTTGCATATTGCTCTCCTTGCTTTTTGTTTAGCGTCGCATTGCTTTTCTCTCTTTGAGAAAGGACCATGCGAATGCATGGTCTAGGCTATCTTTGTCAAAAATTCAATCGGTTACGCGTCAGATCGTAGAATGCAAATATTTTTACGCATTTTGCATATTGCGCATTATCATCAGCAAGCGAGCAAACAATATCCACATGGATTTTAACCCATTTTCGTTCAAAATAAATGATTACTCTACCTATTAAACATCATCAAAGACCTTGAAACCACTTTATTATTCATGGTTAGAGCTATAAATTTAATGATCATTAGGATACATACGTGAGAGCGACAAGCAAACCGCCTTGTAACTGCTCAATAGGAATGAGGGAACATTGAGCATTGGGATCCTTTGAACTGATTGGGTTTTTCAATACTAAAAAAAAAAAAAAAAGTTAATGAATATTCAAAACTCCTATAAACTGAATTCCCTGTTCGGTTTATTAGGAATATATCAAATGAACTACTATCTTGCCGCGTTAGCAACCAGTGAAGAATACACCTGCAATTTTGTAGAAAACTCTTGCCTGCGCAAAGTATCCTAGTTCTTAGAGAGTTTTCCTAGCATGGACACGTGCCTCCTGCTCCGGTATCTTTGCGCGTCAATACATCCTTCGGGTGTATCTTGGCACACCACCTTACCTTCTCATAGAGCTTTTTCTAAATGCTCTATAGCAACAAAATTTTCAGAAAACTAGAACCTTCTCTCAATATCATTTCAATTCTACCTACGTCCATATATCCAAGCTACCTTTTTGTCAACTTTCTGGTATGAGGCCCTTATCGAAACATAAAGCCTTGGCGATAGTGTAATGATAACTTTGGCCAGCGAAGGTGTTGTAGATGAAGGGCCGTCAATCAGGAACCATATGATGTGTAGATGGAGGAAGGGCGCAAAATCCCGGCATTCCCCGAAACGCACAGTAGATATCCCTCTAAATATATAGCTCTTTCCTGGATATTAATCGATGGAAGGATATATTGGCCAAACAATGTACGGATATAGCAGGCCAAACCTATTGCCAATTATCAGATATGGTCTATTGGGGATGTGGTATAGGCCTATTATCTTGATTGTGGTGTCACGTTAGCAAACCTGAATCTAGCGGTTGTCACCCATGTGTCTGTGAATCAACTGATGCCAATGCATTAAAAACTGTTCGTTAACTTGTAATGAAATGTAATGCTTACTATCAAACCATATTTCTTCACTTGCCAGGCAGATAGGATCCAGACATGGGGGAAGTCATATTCAGCTCGCTTGACTCTACCACTTTTTATTTATTCGTTCACTTTTCTTTTTTTTCTTTTTTTCTTTTTTTCTTCCGCCGCCACTTTTCTCTCTTTCCCCTTTTCTTGTAACAACTCCAAAGTCAGTCAGTATGAAGGATACTTCTGATAACTCACCTATCGACCAGGCGTTGACAGCATTGGATAGCTATGTGCTATTAGGCAAATCTGGACTTCGAGTCAGTCCCTTATCACTTGGGACGATGGTAATTAAAAATACAAGGACTCTTTTTTTACGTTCTATGAGTGATCTTTTTCATTATACCGATAATAACCTCTTTGGTGTCGCCTTAATATAGACCTTTGGAGACAAATGGGTAATCGCAGTATGCTTCGACAAGATAGGCCCACTGCTTACTATTAGACAATTTGTTACTCACCAAAATGCACATCACTATGAATGGGTGGTTTTTTAGGGTTTCGGTAACAATAAGGAGACATGTAGGAAGATATTTGATACTTACTACGAAAGAGGAGGCAATTTTTTTGACACTGCCAATGTCTACATGAACGGTGATTCCGAGAGATTCTTGGGAGAATATATCTCTAGCAAGAGGAGCGGGTGCGTGATCGCTACAAAGTATTCAAGTAAGCATGGGCACTAATGTTATCTTGTTCAAAGGAAACTTTTCATTCCTTGTTCCCGTATGCTAATCCCCTTCACAGTTAATGCAGCGTCGCTCGATGCTATTATGGGTCGAGGCCAATTTAATCATCCTAATCCTAATGCCGGTAACGTGGACTTTATCATTAGTTCCTTCATTTAGAGTGGGCTGTCCTGAATGAAACATTGTACGATTGATGCTATTGTTTTTACTCTCCAGGTGGCAATCATCGCAAAAATTTAGTAGAAACCTTGGATGGTAGCTTGAAGCGTATGGGAATGGGCTACGTGGATATTCTCTATGTTCATCTCTGGGAGTATAGAACCCCCATTTACGAAGTCATGCGGGCCTTGGACGATGTTATCCGTGCTGGAAAGGCTCTCTATGTTGCCGTGAGCGACACTCCCAGCTGGGTGGTTCCTTGTAGGTTGTAAATACATTTTTTTTGCTGTTATTGTTATTTGCTTTGATAAAGGCTAACTAAGAGCCATACGGGTTTATTTTACATTTCAAAAGCTGCCAACACCATGGCCGATCTACGCGGATTGACACCGTTCATTGGCTTCCAAACACGCTATAATCTTTTAAACCGTTCCCTCGAGTCCGATATCCAACCCATGTGTGCGGATATGGGTATTGGGATTGTTCCTTGGTCTATCTTAGCTGAAGGGTTCCTCACTGGAAAGCACTTGCGCGAACAGATAAACAAGGACAGTAAGCGCGAAGGTCAAGTGGACATTCACTTCAAACACGACAGAAACTGGAGAATCTTGGACGAGGTCAAGGCCATCGCCCAAGAATGTAACAGAACACCCGCACAAGTGGCAGTGAACTGGATATTGCAAAAACCTGGTATCACGTCACCCTTGATCGGCGCTCGTACCTTGGAGCAGTTGAAAGATAACCTGAATGCATTGGAGTTCACATTGAAGCCATCCCAGATGGCTCGGCTTGATTCTGTCAGCAACCCCAAGCAGTTGCCGTTCCCTCAAGATCTGGTTAAGGACCTAGATACATTTATCGGTATTGGAGTCGATATCGAGGTGCCTAGACAGTTTCAAGCTTTGTTTAATCTTCGTACAAGTAAAATGTAGAACACGTCTACTATACTGTTTATAGCATATACCTACTAGCCAAGACATTACTTATAAGTAATGCAAATCGCCTCGACGTCGCAAAGTTGATAGGAAGGACTTCGCAAAAAACACCATTGATTACCGAGGATATGCCCAATATGGAAATGTTTGCTGCAGATTAAGGAACTTATTCATCTTTTTATGAAGCGACAATCGTAAATAATAGTTTACCACCTCCCTTAGTTCTTTTCTTCTTTTTTTTTACCTTTTTTTTAAATACTCTTTTACATACCTCATCTTGTCTTGTCTTTCTCATTGTTCTCTTACACTTGCTTTTCAATTATCATTCATAAGAACATAACGTCTTCCCTCACATTTTCAATGTGGGAGAAAAGTAAAACCATCGTATCGGTGATGGGCTCATACTTCACCGGTCCACCGAGTGGATTGTCATCACTGCTTATGGCAAGCATTGAATCATGTAGTATATAAGAATGGCTGATTTCCCAATCCCTGGAGTTCCTGTAACAACCATGCGATTCTGAGTCCCCTTCGCCGTAGTTTCAAAAGACGAGATAATTTTAGCGTAAAGGCTCTTGCAAGCCTGCCTTAGGTATAGGTTCCTCATTTCGATCGCAGAGAGCTCTCTGCATCTATGGCACTGGAGATCAGTTCTATATCTTAAAACGACGAAGTTTGGAGGGCAGTGGCAGTTTTAACTAGTGCGTTATAGGCGCCTTCTTTACACTTTTTCGCCAACATGTCCAGATTTCGAAATCAGCTCTACCTTGGAAAGATCAGAGAGCCTCACTTCATCATCCATGGCCTGGTCAGTTGTTTTGGTCTTTTTGGGGGCATTCACCACTAAGAGTGAGCAAAGGAAGGGATCTACAACCAGAAAAAATTTGAACCTCAAAAATATACGAATCTAGGCCCCTTTTTGAGAGTACATGAATTTTGAAGACAGCCCCTACGCCTTAAATCAAAGCCTTAGATCGAAGCCATCAGCTCATCAAAACCTTAGGGCAAACCTCGCATCGGCTCTTCGGCACTTCGGCAATAATCTCAACGTGGCCATCTGCCATCTCATCAAGAAAGTAAGCATTGAGCTTTTCAAGCTCGTCATTAAGGATCCGAAGTGACTTTTTTGGATAGCTTGCATATATTTCTTTTGCTGCATTGGCAGGGATGAGTTTGGGAGTGAGGTCTTTGCATTGATACTCTCGAGTGTGTTTTTAATCCTTGCCTTGATGGCATTCTTTATCTCGCCAATAGTATGGTTGAGATTAATTTGCATTGGAAAGGATACCAGATCTCCTTTACTTCTCCAGTTGGCTCTGGAGGTTTGTTGTCCTTGGATTCTGCGGGAGACTGCTTGATAGAAGATTCAGAGTTTGACGACGTGATACG
The DNA here is from genome assembly GCF_002105155.1 of Lobosporangium transversale. Classification (NCBI taxonomy): domain Eukaryota; kingdom Fungi; phylum Mortierellomycota; class Mortierellomycetes; order Mortierellales; family Mortierellaceae; genus Lobosporangium; species Lobosporangium transversale. Next base: position 476,576 of record NW_019029010.1, on the reverse strand, counting down.
CGCATAGGCTCGTTACCAGTCTGGAGACGAAACTCATGTGCTGCAAGGCAAATGTATCTTGATCTTCTCTCAGACTGGGACCAAACGTCGAGATTTTACTGAGCTCCATTTTTTTTTTTTTTTGAACAATTTCTTTCTAAGACGCGCGTGAATGGGCTTAAGATTTTTTAAGACTCGTGCCATCACCATGACAGAATCTAGAATCTTCGGGTAAATAAGCAAGAACAGGGGTGGACACTATTTGCCGATAATTAGTAAGATCTTCGGCGTAGGTCAAAGAGCTTCTGCTTTGGACTCAGATGGGGGAACACCTGTTGTTCTCTCATTAGCCGCTGTCTAGACCACGATTGCAAGGTCTAGCTCTGGTGACTCGCTCAGTGGTTGGACCACATGCATCAAATGGACCTCTTTAGCGGAGGGCTAGCAGAAGACTGCGCTTTTAGGGTGTCTCTCCCCTTTATGCCATTTGAGGCTTTAATGCATGTTTTGTTGCTTAGCCAAAATTGTTAATCCACAAGGCGTCAAAATGGTGCGTCTTTTTTTGCTCCAAACTGGCATTCGAAAGCAAAAAGGCGTACCAGAAAGGGACATCGACGCCACAAGATTTGTTGTTGCCACCAAATCCTGTTCTTCAGACCAATTTCTCTGAAAGTAAGGTATGAGGACCAAGTCCCCATTACTTTTCAACAAATTCAGGGCTCTGAGCTAGGGAATAAGGAAATGATCATGATGGTTAATACCTTTAGCTTTCGCTCATTACCCTAACGGATAACACTGGCCCACCGTTCCATACTCGACAAGTTTTCCACGGACAGTCCATTCCGGACTAACTCTGACCTAACTTCCGAGCTCAGAGATCCAGAAAAGAGTCTGTGTAGTCGTTGTTTGCCTCCTCCACGCTCCAGCTTGGAAAATCTTATCTGGAAATCGCCTTATCTTACTGTTCTTCAAGAAATGAGATTTGTCGAATTGAACGATACAGCCCGCAGCATTCTTAATACGAATTGGTCCCGTCGACCAGAACTGAAGCATGCTTGCGTAAAAATGCTAGCGGGCTGCATCTTGTTGAAGCCAGGGAAACAAGCAGCCCTGGCTGCCTACGTCGAAGTATATTGTCGAGCACAAGCAATTGATATCTACGAAGAGCGGACTGAACAAACAATTGACGATGCCACGTGCTCGATGCTACCTATATCAGTCCAGTACGAGGATGTATGACCCCTAACAATAACCGTGAAGGATACAGACAAATTGGTCATTGGAGCTGTGTTGTTTGATACCTTGATAACAGGGACCCTCAGGGTTCACTGAAAGGATTTGAAATCTCAAACAGCACGGGCATTTTCTTAAATCAGAATTCCATTGACGAGGCCCAAAAGTTTCTTAATAAAAGCAAGCGACCAGGAGTAGGAGAAGAAGATCAGATACTGCAACTTAGAAGTAATTTCCATCACATTGCCACATGCTTTTTGAGTAGAGCACCAAGCACAATCGTAGAGAGTCCCTTGATGCAACCGCTTACACTCTTTATGTTAGCGGAAAGTCAGAGCCTTGGAAAAGGAACAGCAAGGATAGCTGCAGAGCTCTCTAACGAAATTGCAGAAAATATTTTGAAGAATGAGGAAGGAGCACTATTTTGAGAAAGGAAAAGAGGCTCATGATTGTCTTGAAAAAAAATTGAGAATCCTTTTCAAGAGAAAGAATCCAGCAAAATAATTAAAGACGAGACTCAGCATTATACTGACGAAGTTGGTAGGACAAGTGATGGACGATGTTTCTGAAGGAAACAAAACTATTGCCAAGCATGTTTGGGAGCGTTTTAAACTAACCTAATAGTTGTTCGATGATGCCTCTCCAATTAAAATGTCGTCAAATAAAAGAAAAAGAAAAAATAACCTATGATATTTTCTACTGTACCTTTAATTCCTTTTGTCTTTATGGTATCACAGGCCTGCCTCCTTCTCTTTTTACAGTATCACGACGAATATGCATGCAAACCACTTTGGTTTAGAATTCTGGAACTCATTAACGAAAGGATAGACTGGTTGAAACACTGACGCTCAGATTAAGCCTTCATTACTGGGTCATAAGTTGTATACACACCTTGAATAGTCGCATGGATCGTAGAGAGGAATAACTGTTGAATAGAAGGAGGAAAAAAAGAAAAAGTTAAAAAGGAAGAGGAGGAGGGCTTTGCTTCAACATCATTATATAGATTGAAAGTATATAGCCATTATGAACTGAATTCTAAGCAAGTGGAGGCGATAGTGAAAGCATGCGAAAGAGGTAGCTTATTGACGAATATTACAATTGATCAAACAGGCTCCCCCAATAAAAGAGCTTGCCTGGCAACTATCAGTTTGCTGCTCATGATAGCCTCGTTCGCTATCTTCGTCCATCTCGCATAAGTATATATTTTATATACATTTCACGCATTATTTGTAAAGCCGGATGCCCCTATTGTTGTAAGTGGAGTATTGGTTTAGATTGAGTATTTAGAGACGATATTGCCAATAAGGTCTATTATGTGCAGAGTTTTATCGTTGAATACATATTGCTTATAAAAGCTTATAAAAAAGAATACAGTCCAAGTGGAGACGTTATTGGATAGCCTAGATAAATAGTCCATACGCAACGTATACAAAGAATTTTAATGTTGTTAAAGAAGTCGCTGTGGTTACCTATTAAGAGTTTTTGGGTGATGAATAAAATGAATTTGCTTTTTCGCGTATTCCACAAACTTCATTCTTTGTTTACATAGCAGAATCATCACGTGAAGGTTGCCACCAACCTATAAAAATGAGGGACTGTAGTTCTCATTTATTATTTATTTATTTATTCATGGATATCTGTGATGATGATATTATATATACATTATTATATATACATTTACATATCCAGGCGTTAATTGATCAAGAAAGCGGGGAGCCTTTTTACTGGTATGACTGAAACATTTTTTCTCATTTACTCCGCCACTGGATTGCGAATCAATTGTGGGTGTAACCTTAAGTCATGCCTAAGTTTAATATCCATCATCTACGTATATAGAGTGGTTGGTTGATGACTATTATTAACCAATAGCAAGTTTGAAAAGAAGTCCTTATCATTTTTGAGACCAGAAGCTTCCAGTTATTGTCATTTGGTCATGCACATATTCTAAAAGCATATAATTATTGAACTGATTTGGCCGGCTCAAGGTTTAAAAGAATCTTAAATGAACTGGTGGCCAAATTCAGCCGCCGATTCAATACCCAGATCCCATTCAATGTGACACGTTTTTTTCTGGAGCCAATTCAATCAATATTTTTTTACAATATGTGCATGACCAAATGACGAGGACTGTATAAACGTATATATAGCCCGTTTCATTTGGTCATGATACCTTATATTTTTTGAATACTTTCGAGTGTATTGGCAGCCAATTGGCTCGCTTGTTGCGAGTATTGTTGCAAGTCCGTCACGTAGTGAAATGCCACCAGAACAACTCAATCATCGTTTTTAGATTAAAAATATAAGGTATCATGACCAAATGAAATTGGCGATATATATATATAGTATCATGCTTTGTCCCGATTTGAAAGAAGAAAAGGCTTAGAGTTTATCTTTCCTTCAAGCCATTTCTATGTTTCCTTTTCCTTTTTTTTTTTTTTTTTTTTTTTTTTTTTTGGTACTGTACATGGAAAACCCATCGCCAATCTCCTTCGCATTAGCAATTATAAATATTCCACTTTCATTCTCACTCTATGACTTTTTAAAATCCGCGCTAATTAATTAGAGGGCATTTTGTGTATATATATATATATATATATATATATACATATAACAAAAAGGGATATACACAGGATGACAACGTTACCATTCCCTCCTCTCCATGTACACGGGCCATGGAATCAAGGTTAACATTTATTCTTGTTCTTGAGGGAAAAAATGATTCTGCCCGGGCTCCCGGCAACAGCCCCAAGTTCGATGAGAAAATATGCTCATAAAAAAAAGAGCCTCTTTTTGATTTTTATTGAGCTCTTCTGCAAACATCCTGTTTCCGCCTAATTTTTTTTTTTTTTTTTTTTTTTTTTTGTTGTTGTTGTTGTTGTTGTTGTTGTTGTTGTTGTTGTTGTTGTTGTTGTTGTTGTAGTTCTGAAATATGAGGCCACCATGAATGTCCTCAGTTATTGTGTTGTGTGTAATAGTGTGTTATATTTGTTTAATGCCTTAGCCTTAGCAACCTTAATTTCCAATTGTGAACGGCAAACGCGTCTAACAATTCCGAACAAAATAAATAAAGTTACTGCGGCTCTAAAGAAAATGAGCAACCTTGACTACAATTTAACGCCCCCAAGTATACGCCTTCAATTTATAAAAAAGGCTTTTGCATGCGCCACCGCCACTGTCTCCTCAGTTCGCACTTCTAAAACTTCTATAAAAAAACCACGTCTCCTGCCGTATAATCTGCTTTCTCATTACGGCCCCACAGTCGTCCCCATCGCTCTCACTTCATTCTCTTTGCTTTTTTTTTTTTTTTTTTTTTTTTTTTTTCCTTCCTCTAGCTCCGTCCATCTCTTTCCTTTTTTTTCCTTTCCTTTAAATCATGTCCTCTCATCTTCACAAAATATTTAATATTCCACTTCTCGTAGACAATATACTTTCCCATTTAACAACTACTGACGTTTGGAGTTGTTGGCGTGTCTGTCGATCATGGAACACGGCCATAGATCCATACCGGTACCATCGGGTTGATTTTATCAATCTATCATGTGAGCAAACCGAGAATATCCTTGAGAACGCTTATCGGATCCGACTCCTTGCTGTTGACACCTATACTGCCGATTACTTTCTTGAAGACGCACTGTCGATGAGCACTACTACAGTTACTGCTGGAGCAACTACCCCTATGATCTCTCCAATAGCCGATGAGACGATGTCCTACTCCAAGACGCCTACCCAATTGAGAGAGCTCCACTGCAAGAACTATTTTGGCTACAATACCCGTCAATCTCCTCTTACGCCCAAGTCGAATGCACTGAACTTAATAGAGTTTAATCCCAAACTCGAGCGACTCGTCATTCAGTCTGAAATAACCTGGAGGAACTCGGGCCAGCAGGGTCAAACCTGCACTCTTCTCACTGATAGAGTCTTGATGTCTTTGTCACAACACCAAGCTTTAACTCGGATCGATATGACAGGGTGTTGGATAGGTCATGAAGAATGTATCCAACTGATCCTTCATTGCCCCAAGGCCCTGCAAGATTTTGCATGCCCAGGGGTACGGTCCCGTTATAGTTCCGGGTGGGGAGCCTCCGAAAGCTCTCCTTCTATGGCGCTTGCCAACCGGAAGCTGCCGTTTTTGTTACATCAACTACGCTTTTGTTCAGAAATGAATTCGTATGAAGAGGCCATTCTGTTCCCATTGTTGAGGTCCTCTCCAGGTCTTCTCGAGTTTAATGTCCCCGAGCTTGCTTTTGGGAAAGTATACGAGATGGTAGAAATAATACGGTTGACTTGTCGCAAGTTGAGGGCATTGAGGATCAATAATCGTGAGTTATCGTATATGACTAACCTTGCTGGACTCTGGGCTGGTTCGGCAGTGAGACTTTTGTACTCGAGCAAGCCATATGAGGATACGCTGGTTGAGGGAGGAGAAGAGGAGGGAGGAGGACAGCTGGACAAGGACGAGGTGGTAGCTGAGGAGGGAGAGATGGCGCTAGGAGGAGCGGATCGAACACCTTCATTTCGTCTCTACCACAGCCCCATTCGCGAGTTGGGATTGGGCCTGATGCTTGACGTACACAACATCCTCATCAAGGCTATTATTGGGAGCTGTATCAGCACTTCGGAGCCAGACCATATTTCAACTAGTCCCTGCGGTGATATCAAGTGTACACACTCTTGTAAACCAATTTCTAAGCTTCAAACCCTCCGACTGACTTGCTGTGCTGAGCACTCGTCCACGCTCCCTGCTTGGATACTAGCTCGCTGTCCAGATCTGAAAGAATTAAGCCTTCGGAGCGGAATCTCTATAGATGAATCATGGAATATTACCTGGAAGGGGGTAGACCTCAGAACGATGGCGGAGCAACCTAATTGGGTCTGCCATGGTTTGGAAGTATTGGAAATGGATATCGGTATTGCAAGGGAGGATATGGTTAATTCCGCTCGAGGGAACCTGGAGTTGATTAGGTTGATCCGAGGACTCTATCGCAAGCTACGTATGCTCAAATCGCTAAGGGTTCTTAAACTTCAATGGATTCGTCCTTCATGGTTCCAGTCCTTGTCAGAGGAATATGTTCTCGAGATTATGAACAATAATGATGGGTGGGCCATTGACTGGTCTGAAGCCCCATCCCTTCAGGCTTCACGGCAATGGGGAAAACAGAAGCGGCAGCTCAGCAGCGGCTTGGGATTGAAATGTACAAAACAAGATCTCAAATGGCTCGGGTTTGAATTCCAATCATCAGCGGTTCTACGTATGCTTGAAGTTGCAAAGAAAGAGCCTAGGCCTACAGAGACACTGGACGATGTAGGTGAAGATGGCGAAGCCTATGAGGGTGAAGAGGATGAAGGCCATAAGGAGTATGGTTACTGGAGACCGATGGTTGATTGGTGGTACTACTGTGAGAGAGATGAGAACGGTGTGATAGACGATCTTTTGGATGAACCTTGGTACCGTCAGCGCAAGCATTATTGTAGATCGAAAGGGACTCATAGCCGGAGTCGTCCCTGTTGGTGGAGATAAAAGTATATATTTTGTACATTAAAATTTTTCACGCGTTTATTTTATTTTATTTTGTTTTGTTTTCTTATTGGCAGTCAGGATCCAGAAGAGCCAAGGCGATTAAAACTTCATCTCCTTCTCCCTTCATCTACATGCAATTATATATCCGAAAGGTAAGAAGGAAAAAAAATATAAGGCAGACGGGATAAGGTTAAAAAAAGAAACAAAAACTTTACTTTTAGCTTGCTTAACTATGCGCGAGGAAAAAAGTTCAAGTAAAGTAGGGAATTGTTCAAGGACAATGTTGTCCCGAGGAGGAAAAAAAAAAAAAAAAAAAAAAAAAGCGGTGTTTGTTGACACAATGACAAATCTACGCGTTTTTTTTATTTATTTACGTTGCACAATTTTAGACCCTGGATCAAAGGGTAAATAGTATAAAAGTAGTAAGCCAATCTTGGGTTGTGTAATCAAGGGGTGGAAATAAAAAAATAACATTCAATTTTTTTTTTTCTTTTTTTGCATGTTTGCTTATTCTGAAGAGGAGAAGCGTATCTATAGGATAGCTTTATTCAAAGAAGAAAAAAAAAAAAAAAAAAAAAAAAAAGATTCATAGGTGTAAAAGGTGACAAAGTGTCTTTATTTTTTAGAAAAGATCAAAGTTCTGTTAGGTAAATAGACCCCCTACCACGTCGTACAAAAGTAAACAAATATGACGCGCACTAAAATAGGAAAGAAAATAAGAAAGAAAGCCCCCTCCTCGTCAATGACCCCGACATTGGGCATCACCCACTTTATGATTGCTTAATCTGAGACCTAACCACCATGCAAAGCGAATGTGTAACCAAAAAAAAAAAAAAAAAAAAAAACTCACCGAACAAAACAACAAGAAAAACTGCATGTTTTCTTATTTTCTTATTTTCTTTTTACTCCCTTCGCTTCCAGGGAGAGGAAGAAAAAGACAATACGGGAAAAAAAGGGGACATTCTTTAAAAAAACGCAAAAAAATAGGGATACCTTTTCTCTTCTTTTCTTTTTTTTGTCCGAACTGCAGCAAAGAGTTGCACTCCGCGGAAGACAAACAATTGATGCACTCATGCTCCCCCCTATACTAACTTTCCACCTGGCGATCGAGATTAAAAAATAAAAAATAAAAATAAAAAGTTTAAAAAGGACAGCATAATTAAACAATCATACATGCCTGTGCATAGACTATTAGCAAGGAAAGGAAAATTCTTATTTTTCCGTTATACCGTTTCTCTTTTTTTTTTTTTTTTCCATGGTGCAGAAAAAAAAAAAAAAAAAAAAAAAAAAAAAGCTGCCAGTTGGTATTTATATACTAATGATCTCAAAAATGATATTAATGACCCATAAAAGCATATCAGGGGTAAAGAAGGAATAAAGAAATTGTGAGCCATTCAGCGGTATAGAGTGGTCATCGGCGTCTTATTATTTTTTCCCGCCTAATTATTGTCCGAAGTGTCGATCATGAAAAATAGATGAGTGTTGGAGAGAATAAAGGGAATGGAAAGGAGTGAAAGAAAACGAAGGGAGAGGGACTCGTCAGCATAATCAATGGCTCTCGATGTTTATTGAAGTGATCGTGACACAGTATAACTCGATGAACAAGTAACGGATCATTTTTATATTTGCATTCCTCCTATTGCAGAGACTACCTGGGCTCCTCATTGCTCTTTCCTACTTTTTCTTTCTCTCTCTCTGTCTCAACTTCTTTTTGTCTTTTCCCTCTCTTTCACATCAGACTGTAGAACATGTGAATAGACAAGCCCATGTTCGCATTGGGCAAAAGAAATATATGTATAAAAAAAAATATAAAAAAATGAATGAGAGAGAAAACTGTTTAGAAGCATTGTGCTTTGGTAATCTGTTTCGTCTTTGATATTTTTTGTTGAGCTCTGTGCAGACAAAATAAATAAATAAACAAAACGAATGTGTAAACAACAATGCAGAGAGACTGAGAGGAAAAGACAAAGCTGTAACAGATTCGGTTATGATCTGTTTACTCCGCACCGGTGGGTACAAAATGCGGGGACCACAAGTCAATGCTTTTTGTGCAACACCAAAGTCATCATGCTACAGTATCCCCCCCCTTCTCTCCCCTATCAATTAGAAAATCTTATGCACGCCTAAAAAAAAAAAAAAAACTTTACCCCAGTAATGGTGGATACAGTGACCCTTGCACTTTTATAACCCTTATGGAATAGGGGTGAGGGATAGGGGAGAAAAAGGAAAAGAATGGATAGGATTAGATAGGATCAGGAGAGAGAGAACCTGGCGTTTACATCGGTCAATCTCAGGGTAGAACGGATGTACCTCTTTAGGGTATATACTTATGTTCATCCTTGCGTCAACTTGCACAAAAGAGAGAGAGAGAGAGCTCCATGATGAGATGGTAATGCGTTCATCCATCACTTTGTATTCAAAATAAACATTTACAATTCACAACAAAATAAAGAAATAAAGCGTTGCTCTCGGACCAACTAGAAACACAATAAATTTTTTTAGAAAAAAACTGAGCGAACGCGTGTATCTTGAGTATATATCTTGTACCATGAGCAAAATAGCTTTTTGGTTTTTTTCTCTCTCGATCAAGATCAACGATCACAATATAAACTTCAATCGCTTGCATGTGGAGATGGGAAAGGTAAGGGGGTCCAGAGAATGTTCTAATTGCCCTAATGCCCTAATGCCCTAATGCCCCGGTTATGGAAAATAGAAAGATGTTGAAAGAATAAAAAAAGAGCGATGACATGTCTTATACTCTGGAGCTATTCATCATCTCCAAAAGTCATCAATCAAGCTGCCCATTTAGTTACGCGACAGAAAAACAAAAAATTAAATAAAAAATAACATGCATAAAATAAATATACTATTCACATGCAACGGGTAAGCATGTCCCCATGGTTCATTCCTTGTAAGAAAGAAAGAAAGCGACAACATCATCACTTTGATTTTCCTTTTTCCTTTTTCCTTTGTCTTTCGCTCTTTTTTTTTTTTTTTTTTTTTTTTTTTTTTTTCTATATTTTAATAAAGAGCACGAGAAAAAAAAAAGGGGGGGGGGGTGGGGGAGAGGGAGGGAGGAGGAGGGGAGGCGAGGAAGATAGAGTGAGAGAAGGGTTTTTCCTACCTACCGATAGGTGTAACTATTTTAATACCATGTCACTGTTGGCTCTAGAGCAGGGTGATGGGAATATAGACTATTTGGTTTCCTATGCGAATCGGCGCTTTCATTTGCATTCTAATTAATGAACTTGCTAAAAAAAAAAAAAAAAGAAACCGATCAAAGACATTATGATTCCTTATGACGATTAAGGCTCAACTTCTCCTTAAGGCCCTTCATAGGGGGGCACTAAGTTGGTAACTTGCCATTCATTGGAGGCTGGCTCGTCGTTGATTTATTTTATTTTATATATTTTGTTTTTCAAGTCTTTTTCTATTTGCTATTGGATTATTGGGGCAATAAACAATAATAATGATCGTAATAATTAAAATAATGGTTTACAAAGATCTAAAATAATGGTAAGAATATTACTATAATATTATAATACTATAATAATAATAATAATAATAATAATAATAATAATAATAATAATAATAAAGGTCCAGACCCCAGTGACATGCAATAACACCGGAAATGTCAGAGCCTCGATGAGATTCGCACGATATTGACATGTGTTTATAGTAAATACCAAATGCCAAAGCTTTTTTATTTTCTTTAGTCGTCAAAAGTATATTTGTTTCGTGTTTTTCCTAAAGAGTTTCAAAACGTTCTTCTTCGTGTTGTGTTACAGAGACACAAAATAGTCAAAGGGGGACGAGCAAATAAAAAAGAGCTTTCTCATGCCTATTGAGGCTAATTGTCGCGTGAATATGAAAGAGAAGATATAGACAAAGTTGAGCCTTCATGAATAACAATATTATATATCCTCTATAATATTAATGAGAATAATAAAAAAAAAAAAAACTTTTTAACGCAAACCACATTCAACAAAAACAGTAGATCTCATACAACCGCCCTCAATCCTGTTTGCTTTGTAAAGTAAATAAAGGAGATGGGCCACATTAGAACAAATAATAATAATAATAATAATAATAATAAAACATTACTGCCTCGTTTCGTATTGGTGTTCGTATTAGTTTTACTTTTTTTTATTTTGGCTTTAGAGAATCGGCAAATCTCTAGATATACAAGGTTGAAGAGATACAGAGAAAAAAAAAAAAAGACGTTGAGGAATCGGTCTGAGTCTGTAGCACCGTGAGAATTTTTTTTTTTAGAAAGTTGGCCCCCCCCCCCCCCCTCCCTCTCCTCCCCTTGCCAATCAGCGAATAGACTTCAATTTAGATGGTGCCGATTTTTCTTTTTATCTTTCTTTTTTATTTAGTGTCTGTTCAAGTACAAGGAGCCTCTCGTTATTAGTCCTTCAATTGCGTATCCGATTATATTGAAGCTCATAGTTCTAAAACACCGGATCAAATTGTTGACGGGGAGCTGACGGAGCCTTTGTAATTCATCAATAAAGGCCATACTTTTCATGTTTTCATATTTCCAAAAGTTTTTGTTATTCATCCCTCCCCAGGCTCTTTTGGTTCGTAGATTGATCATGAGACAAAAAATGAAATAAAATAAAATAGAATGGAATAGAACAAAATAGAATAAGAACTAGAGTGAAAAGAAAAGACGATTGATCCTTCCTTTGTCAGGAGAGGAGATCACTGTTAATGGGACTAGGACTGGGTACAGCACCAAGGATCCATCTGAGATGGCAAGTCATTCCGAAGGGGGGGGGGGGGGTCTTAAGAAAGAAAGAAACGAAAAAAGATAGAATATGTATACAAGTGTAAGGCATTTGATTGAATAAGGAATAAGAACCAGTTAGCTACAGCCTGCGGATGAAATAGGAGAGAGTATATAGTGGCATAAACAATGACTTTTCTGCAATGCCCCCACCCGGCAACTATGATTTGTGAGAGAATGAATTGTATTAGAATATCGGTGCTAATATATCCATGTTTATCATAGTTTGGTATATTACACTATTGAGTTGCATCGCTATTAGTTCAAATCGTTGCAGCGAATCTGGTTTTCAAAGATAGACTTTAGCTAATAGTGAATTGAATTATATATAAAAGAACTCTTACATTCAATTCATCCAAATACTTTTTAGTATAGAAACAGAGAGAGGGGTGTGTGTGACACACAGCGAAAAGTCAACGAAAAGACGCGCATGTGTTACTCTCTATTTATACAACCTGTTTTCTTTACTTTACTTCTGGCAGACACAGAGGGGCCTCACAGACAAAAGGAGCATGGTACATTTTATCTCGACATGTGTGGGTACGTTCCTTCAATCAATCACTCCCATCTGTTTTTTTTTTTTTTTATTCTCGCCGCCGTGCACATTCTCACATCGAAAAGAAAACAAGATGCGTTACAGTCCTTACACTATTGCCCACAGGAAATCGTATAAAATCAGATCGTTCGCCCCCTCTCGCTCCTCCTCAATTGACGATTACAATATTTTTTTTTCTTTTGTCCAGTTTTGTTGTTGATACCTTTCACTCTCTCCTCTCCCTCTCTTCTTTTTCCTCCTCAGTCTCTTTATCATTGCTCTTTTTTTCCTTCGTCTAATCCTTAACTCACGTCTCATTTGGTCTGTTAGTATGTATTGTCTTTTTCATTATTTTTCTTTCTTTCTGTTGGTTTGTTCCAATTGTTCAATTATAGTTGTCAGTCCTGCTTCCTGCATGATTGTGAAAAAATTAATCCAGCCTTGGCACCCAATCACTCGACCATTTCCCTTCCCCTCCTCCCCGCCCATCGTACCATTGCACATCCAAGCCCAATGCCTAGAAAATATTAATGTCATTTTGGAATAGAAACAATAATAATTTCAAAACCCTTTGCTTACCTTTTTTTTTTTTTTTTTTACTTTTTTTTTTTGCCGTGGAAAGTACTTCGTCATCATCATCACCATCACCATCATCATTCTGTATTTCTCTTACATATCCATCTAATATAACACACTTCAAAAAAAAACATGTAAGCAATCATTGTCATCCCTCCTCCAATCATTTTTGTTTTCTTTGCACCTTTCTTCCTTCTCTCCTCCCCTTAGTTGCACTCTATCCTTCCCCTGAAAACCGATCATGGGCTCCATCATCACACACACACACTACCCTTCTTCTCGGGCATAAAGATATTCGATCATAGGTTGTATCGAACATTCTGACTGAAATATGCCCGTTATGCCTATCCTTCCAGAACTATTAATATAAAAAAAAAAAAAAGAACTATAGACATTTATGAATACAGTTGGGGAAGAGTTTACTCTATTCTTTTAATTGCAACTGATATCCCAGCATAGCATATTATATATGCAGAAAGTGGTGACTCGTTTAGTTATTCTCTCTAGTATCTGGCATCATAGGTCAGCAAACAAACAAAGAAAAAAAAAAATAGAATGGACCCATGATTACTTACACAAAACTTTTAGAATGTATACAATTACATACATATTTGTGTACATTGTGTTTGTGTGCAACCTTCAGCCACAAGACGCAGAAAAAAAAATTGTCTTTTTTTTTTTTTTCAGTCAAATCGAGCAGACCAAGATAAGGCTCTCAAAAAAACCTACATGTACCGCATTTTACCCGCGCAATCCCCCCCTTGCCTTATGACTCTACACTGTCGTACTCTTTCCATCCTGCAAATTTTTTTTTTTTTTTTGCATTACAATACAAATCGTATGAATTGCTTACGATATGCTGTGCTTTGTGCTTCTTGCTGAGGTTACTAAATGATTCAATACAATATATTTTATACTTTAATTTACTCTAGAAGCCACCCCTTTTCTCTGTCCACAAACCTTCCCCTCTCTTCTACTTGCCCTACCTCCCTCCTTGTCGTGTTTCAGCAACGAACACAAACGTCGAGTAAAAAGACAAACATCCGTATAAACATAATCCACCCATTCGGAAAAAAAACACCGATCAACCGTGCGATATATTCCAAAAAAGGCGCCAAGCTATCCTCGATCATAAAAAAAAAAAAAAAAAAAAAAAAAAAAAAGTAGGTTTGATAGAATCGACCCTCTTTCCGATCCTGTCGTCAACTTTTTTTTTTTTTTTTATTTTTTTTTATTTTATTTTTTCCCGCCAATGCTCAAGACCCTTATGTTCCCGAATAACCAATTCTTCAATGCATCGCATACTCAGCTGAATGAGAACGTTTTGGACTTTATTCAACAACAGCAAGAACAACAACAACAGCAACAACAACCTTCTGGCCAAGGATTCCTTCTGGGCCCATCTCCGACTTCCTCAGCCTCCATTTCCTCTTCATACATAAATTCATCGCATCCTCCCAACCATTCTCAACATCCTTCTCTCTCTCAATCCTCAACATCACCACAACAACCTCAAAATCTTCAAGTCCATCAATCCCATCCACACTCACCATCCCAACCACATCCTCAATCCCAGCAACCCTTTCATCCCCCATCACATCAATTCCGTCGCCAACGCTCCTTTCCAGACAACGAAGCCCAGATTCAGATCCAAATCCAAACTCAAGAACTGACACGACACCATCCACAGTCCAATCCTCAGACTCAACATCCTTCTCAAGTAGCACCTTCACCACAGCAACAGCATAGTATGCATTTTTCAATGGTCTCACCAATGATGATCGGCACCCTTAGCGAACCATCCTCTCCATCGTTCTCAGTTATCAAGACAGAGAACAGCCTTCAATCTCAAAATCTAGAGTATATGATGTATCCTACCTTCGATATGCATTCATCACCCATGTCTCAACCACAACAACATCACATCCTTCCTTCACAACGGTCTCCACATGGTTTGTCACCTCAACAACACCAACGCATGATGCAACAATCCTATAACGATGTCTCTTTGTTTCACCAACGCCACCAGAACCAACAACATACTATGCGCCTTCAGCAACAACAACAACAACAGCGAGCTATGGAACAGCACTCCTATTCTCTTCATCATTCATCACAGCAACTCATGTACGAATCAGCAGCTTCGTCGACCGCAGGCCGTTCAGCGATTTCTTCTGCTATGCCCATGTCCATGCCTCTGTCTGTGTCGATCCCAGTGACAAGCTCATCGGCCTTGATGGGTAACTCCCCTACCTCATCTGCCAGCTCTGCTCATCTGTTCACACCAACGAGTGTTCCGACCTCGCTCCCTTTCTTGGGTACCTCGGCTACTTCCTCAGCCAGTTCTTTATCAAAGGAAGCATTGATGAGTTCTCTTCAATACCAGCAGCAGCAGCAGCAGCAGCAACATTCTCCTCTTCCAAAGCGTCCTCATTCTTCGCAGGGGATCTATTCGTCCCTTACCACAGGCTCGATGTTGACAACGGACAACAACAATGGTTCCTCTGTCCATCCTGCCTCACCAAGGAGAAAGCGACAAGGATCAAGCCATTACCACCAACCACAGTTTGCGCTGGCGCAACTGTCTCCAAACTCTATTGGTTCTGCTGCTGCTCCTCTCCCAGATTTCTCGTGCTCACTTGGTACTACCGCAACTCCACAGAACACGCTCGCTGCTGCGACTGCTGCAGGGATGATGAGCAATTCTATGACTCCATCTACGTCTCTAATGGCAGCAACCACAGGTGGTTCCGCCAAGAGGCCCAGAAGTATCTCTGCTGCCGCTGCTCCAACAGGCAGAGGATCGCTCCTTGGTTCTCATGTGGATGATGAGAGCAACCCTCGAGGAACCAAGTTTGCCAGGACATCTTCATCTAGCACGGGCCCTGGCAACATCAAGTCGACGACAACACGCACTTTGAGACGCATGACTGAGACCTATCCTTCCAACTATACCCAAGTGCCAGCTTCAATTGCTGCTGCCGCAGCAGTAGCAGCTACCACTGCCACTGCCACTGCCACTTCTACCTCTACTTCTACTTCTACTTCCGCTTCCACTACCGCGACAAGCACAAGCACAAGCACAAGCACAGCCATAGCTACAGCCTCCTCAGCTGGGCCAGTTCGTACCAATGTAACCCATCCCCGCCGAGCAGCTCAGAACCGAGCAGCTCAAAGGACGTTCCGGAACCGTCGTAAGGCCTATATCAAGGATATGGAGCAAAAAGTCTTGGAGCTCCATCAGATCCGTTCACAGTTTGAGCTGCTCCAGCAAGAGAACCGCGAGATCTGGAGACGGTTCAGGACAGTGGAGAGCATTTTGGTGACACAGAACAACCATAA
This sequence comes from Lobosporangium transversale, assembly GCF_002105155.1. NCBI lineage: Eukaryota > Fungi > Mortierellomycota > Mortierellomycetes > Mortierellales > Mortierellaceae > Lobosporangium > Lobosporangium transversale. The sequence goes on along the minus strand of NW_019029010.1, from coordinate 460,601 downwards.
TGCAGAATGTGGTCACACGATCACGCCCTTGCCACAATTCCCACCAATGACGCCGTTTTTTGAAACGGAGGAAGGAATGGCTGCGGCTGAAGCAGCGGCTACAAGGGCAGCAGCCGCTGCTGAGGCAGCAAATGCTAATGCTACAGGCGGTAATGTCTCGACTATGAATCGCTCACTCAGTCGTGAGAGCCATCAGAGTCATCAGAGTCACAACAGTTCTGATGAGGTGGATGGTGAAGGCGAAGACGAGACTGTGTATCCTTTTATTAAACATGAAGGAGTTGATGAGCGTATTCAGGACATTTACATTCATGGCCAAGACAATAATAGAGATGGCGAGTATAGTCTACAACAACAATATCCCCCCTCAAGACCTTCCTCAAGGATGGATGCTTGAGTGTATAAAAAAAAAAAAAAAAAAAAAAAGGGAGATCTGGTTTATCACCTTTTAGCTTTACTTTAGGAGATTTTTTTTTTTTTTTTTTTTTTTTTTTCTTTTTTTGTTTTCATATTATTTTTTTTTCCCGCTTTTTCTAGCTATTTACTTCATTGTATTTTTTTTTTTTTTTTTTTTTTTATTATTTTTCTTACTTTCTTTACTAAAAAGATGTAAACTACAGAATGAAATAAATAAATAAACAAATTAAAAAAAAAAAAAAAAAAAAAAAAAAAAGACTGCAAACAATACCCTCAAAATCTCCACATGACAAAAAGAAATGACCGAATGTATGCAATATGCAATATGCAAAAAAAAAAAAAGAAAAAAGAAAAATGAACGAGAAGAATTATGCAGGAAAACATAGACAAACATGCATCCTTCCATTGACCAAGAAAAAAGAAAAAAAGAAAAAAACTTGTTTTGGTCTGTTCTCGATCATTTCTTTTTCTTCATTCATATTACATTCATTGCCCGGAAGTACATGTATATATTTTCTTTTTCCTCCCTTTCCCTTTCCTTCCATAATGCAAGAAAAATGTATAAAATAAAAAACCTTTTCCGCGGTTAAATTTCCTTCCCTTCTCCACAATATATGCTTGATATATATATATGTATATATTTATTATATGCATAACAGGAGGAAAAAAAAAAAAAAAAAAAAATATAGTGTCGTACAAAAAACGCGATCGACTGGTGTATTCTTCATTGCTATTTTTATTTTTTTTTTTACTAACGATTATACAAATATGATTATACTAAGTAACGACTAACGTAAAAAACAAGTTTAGAAGGGTTCTTCTACAGATTCAGCATCAATCCCAGCTAATCCAATAATTATTTAAATGAAACTAAAACTGTTAAAAATTAGTGTGAAAAAAAAAAAAAAAAGAACACTTGCTTTGCTTTCCCACCCATTTCCCATTTCCCAATCCTATCCAATCCAATCCAATCCCAAATATAAATCCACCTCAACCCTTTCTTTCTTTTCGTTTTATTATTATTATTTATTTTTTTTTTGTAACCGTCGAATAAATATCCGACAGCAAGGGACTCTACCCGTTCAGTTCAGGCTTTATTGGCAAAGCAAAAAAGCAAAACAGTTCCTGACAATCTATCTTTTTTTTTTTTTTTTTTTTTTTTTTTTTCCTGCGCGTGCTTAAGAACTATTTTCAAATGGGTTTGAAAGGAAGAAGACTAAATGTGTATTTTTATCTTTTTTCCTTTCCCTCTTCATTTACCAAAGACTTTCTTAGTTTTTAAAAATATTCTCTAAAGAAAAACAAAGTCTGATAGGGAGAGGGAGGTAAAAAAAAATAAAAAAAAAAAAACTATTTTCTAGCCATCAGCTACGAATTATCAAGTTACCAGTTACCAGTGTATAATTTTTAGTTGCCTTCCTACCAGCCAATCAGTCACGTTTACCTGCTGTCATCTGTTATTTATCATCATTTATCATTTATCATTCATCATTTATCATTTATCATTCATCATTTATCAACAATATCATTATCATCATTGTCCTTTTGGAAGCAAGAGACATTACTGCTAGCAAATTTAATATTATTTATTTTTATCATAAAAGTAAAAAAAAAATAAAAAAAAAATAAAAATAAAAAAAAAAAAAAAAAAAAAAAAAAAGTAAAAATAAAAATAAAATAAAATACACGTTCATTTTAGACATTGGCCACTACAGATGGAGAAGGTGGTGGTGGTGGTATAGATTGCTGCTGTTGCTGTTGATTTGACCAACGACGCGTCAAAGCTTTGGCCAACGAATGAATCCCTGTCTTCTTGGAGGTAGTACTAATAGATGAAGAGGAGGAAGAGGGAAAAGTAGGCGTCATAGGACTCTTGAGTGGAGAAGCATAGGAACCATAGCCAGAACCTGTTGGAGTTGTGGTGGCGACAGACGTCGAAGGGATTTTGGCCCAAGGATGATTATCATCATCATAACTGTAATTCTTATTGTCGTAACGATGGTCTTCCCTCAAAGGAGTGACCACAGACGCAGGCGAAGCTGCTGACATTGCCATCGTGGAAGATGTTTCAGACTCATAAATCGATAATGTGTTTGAGAATGTGGAGGATGTGGATGAAGGCCTAGAGAAGGATGCAGTCGATTCAAAGGAGGACATCGAGGACGAGGACGACATTGGCTTGTGTGATGTGACAAAAGGCCTTACAGGTGGAGAGAGTACAAATGACTCGCCTTCAGGAAATCGTTCAGGTGAAGAAGCCAAGGAAGGCGAGGGCGGATAAGATAGAGCGCTACTACTGTCCATTTGGCCTGATGAAGATGACCATGGCCCTGAGGACGAGAATGAAAATCGATCCTTCATTGGCGTTGCTGGCACAATATCGGGAATCGAGAACCGATCTGTCATAGGCGTCTGAGGCACATTTGCAAAGTGTGAGGCACCCTTAGCTGTCATCAACGAGGACAAAGGCATAGGAGGCGCCGAACGATTGTAAGAAGAACGAGGACGACGAGTAGTGACTGGAGCGGATGGGGATTGGCTCTGACCAAAAGGATTAGTACTACTAGAAGCGGTTGGAGTCTTGGGAATAGCACTCGGGCTTGGGCTTGGGCATGGAGAGGACATCTCCACATCCATGTCCATCCTCTCGGTCGGGTATGGATAGTAGTCATCTTCATCTTCACGTGAGGCAGCCCAGGTGCTCTTGTTGCTAGGCAATCTAGCCAAGGTAGGTCTCTTCTTCTTGCCATTCCTCTCCTCCTCCAAAGACTTTCCGAATTCAGCCAATTGATACATCAGGCTCATATTGGGCGAGACAACACTCGAGCGTGTCTTCACAAAGTCATACGCGTCTGTCAGGTTCATCTGCAGGGTCTTCATCACATAAGCGATCACAAGTGATGCTGAGCGGGAGACACCCAGTTGACAATGGATCAAGACCTTGCCCCCCATATTCTTGATCTCCTCAATGAACGCAAACGCCAAAGGGAACTCGCTCTGGAGATCTCTTTGGTGATGTGTCCAGGACAGATTTTTGTAATGGATCGAGCGACCTTGGGCAGTCTTGACGATCCTGTCCATGTTTTTGCTGCTTAGCTGATATTGTTGCTGAGAAGCGTTCGAAATCTCGATGGCGACATTCAAGACAGCAGTGATGCCCAATCGGGAAAGAACTTTGACATCCACAGCGTTGTGTTCTGCACCCAAATAAAGGTGTGGCAGGACACAGACAGGTTCTTTGGTGTATGGAGAGGCTGTGCCGCACTCTGCACTGAAATCGGCAAAGTAAGCCGAGATTGGACGTTGTTTAGGTTGGTTGACTGCCAATGGAAGACGTGGGGTGGGGAGGGCTTGATCCAACAACAGCTGACTGTGCCTCCTTGAGTTGGTCTCTGCTGCTTCTGATACGACTTTTGTGGACTCGTCAGCAGTGGGTGTGGTAATGGGTGATTGGGAGATGGTTGAAAGAGATGTGGACAAGGAAGAGGAGAAGTGGCGCTTGGATGATGTAGATGTGGATGTAGCTGTAGATGATGAGGATGAAGATAAAGATGAGGATGGAGGGAAGGTAGGAGTTGCTGCAGCCAAGGAGGCCAGAGTCTCCAACTTTCCAGGCGAAGGGGGAACAAAGAGTGAGAGTCGCTTGGAGTTGCGAGTCTTCTTTGAATCTTGTGAGAGTGTGGGGCGTTGAAGTGAGAAGGAGTGTGAGGCTGGACGCATCATGGGAAAGGGCGAGGTTTGTGATAATGTGGCTGTGGATGTGGGTACTGAAGATTCTGCGAGGGTATATGAAGACATGATACAAAGAGATGGAGCTGAGATGTGTGTATGTGTTATTGTTCTGGAAGTGGAAGGAATGCAAGGATGTATGATTATGTACAATTTTACAGTGAAATTACAAATGAAGAAAAAGGAGAGAAGAGGAGAAAGGATAAAAAAGACCTATGAAGAGAGAAAAGAAGCAGTGAAAAAGAGAAGAAAATTTGGATTAGAAACAATAGCTCAATGCACAATATTAAAGACGGGGAGGGGGGGCAAACGGTCTAAGCGTAATCAATTGCCCACATGGGCTGTCACAAATTAAATATTTAGAAGGAGGTAATGATGACAGAATGGGGGGAGTAAAAAGGCAGATGAAATGTAGAGCAATCTGATGGGGTGTGTTGTGTACCTGAAATGTTAATGGTATGCAGTAGAAACAGAAAAAAACAAATGCAAACGAAGGAAGAAAAGTGAGTGTTTAAGAAGAAGATGGTAATGATACAAGTGGCATGTAAGCCCGGGGATTATTTTTTCTCTAAATATTATTTGGTATTTTGTTTAAAATGTTGAGAATGAAGAAAGAGAAGAAAAAAGAAAGAAAGAAAGAAAGAAAGAAAAAAAGATGGAGAGAGAGTGCGCTTTATATGAAAGAATGGAAGCCGAGAAAGAGGCGGGAGACAAGGATAAGACAGAACAAGAGGGAAAAGAGGGGGAGAAAGTAAGAGGAAAGGAAATATTATACTTTACGTTTGTAATAACCGATTGTTTATGTTTGTTTGCCCTGGAGGGGAGAGAGATTGGGAAGAAGAAGAAGAAGAAGAAAAAAAAATTTTTAATGATTCTCAAACAGTTTCGAAACATGAGAAGGGTCAGCAAGGGGGTCAAAGAACCCTAATCAAATGAATCATGGGAGCCAATGCACTTGTCTGCGCCTCACTGAAACTTTGAACAGCCGTAAAGACCTTTGAAAACATGATAATGCACTGCCATTAAACTGTAGCCAACGATTGAACTGGATCTCATCTCTCAATCTCAAACCAGGATGTCTGTGGACATTCTTATTTTTCTCATCCCAGGATGAAGAATGTAACGAAGCAATTTGACTAATCATGTCATCATCATTCTATTCTTCTTTACTTCTTTTCTTCTTCTTCTTCTTCTACTTCTTCTTCTTCTTTCTGTCTCCTTTGTCCAAAAAAACAAAAAAAAAAAAAAAAAAAAAAAAAAGAGAGAGATGTGAATAAAGCTTGATCATGTAATATCGCATTACAAGCATCCAAAGAGAATAAAAAAACGTTCCGAGGAAAATAGATAGTGAGACATAGCTCATTTTTTTAAAGTGATTAAATAAATAAAACAAGTGGGAAAAATGAAAATAGGATGGAGTAATCATCCTCGATTTAGCAAAGATGAGAAAGAAGGTTGGACCAGCTCAACTAAGCCAGTTCAGTCAAATTTTGCTGAAACAAAAAGGGCCAAGAATCAAAGAGAAAAGACCAAAGATCAAGAAAGAAAGGGATAAGACGATCTTCATGGGAAGATTAGCCAACTCGGGGATACTTCAAATAAAGTCCTGCATTTCAAACCCATTTACAAGTCCAAATGAGATTGATGTTTGAGTTGTCTCAAGGACCACAACCATTTTCCTTATCGCATGATCTTTTTCCTTCTCTCCTCTACCCGCCCACCCGCTCAAAATGTTTATTTTGGCACCATGCATGTTGGAAATGAAATATTTTTTTCTTTTCTTGTGGAAATATAAAAAGAAAGGGAGGGGGGGGAGGGTGATGAAAACCGAGATATAAGGATAGAATGCAGGTGCATGTACATTAGATGCAAGTGTTGCATGTTTGTATTTGTGTTTGTGTCTATGTTTGTAACTTTTTACTTTTTTCCCCAGGTTATTATTGCATGCCATGGAAGTTAGAATAATGAGCGCAGCGGGACATGAAAAGATAAAGTCTTTTTCCACTCGTGCGGGTCAAAGAAAGCAAATATACACACGCATACACCATTTGCACATTCATTCAGAACCCAATCTCCATGTTCACACTAAGCTCTTTCCCAAAAAGCTACTTTCTTTTGTTTAAGCTTTTTCCCTTTGTCTGTTTGTCCGTTCCAAGGAACAAAGACACGTCCTTCTTCCTTCCCGTCATTATTTTTGGAAAGAGTGTTTTCTTTGACACGTAACGTGGCATTGAACCCGTTGAAAAAAAAAAAAAAAAAAAAAAAAAAAGTCAAAACAAGCTCAAGGGGGTATAGACAAGTAGCCTGATATAAAAATATCCAATATTGTCATCCTCGCTATGACTCTGTCTCTGTTTGAGAATCATAGTTGTCTAGTTGTCTAGAGCGCGGAATAAAATGGATGCTTTGCGACTGGACAGCACAATAAAAATAAAAATAATAATAATAATAATAAAAAACATAATTATAATAATAAAACACTTCACTAGCCTCTCATTCTCACTCAGGTAAAGGAAAAAAAAAAAAAAAAAAAAAAAAAAAAAAAGTTGTTGCTAATGGATATTGGACACGATATAATGGCATGGAGGCGAGTTTCAACTATATTACCCCTTCTCCAAAAAAGGAATATTTTATCACTCTTTATTCCTTACCTTGGACCTGAATTTGTTCGGGACCACTTGATTTCTTTTTCTCTTACTCTTTCTCTAAATTGTAATACTTAGCCAAATCTAACTATTCCAGAAGAGGATTGAGATTCAACTGTCTTTTGGTTTTTTTCTTTTCTTTTTTTTTTTTGGTTAACAGAATGAGTGACGAATGAGTAATGTGAATGAACTAAGGGTTGATTCAAAAAGGTAAAAAAAAAAAAAAAAAAGAGCGAGAACAGAAGAGGTAATGAGACGAAAAATAAAACAAACACAAAAAAAAAAAAAAAAAAAAAAAAAGTCGGCTAATTGCTGGATTGATTTCGTTCTATGTTATCCGGGATACCCAGGATCAGGATGTTTTATACTGGCACCGAATGAATGGACGAGAGGATGGAAGTGATGTCAGTAAAAAATAAAAAAAAAAAAAAGGGAGAGAGCGTTTCAAGAAGCAAAGAAGAGCTGAATGGGGCCTTTGTTCTTACTCTGATCCTTAACCTCTGACAGTATAATACAGTACAGTACAGTACAGTACAGTACAGTACGGTACGGTACTGTACTGTACTATCCTCTACGATGGTTATCCATTATTACATTTCAGACCTTTCTTACACTCTTTGTCATCCATTGCCCCATTATCCATTATAAATATGTGTATATGTTAATGTATCCTCAGCTTCATTGCCCCAAATATCCTCATCCCATCCATGACATGATTCCCATCGATGCTCTTGTTGTAAAACGATAATTGATATGAAAAATATATATTATATACATACATGGTTCCATACTTTCTTTTTTTTTTTTTTTTTTTTTTTTTTTGTTGGCTCCCTTCTTTCCCCAATCTTTGTCACCATCGATTTTTCTTTTCCTTGTATATATATATATTTAAATACAAAATATACAAGACTGGACTTATCCGAGACTTAATACCAGTTTTCTCCGCTGATTGGCTGCGTTGTTTAATTACGATCCACAAAGGTTGTCATCTTGCATCTACGATAATTATGTGTTATATTTATGCATATTATGACATGTACGACAATGACAGCATGTGACAAAAAGAACCCCATCTTCTCATATCACGTTATTTAATACTAATTATTATATACATTATCTAGGAAGAGTATATATATATATATTATCTGGCTGCTGCGCACAAGCCAACTCTTTTCTATTTTCCTCACTCCCCACACCTATTCCACTGGCTCTCATAGCAAAGTAGAAAAAAAAAAAAAAAAAAAAAAAAAGAGAGAGAGAAAGTAAAAGAGAGATAGAGAGATAGAAAAGAGCTTTGTTTATTATATCTTTGAATTGTCTAAAGTAAGGTTTAAGAGCATGCTATGAAGTATATATGGATCAAGTTTACTATTACAGTTTGAAAGTATATGTATATAAACATGTCTACCGGGATTCAAGAAAGTATTATCGTAATCGTAAATGTTTGTTGTTCATACAGAATTTGGATCATGATAAAAAAAATATGTATAAAAATATAAAAAAAAAAAAATTCATCAAGAAAAGGAGAGGAGTGTAAGAGGAAAACGTGACGAAGCAAAAAAAAATAAAAATAAAAAAAATTTACGACCTAGTGAGTGTGGCATTGACCTTATTACGAGTATCCCACATCATTACGACTGCAGGCGCTCCTGTCGCTGTTCGGTACTGGTACAAACACTTGTCCAATCCTGCCTCCTTGAAACAAGGCTGCACAATCCATTCCTGTGCAGTCTCGAGTGAAAGTTTCATGAACATGTACTTGAGCCAGGAGCATCGAGCCAAAATCAGGTTCAAGAATCCAGCACTTGTGAAGGGTGTCGCTGTTGCTGTTGAGGAAACCGGAGGACCGAATGGATTCTCTTCATCTTCCATTGCTGAGGGTTGCTCAGCTTGAGATTGGGATGAAGGTGAGGGGAGAACCGATTTCACAAAAGTTTGGAATTGTGGCAGATGAAGGATCGTTGTGGGTTCGCTCAGGACTAGATCGATGAGATGTGGTGACTTGCAGAGAAACTGGAATAGTGCGATGTCTGTGATACCAAGGCAGTACAGGGTCAAGCGATGAGGGGGCAACTGAGCAAGGTCGGCCATGGCTTGATTAGCATCTGCAAGGTGGCACATTTGGGTCATAGGAACTTGTGCGCCCTCTTGATTGTTATTTTCATGATTATTATTTTCTTGTTGCTGTTGTTCTGGTTGCGGTTGCGGTTCCTGCTGCGGTTCCTGTTGTTGCTGCTGCTGTTGCTGCTGTTGCTGCGGGGCATGAAAAGAGTCATGACCCAATACATGAAGCTCTTGAAGCGCCTCCAATTTGTGCGAGGCCAAAGCTGCAATCATCCCATCAAGGGCCAGTCCGTGAAGGCAGGATAACGTGATAGACATGATGTTCTCACAGTGGGCTGCATATGCCGAAATCATTTCTGTCAGCTGCTCACTTGATTCAAAGTCGAGCCCTTCAAAATCCACCGATAACAGACGACGGTTCGACCGAACTGCGAATTCAATATAGGTCTCAAGGCTGATTCCTCGACAGGATCGGATAGAAAGTCTCTCCAAGGGCTGGGACTTCTGTGCAAACAATAATAGTTCTGCTCCGGTCTTGTTCTGGCCAGGATGACAGACAACACCCATCAGTGTCAGTCGCTTTAATGAGAGCAATGCCCCTGCAATAATGGAAAAGGGAATACTAGGCTGGACCTTGGAAGTCTCAGTACTGTTGGGGATAAATGTAGGCGAGCCCGCTGCTGCCAAAGATTTGTTGTCCATACAAATCTTTAGATCCACGAGTGCATAACAGTGATTGGCGATGGTGTGGAGCAGTCTTGGAGAGATCAACTCACTGTAGATGGATGTTGACTTTTGGCGAGATCGTCTCTTAAGCTGAGTCGAAGAGGAAGAAGGGCCTCTGCTTGTAGAACCCGATGTAGGTGAGGAGGAGGACGATGATACTGTCATCATGTCATCCTTGGCAAAGCCCATTATCATGCTATTCTCGTCTATAGTTTTCAAACCGTCAATACCTTGGCGTAATTCAGAGCCCGCACCAGCGCTCATGAGGGCGTTGACATGGTGACTGTTACTACCATTGCCTTGGGCCATATTACTGTTACTACTGCTTCCAAAAAATTGACTGGAGGACGTCAATGTCGTAGTGGTATCGGTCGATGAAGCAGTCATAGCCAGAGAGGGCAATGAGGGCAAAAAGAATGATCCGAAAGACATGTCTAACAGGGTCAGAGACTTGATCCTAAGGGCGGCCTCATTATTGAACAACCCTTCTTCAGTTGAATAGTCCATACCTAACCGTTGCAGCTGCTCTTGTTCCAGCTGCCGTTGCTTTTGTTGTCTCCTCCGGAGAGAGGCAGAAAAATCAATTGCTCGATAAAACTCAATCAAATCATCATAACTGGCCAGGGTCCTTTGTCGCCAAAGCAAACGGATGGCCTGGGGGTAGAAAGTGCGGCAGGTGAGACAAAGGGCCAAAACAGATGGAAGGTCATTCTGAATACACGCTATACTCTTTCTCTTATCCCTCTTATTGCGTCGGTTCGTTCGAGAGGGCTCTGACGTTGTTGTGATGGTTGATGTGGTTGCTGTTGTTGATGCAGTCGAGGTTGTTTCATTTGTTGTACTATGGAATGTAGACGAAGAGGAGTGTGTCAATGACGTAGTTGAAGTTTGACTAGAATTCAGTTCCCCCGAATGTTGTTCAGGACGAAGGACAACTGGTGTGACATAGACGTAATGAAATATTAATGCAAGTAATTCTTGGCTTAGACGGAAAATGGCTGGTTCCTGGATCATTTCCAGTTCAATGTCCTCATCTTTACTGGTATTAACATCAGCATCCACAGAGGTATCCATCGCCATAGTAGTTCCCATGACATCAATCTCCTGGCCTTCATTTGGTTGCTCTAGCATGTGTACTTCTTGTTGTTGAAAATGTTGTTTGTGTGTATTCCTAAAAAGTCGGAGTCGTTGTCTAGATGAATAGCGAAGAGCCATGGTGGATTGGTATCCATGAATGGATGGTGATGATGTTGATGATGATGATAATGAGGTTGTTCGATGAGATCCTGGTTGCCGTGAACGACGTGACACAGGGTTGAGTTCATATGGGCGGAGTCTGTGTGACCTGAAATCGAGCATGGCGAGTTATATTAAATGTAGGAAAGAGCAATGAAAAAAAATATATCTTATAAAATCGTTAGACTGTTGGCCTATAGGGCTTGTTAGAGAAAGGGATGTATGTCTTTGAAAGAAAGAGATGGAGAGAGAAGAAGAAGAGAGAAGAAGAAGACGATAAAAGAAATGAGTCAAGAACAAGACAAGATTGAAGAAAAAAAAAAAAAAAAAAAAAAAAAAAAAAAAAGGATGGAGATGGAGAACTTATAATAAAAAAAGAGCACACAATTAGCAAAGAGGAATAATTATTATTATTAATAAAAAAAGGAATAGAGTAAAGTAAAGTAAAGCAAAGTAAAGTAAAGTAAAGTAAAGTAAAATAAAAAAGAGTTCGAATGTGGTGAAAATAGCAATGCACCGAAAAAGCGCAATTTAATTCGGGGTGCATTTCAAAAAATGAATTGTCTTATTTCTCCCTTTTTGTTTGCTTGGGCTAGATGAGGATATGAATGAAATGCACGGCCAAAAATGAATTGGTGATGATGTGAGGACATCGAATGTCTTACTTACTTCGTAATGGTCGATCTGCACATTCGGGACCTGAAGAAAGAGACAGAGAGAGAGAGAGAGAGGGGGTGAGAAGTAAAGAAAAATCGAAGGAAAGGGGGTGAAGGCACTTGAAAGAACAAAATGGGGGACGAGGACTGGGCAATGTTTGTAAAAAAGATCAAAACAATGAAAGCACTATGTGATTTTTGGCAAAGTCCCTGGTTTTCTTTTCTTCTTGGATACGGACGGTTTACGGAGGAGCAAAAAAAGTTAGTAAAGAAATAAGGATAGAGAGCGAGAGAGAGAAAGTAAAGAGCGATGGTTGTGGACAGAGATGGATCAAATGCCGTTTTATAACGAATAATTACTACCCACATTAGACAGTTAACACGCAATGCATATTCAAAAGGGTCCTTTAAGCTATAGGGAAGTAGAAATGTGGATCATGATCCTCACCGGTCATCTAATCCTCTACACATGCTTCGTCAATGTGATTCTTTCTTTCTTTACTTTCTGTTCCTCTGTCTAACACCTTCGTGAACCGACAGTACTCATAAAATTAAATAGGATTGGACATTACCATTTATGATGACCCATCAACATTGTCACACCAGAGTCGTCATTTAATTCAAATTGTTTAGTTACAGTGATGTGCTGTTGCATAAAACGTCAGTTATAGTTTTAATAATATCGGATTGGTACAGTGATCAAGATGATGGTTGGATTCTTCTTTTAATCCTTTTAGTATATTGCATCGCCAATAACTGCAACGGAATGATCGATAACAGTTGATTGAAATCCTATTAGCAATGCGAAATGTTCATTTTTTACATGGAGGGGGCTTTAAGAAGAAAACACATGGGCTGAGGTGACATTTTGTGTCGACTTTAAAAGGCATAGAAGTATTAATCTTTCCATCAAGAGAATGTTGATATACGATAGTTTGATATACGAACAGATATCAAGCTGGGGACGAATCGAATCGCACCATTCATATAGGTCATTTGCCATGAGTTCACACACATGTATATGAGCAATTGCCATGTGCAGCATAGTATAAACATGTGTTGTTGGCTCAAGGACGCAGACAAGGACCCAGGACCCATCATTTTCATATAGATTGTATATATCCATTTATCAGTCACTTGCATGCAAGGTCAAAGAGCATCGATATTATTTAGATGTAATTTTATTCTATATTTTAGTGTTGCTTTGTGGTCTTGATGATGAGTAAAAAAAAAATAATAATAATAATAATAATAAAAAAAATAGTTTGTCTTCTTGAAAATTCTCCTTCATTCTTCGTTTTCCTCTCCTCTCCTCACATTGAATATTTCATTGTTTGCTATTTGTTTATCTTGTTTGAATGCAAAAAAGTATATATCAGTCAATGCATGCATGCTTAAAAAGTAAAAAAAAAAAAGAAAACGTGTGAGAGCAACAATGCCTTCCTTTCTTTGTCTACATTATCGTTCAATTTCCTTGGGGCTTCTATTTTTACGTGCCCGTGTGCTCCATGGGGTGTTATTCATTATTAAAATATGAACCTCATAAAGACATCCTTACCCACATTATGGTTAATGGTATATCGTTTGGATGGGTAACGGACTATGCCCTCGAGTCGTCTACAAATAATGGCAGAAGGGGAGAAAAGGGGGAAAAGAAGACGAAGAAGGAGGAAAAGGGGAAAGAGAAAAAGGGGGAGTATGAATGATGTTGCTCAGGGGAATTATAATGGGGATGTTTTTTTTTTTTTTTTGTTAACCTTTGTGTAGATCAGGAAACCTCATTGTTTGACAAAGTCAGGGCGAATGTTCCTTGTACTCGACTGATAGTTGTAATACAAACGAAGCAAAAATCCAGTAGTTCGGTTGCTGAATGATTACTGCCATTTTCTTCGTTTGTAGGGCACAGACAATGTTGTCCATTGCTATTTGCCGGGGTGCCAGAATAACTGTAGTAGTGTGACTTGCTAATTTTGAGCGAAAAACTCTGTAGTAGCACCTTTGAAAAAAAACTAATGCCTATTGGTGGACCGAGAGAATTGATCCACAACGTCGCATAGAATGCCCCAATAGACATCACCAGGATTCTAATAAAATGAAAAAAAGAAGGGTCCCCCAAGACAGTACTTCTTAACAAATAGGGTTTGGAATATGGAAAAACAATTGTCAAATAGAAACCATGAGTTTTGCTCGAAGGACAGACATCGAATTATTGCTTTTGACATTGAGTAAGCCAATACCAATTTGCCCTGATTACACGACATAGAGCAAAGGCTGTATGTGCACATGTACTCTACCTTATCAATAGGGTCGCTATCTTAGAGACGGTTCTTTCATACTCTCTTTGTCTCCCTTTGTTCTTCTTTATTCCCCTAGAGGATTTTTGTTCCCCTAGAAGACCTTTGTTCCCCCTGGAGGATTTTTGTAGACAGTGTCATGCAACATCTTGACTTTTGCTTGGGAGATCGCCTTCATGTTTGACAAGGATAGAGTAATAGGGAGAGCAAAGGAAAAAAAAGGACCGACTATGAAAATTGAATACAATGATTAACCAATGTGCTACTTGGACTTCTTTTTTTTTTTTTTTTTTTTTTTTTCGATCTCTTCCGCGGAATTGGCTGTTTTTCATTCGTCATTCAAGACTCGATCCGCTTCAGGTAGGTTCCTTATCATCTTACTTTTTCTTTGCTCTGTCCAGCTTGTTAGTCTTATCTTCGTCCTCACATAGATCAGTTCTCGTTCTGAAGCCTCTCAGGTTCCTGGATTATCTAGCAGTAATAACAGTGCTTTGACGCACTATCTGGAGCCCTCTTTAGGCCTGGTAGAATGGGGTCAGGACTAGCTATTGGATACCCTTAGTTTTAGGCGTCAAGCATCCCCCGGCTCTGATAGCTGGCCAAGAAGCTGTAAGTCATCGGTATGAAGGAGTACAAAAAATTAACGGTGGTTATCGAGGTCCAAATGTTCTTCAATTGAATCATAGACAAAGCGAAAGAGAAAGCGAAAGAGAAAGTGATAGTAAATAGTGTATGTGAATAAATGTGCTGTAATATTCAGCAGGAACGGCATCACCTTTCAACTTAAAGACGTCTTTGGTGGCTCTTCCATTCTGATCCAACAGCCAATCAGCGTCGTCATTTCATCAACAGCCTTGGCCGCAAGAGAAAGGCACAAAAGGAATTGCTATACTACAATAGCTCCAAAGTTCGTGAGTCAACAGATCAAGATGATATTCCTCCTCATTGAGAGAGCAAAATTTAGTCTACAATCGAAGACTCACTTGAGGTAGCGCTCTTTATCCACTCTTCACAGAGATGTGATGTTTTGAAAATGAAGGACATCGCATTTGTCTTCATTATTATGATAGCTGGGTTGTACTCAGTAAGATAAGGACTGACTCTTCACGGTTGACACAACGCATAATAAAGATTTTAACTTGGCGTCATTATTCAGTATCTCTTCCAACGACCTTGGAGACTGTAGTTTATTGTGAAGTGCTGTAGCTGCTTTTGCGAGTGTGTTGAAGTTTGGGCCCTGAAAATCCGAGACAGTGGACCTGAACATGCAGCAAATCGATCATTCCTCTTCCGTACTTTTTGTCTCGGATAGCTCGCATAAGCAATCCCATTTGTGTCTTCACCCCAAGACACCCTGCAAAGCTCTAATCATAACCTCCTCTTGCATTTTTTTTATTCCCTTTTGCTTCCATACTGGTGATTTGTTTACTCACCCTCACAACTGCAAAAAGGAGTAACACTTGTGGCCATAATAGCAATAGTAAAGGGAAAAAGCTAACGTGTATGAACATGTGTACGAGAGTGAAAGAAGGCTTATAGATATTGCATTTTACTCACTTAGTTTTATAAGGCCTGACTATTATCAATCAGGATCTTCTCCTTGGGCTTCTTGGAGATAGATGTTACATGAGCGGAGCATGCCTTGGCACGGTATAGTATAGTGTAGAATAAAAGAGTATTAATGTCCAAAGCACCGGATTAAACGTTGCCCAGCAAATTTTCCTTCCACAATCACAGCTGTGTCCTGCATGAGCTTCTGGCCTATTTTTGGTTGAAAGCAGAATGTGCGCGCGTATAAACTCTTCTCCTCAGGCTGCCAAAAATGGCGTTGAGCAAATGTTTATTTCACAAAAAAAAAAAAAAAAACCTGAGCATAAGCATTTTGATCTTCTATTCTGCCTGTTCCTATCCCTACCTTTCTTCTGGCTGTCTTTCACTCTCTTTTCCTCAGACACACTTGTTCATAACTGCATTTTTATATATAATTTTTTTTTTTTTTTTTTTTACTGATCGTGTCAACATATCCTATCTCCCTTCATTTCCACTCTCTTCATAATCTTATACCCTACACTTGCAACTCCCTCCCCTCTAACACGTTGTTGACTTTGTGTTTTTTTTTGTTCCCCTTTTCTGTACAGAGATAAACAAGCAACCAAAAACAAACATCAGCACTCTACATATCCGAATGCAGAACGAAACATTCAAAAAGATTGGCAAGGATCTTCACGGTGCGCTCTCGATTCCGGGGAATTTTCTGAGCAAGCAGGCTAAAAAAATATCTCTAACAGGAGACAAAAAAAGGAAGAACATCGCTGCAACTGCTAGTGCTGCCGCTGACGGCACAGGTACTCAATCATTATCAAAAACATGTCATTCGAACGCAGAGATCAGAATCGAAAAGTCACTAGGACTCAACGCTGGTTCAATTTGTGATACTGTGAGCAAAGCTGCAGGATTAACTGCAGGCTCTATTGGTCCTTCTATAACTCCTACAGCAGGAGTGGAAGGAATATGTAGTGACAATAACAATAGCGGCCACAGCGGACAATATCTAACAGCAACACCCAACGGCCTCGGCTCCTTTACGAAGAGCTCGCATAGTTCCGGGTCTATCAGAACTTACCCAAAAGAGGAGCCGCCTATCATTCATTGTCCACCTTCTATCCCTTCTTTGGATCACTTTTGTACTCAACGAAGAGCATGGATTCAAAATGGGTCAACATCTGTGACTACTGCAGAGTTGAAAAATGTCCTCAAGTCTGGCCAAGTCTGGGACATAATGGACAATAGCCGTTATGGCAGCCAAAAGTAAGCAAAGCAAAGCAAAACAAAACAAAACGAAAGGGTTATTGTATAAAATGTCGAGCCATTCTTTTGAGCTCTGTTTTATAACGCAACATGAGTTCCCTCAAATCACTCTTAGTCTTGTCAAATCTGGGTATTATAATCTCAATGAGCCCCTAGGCATTTTGTACGTCAAGGGTAAGTCAAATGATTAGTATTTAGACAATTCATTCCTTTTGTACCGAGTGTTTGGAAAGCCAAAATGGTAATAATGATAGTAGTGATAATCTGCTCATACTTCTGACATTAAAGACGCGTTTTTTTTTTTTTTTTTTTTTTTTTTTTTTAAAAAAAAAAAGTGATGCAGGTGACCAACAAGGCTTCATCCAAACTTTTTGACGTTGAATGGAGTTTGAAAGTTGGCAATACTGAACGAACATCGTATCCTTCGCGATCATTTAAAGACAACCCCGGGAACACTGCGACTATGAACGAGGTCTTTTTATTGTAAGGATTCCTCTACTCTTCCAAGTCGTGGGTTTGTTAAATAGGTTTTTTTTCATTCTTCTTCTACTTCAATGAATCCTCACCTTTATTCCTCTTCCTCCTCACTTATTTATTTTAACAAGTGACGTGAATGGACCATTCCAACTCGAGATGACTGTGGCAGGTAATCCAGTACCAACCAAGCTCGGCACCATGGCCGGTTTCTCCAATAACCAAACTGTGACTCTTGGTCATCTTGATCTGTCATTCTGCTTGGAACCCGCAGAGAAATCAGTCCACACGTACCGACTACGCAAGCCTACAGAGGAGTTGAACAAGTCGGGGATTAAATCTGATTGTGAGGTCGTAGCCATGATTGGACTTCATATCCTAGAGGAACCCGTTGAAGACCGTTCATGGGAAACTGAGGTGTTATATCAGGGTTTCCTAACTCTCATGATACGTGGGGGTAAAATGGCTGTAAGTTTTTATCATTAAGAAGAACAAAACCATTATGCTAATATTGTTATTTCTTCATTTGTTTTAACTTATTTTATATGACTTGTTTTTTTTTTTTTTTTTTTTTTTTTTTTTTCTTAGTCTTGGAAACGGTTCTGGGCAGTATTGGAAGGACGGGCGATTAAATTGTATGACGCAGAGTATCAACAGAGGAAAAGTGCGGTTGGAGTGATTCCATTGGCTCATATTGTGCGGATCGAGCCACCAGATTATGACAAGGTCGATGTTGGATCAAATGGGCTATCGATGGTGGTCAATCCGTTTGGAGTAGAGATGAAGACTCTTCATGGTATTTATAGTCATGTGGATCCATCCGAGTTGGACTATTGTCTATATGCGTTCACGGATTCAAGTCACCTGTATGAGGTGTGGAGTGCTCATTTGGATGAAGGGTTGGATCGATATCAGGAGAATATGGAGCGTCGACGTGATCTTCAAAAAATCAAGATAGCACGTCGAGCTACACAAACTCTGTCAAGACACTCGGTTGAGAGTAGTAGTGAGCCAGTTTCACCTCTTGATGAAGTGGCAGAGACCATGAAGGACGAGTTGATAGAGTTGAAGTATGTATGGTAGAAATAATAAGGAAGGTTTCATCTAATGTTTTGGGATGCAAGATACGTAATGTTCAATGTTGTTTGAGAGCAAAAATATAATCATAAGCCATGAATTTACCAAAAAAAGAAAGACAAAAGAGAATGCAATTGTCCAGGTGGTCCAATGGAAAGGGGGGAAAGTAAGAGATTCCCCTGAACGCAGTGATCCTTGTCTGTCATGGAACAATAAATGGAATAAATGGAAAATCATTCCCAGGTCCACGATCCATTCATGAAAGAAAATAAAGCCGCATTTTCAATATAGAACTGCTCTGTACAAGGGAACAGTTGAGTGCGGATGGATCGTATGCTATTTAATAAATACGCAGCCAATGGGTGATCGAAACGTTTTTTGTTTTTTGTTTTGGATGTCCTTTGCACTAAAACGAGGGTTTAAAACTTGCAACAATTGTTTGATTAGCTTGATTAGCAGATATTTTTACAAGTGCATCCTGTCTACAAGGGGGAGAGATAAGGCCATCACGTGCACAGGTTCCCATCAGGGATCCAGTATCCTTGTATCCTATTCCTATCCTAACAAGTAACAGTGTTGGACGTAATAATACATTGGAAAGGATAAAAAGAGTTCGGCGCTTGGCTTGGATGTCTGAAGACATAACGAGGAGAGAGAGTGAAAGAGAAAGAATGTTTATATGACAGGAGTTAAAAGAGATAGGGAACACAGGTGGAAAGAAGGGCGAACAAGAAACTCGGTCTTTTTCAGATCCCTAGTCTCTTTCCCGCTTCTCTTCTTTTCTTTTCTCTTCTCTTCTTCTTTCTACCTTCCTCAACTCTCCCCTTCTTTTTCTGACGTTGCGTGGCATTTTATTATTTGCTCCGTTCACTTGCAGGTAAGAAAAATGAGGAATGAAAAATTCGCAGTCAAAGAAAGTCTTTCTCTTTCTGCACCGTCACTGATCAGCCATCGTCGGTCATCATTTTCATTTTTATTTTTCATTAGACCGCATTCACTCATCTCTTTACCTTCTCTCTTTCTCTCTCTCATCCCCTTTCTTTTTCTTTTCTTTTTTCTTTTTTACTGTCGTTAATAATAGAAATAAAACAACGACAATTCATTGGAGAAAGACAGTGAAAAGGAAGCTTCATTTCATTTACACTCAACTCTTCATCTTGGATCAGTAAGCAGTCTATAATTTCAACATGAATGACGCTTTCACCAGAACGTCAAAGGCGATTCTGGACCACTTCAAAGTCGATCCTGACAAGGGTTTGACATCAACCCAGGCTGAGGCTGCATTAAAGAAATATGGAAAGAACGGTATGTACCTTTTATTTTATTTTTTTCTTTGCAGACAATATACAATTTCAGATCTGAAGCTTTGGTCAAGAGATCAAGAAACCACAACGTTCTAACTTTGCTGCCTGTCTGTCACTACTTGTTTCTTTTCTTTTCGTCTTGCCCTGGCGGGTTGATCTCTATTTTGACTTGGGCTTGTGTCGGCTATTTTTTTTTTTTTTTCTATTGATTTGTGTCTGCGCATTTTTACCGTCTAATTTTTTGTGCACCGGTCCATTTGATGGTATCATTTGCACTCATTCAACGAACGGGTCTACCGGATCATCTTGTATGTTTTTTTTTTTTTTTTTTTTTTTGGTTATCTGTTGCCAATAACAGAACTTCCTGAGGATGACCCCACACCTCTCTGGGAAATGATATTGGAACAGTTCAAGGATCAGCTTGTCATTATCTTACTTGTCGCCGCTGCTGTCTCTCTCGTCCTCGCCGCCGTGGAGGAGGATAATTCTGGAACCGCTTTTGTTGAACCTATCGTCATTCTGCTGATCTTGATTGCCAACGCCGCTGTCGGTGTCATCCAGGAATCAAACGCTGAGAAGGCCATTGAGGTAGAGTACAATTGCTGGATTTTCCAATATGCTTTTTTTTTTTTTATTTTGTTTCAAGTTGGGGTGTGTTGGCGCCGCTCTTTTTTTTTTTTTTTTTTTTTTTTTTTTTTTTTTTTTTGGCCCTATCGCAATGTGGCAAAATCCAACATGCATGTCTTTCCCTTTTTTTGTATTGATTTGCTTCAATGTAACCTAATCATTTGACTCTCATTAATTCTGTGCTCTCATTTTTTTTTGTCCATTTTTGTGCTGGGGCTGTGTCTGTTGTACATTTGAACATGTGTTTGTGTCAAACCTCTCTTAGGCTTTGAAAGAATACTCTCCTCATGAAGCCAAGGTCCTCCGCAACGGCTCCATTGCCAAAGTTTATGCTACCGATGTTGTTCCTGGTGATATCATTGAAGTTGCTGTCGGTGACAAAGTCCCTGCAGATTGTCGTGTCCTTGAGATCTACTCTTCCAACTTCCGTATCGACCAAGCCCTTTTGACTGGAGAATCCGTGTCGGTCAACAAGATCACTGAAGTTGTCAGTGATCCCCGGGCTGTCAAGCAGGATCAACTCAATATGTTGTTTTCGGGTACTACTGTTGTCCTCGGGAAGGCCAAGGCTATTGTTGTACAAACCGGCTCTGAAACCGCAATCGGTGACATCCACAAGTCTATCACCTCCCAGATCTCTGAAAAGACTCCATTGAAGCGCAAGCTCGATGAGTTTGGTGACGATCTCGCAAAGGTTATCTCTGTCATCTGTATTCTTGTATGGTTGGTCAACATCCGTCATTTTAACGATCCTTCGCACCACGGCTGGCTCAAGGGTGCCATCTATTACTTCAAGATCGCTGTCGCTTTGGCTGTTGCCGCCATTCCCGAGGGCTTGTCTGTCGTCATCACCACTTGTCTTGCCTTAGGAACCAAAAAGATGGCCAAGAAGAACGCCATTGTCCGCTCTCTGCCCTCAGTCGAGACCCTTGGCTGCACTAGTGTCATTTGCTCTGATAAGACTGGAACTCTTACTACCAATCAAATGAGTGTTGCTCGTGTACTGGTTGTTGACAACAAGGCCGGAAATGCCACTGAGTATCAGGTTCATGGATCCAGCTTCAGCCCTGTTGGAGATATCTTGAACAGCGATGGCAAAGTCATCTCAGCTTTGTCTAGTACTTCTCAGGCTCTGAATGAACTTGCCCAGATCTGCGCTATTTGCAACAACTCAACTATCGCTTACAACCCCGATAATGATACCTACGTTAATGTTGGAGAGCCCACTGAGGCAGCTTTGAAGGTCTTGGTCGAGAAGATGGGAACAGATGATGTCAATTTGAACTCGACTCTTGACTCACTTCCTGCTCATAAACGTGTTGATGCCTGTAACCAATATTATCTTGGACGTGCCAAAAAGTTGGCCACATTGGATTTCTCACGCGATCGCAAGTCTATGAGTGTCTTAGTGGCCAGGACATCAAGTGAACGCCGCTCTACTCGCTCTGGTGCTACTGGTGCTTCAACTGCTACACTTCTTGTCAAGGGTGCCCCCGAGTCTATCTTGGAGCGCTGCTCTACTGTTCGACTATCTGCTGCTGGCGAGACTGTTCCTTTGACAGCCGCCATTCGCGCTACCATCATGGAAAAGGTTCTGGATTATGGTGAGGGTCAGGCTCTCCGCTGCCTCGGTCTTGCTGTTGTTGACAACCAATCACCTAGTCTCAATGATTGGAATTTGAAGGACCCTGAGAACTTTTACAAGTATGAGCAAAACATGACGTTCATTGGTTTAGTGGCCATGTTGGATCCTCCTCGTCCCGAGGTCGCCGCTGCCATTGCAAAGTGCAAGACTGCTGGAATCCGTGTGATTGTCATTACTGGAGATAATAAGAACACCGCAGAGTCGATCTGCCGCAAGATCGGCGTTTTCTCACAGGATGAAGATTTAACTGGAAAGAGCTACACTGGACGCGAGTTTGATGATTTGAGTGAGAAGGAGCAACTCTTGGCTGTCTCTCGTGCTAGCTTGTTCTCTCGCACTGAGCCAACACATAAGAGCAAATTGGTTGATCTACTTCAAAGCATGGGAGCGGTAGTTGCTATGACAGGTGACGGTGTCAACGATGCCCCTGCATTGAAGAAGGCTGATATTGGTATAGCTATGGGATCAGGAACGGACGTCGCTAAACTTGCTGCCGACATGGTTCTTGCGGACGACAACTTTGCAAGTATTGAGGCCGCTGTGGAGGAGGGTCGCTCGATCTACAATAACACTAAGCAGTTTATCCGTTATTTGATCAGCTCCAACATTGGAGAGGTTGTTTCTATCTTCTTGACAGTCATTCTTGGTATGCCTGAGGCTCTGATCCCTGTTCAACTTCTGTGGGTCAATTTGGTGACGGATGGTCTTCCCGCTACTGCCCTTGGATTCAACCCTCCAGACCACGAGATTATGCGCCAGCCCCCTCGTAATTCGCGTGAGCCTTTGGTGGGTGGTTGGTTATTCTTCCGTTACATGGTAGTCGGAGTTTATGTTGGAGCAGCCACAGTGTTCGGGTATGCTTGGTGGTTCATGTTCTACTCTCAGGGTCCTCAGATCAGCTTTTACCAACTTTCACATTTCCATAAGTGCAGCTCACTCTTCCCTGAGATTGGATGCCAGATGTTTACGGATTTCATGTCAAAGAAGGCAACAACAATGTCGCTTTCGATTCTGGTGACTATCGAGATGTTCAACGCTATGAATTCATTATCTGAGAACGAATCGCTGTTGACTCTTCCATTGTGGAGCAACATGTATCTGGTTTTTAGCATCGTTCTCAGTATGGCCCTTCACTTCATGATTCTCTATGTGCCCTTCTTTTCGGTAAGTTTTTTTTTTTTTTTTTCTTTTCAGTACAGCGAGTATATCATGTGATCTGCTTTATCAAAAGTACAGCAGCGCCTAATTTTTTATTATTCTTATTGGATATGATATGATAGAACTTGTTCATGATCCTTCCATTGAACTTGGAGGAGTGGAAGGCAGTTGTTTACATTTCGGCCCCTGTTATTGTGATTGACGAGGCTCTGAAGTACATCAGCAGGACCTTTATCGCACCTCCTGCCAAGAAATTGAAGCAGGACTAATGAAGAGGACAATTGACTTTAAGCAGGACACGACGTTATATTATTTTCTTGTCACTTTTTAATAGACTGATGCTAATTTCCTAAAAAAAGAAAAAGCGCGTGTCCATTAGTCATTGTTGAGAGAAAGCGACCTTATTACATACATACATATAAAAATATTTGATTTGCAACTCTATTACATAAAAAAAGAAAGTTATGTGTGAACATTAATATTGCCTCTGCGGAATGATAAGGGAAATGTGACTCAATCGATATATCAACTTGGACCAGTAAAAACAGATGACGGTACTGTCACCTTGGAGAATCCAGTATCTCCCATTCTCATCATTTCATCAGTCGTTTCTACTTGAGATATGATAAAGAAGAAAGAAGCACATTTGTAGACGGTACATCATGACGGTATTCCATCAAGGTCGTTTCCCCTTGTTTATTACTGTTCTAACCATTTTTTTACAAGGAGAAAGAACGAGGGAAAAAAAAAAAAAAAAAAAAAAAAAGTAGTGTAAAAAGTATAAGAGAGGATATGAAATGGGTGTAGAATTAGAATAGTTAATCACTGCTGTGGTTAGCAATTGACCTGGGAGGTTAATTACGACGAGTATAGACCGTCTATCTATTTTTTTTATTTTTTATTTTTTATTTTTTTATATAGCCATTGACTATATAATTTTTCATTATTCCTTCCTTCATTCCTTTTCTTTCTTTCGCGTTCTGTTCTCACATCTTCTATATTAGACTTCAAGAAATAAAAAGGTGTTGTTGAGCAGATGATTTTTTTTGTTCTTGTTGAACCTAACCTATCGCCCTATAATATTGGAACGATTCCTGACGCCAAGCACGCGCGCACAGACAATGGACAATCGTGGTCGAGGAAAAAATTGGCCAATCAATGTTTGTACCACCAACAATTTTTTTTTTTTTTTTTTTTTTTTTTTTATTCTAAAAAAAAAAATCCTTTCCCTTTCCCTTTCCCTTTTGCTTTTACTTTCTTTGCCCCTCCTTTTTATTGCTCTTTCTTTCTTTCATTTCCCCCTCCTAATGGGCTATAAGATACGTTTTATTGATCCATTATCACAACTCATTTCTACACCCATTCCAGTGCCAGGAACACAACAGGAACCAACTGTGCCCTCTCTTTTTGCCATGAACGCCAGGGCATTTTCAAGAGCACTCGGTGACTTGGAGGATGCAGTTGCGAGTATCAGAGACATCGGCGATGAGGAGCATAGCAGCTATAAGACCAAGAGTATGGGTAGCAGCAGCAATGACAGGATCAGGAATTACAATAGAAGCAGCAGTAACAATGACACCAAGAAGGGTGGAAACAACAACAGTGGTAGCCATCTGACCCTAGAAAGCTCGCCGACTTTGGGAACAGGTTTAATATCAGGGTACAACAGTGGTTACCTTGCTAGTACTTTGAGCGTCAACTCTAGTCAAAACCGTACCTACAGCTTTGATTACACTAATAGCAACAGTAGCAACATTATCAACAACGATTACGCTAGATGCTTTAGCAAATATGATAACAAGTGTAAGAATAATAATTCAACTTCAGGACGCCGTCGATTCTCTTTCTTGGCTGGTTTTATGCCCTCAAGGCGATTGACTCTTGAGAATTCGACATTAAGGTCCAAGATCACAGAACTGGAGCGATATCTCCAAGGGCTCAAACAAGAATTGCTCTTGACTCATCAACGTCGAGATTTTCAAACGAAGGAATCAGAGGCCCGACATCAATTGGAGATCCATGAACTGGAACAGCTAATTCAACACTATGAGGCGAACCTATTGCAAAAACAGGTAGTATTGGAGGACTTGGAGAACCAGTTAAAGCACCAGGCTCGAGAACAGATCACAAAGTTAAAGCGGATCACGTTGTTGGAGCGTGAGATCGTGGAGATGAAACGTATGTCGACATTGAGTGCTGGTAGCACTGTTATTGGCGGCAGTACTATTATTGGTGATGGTAATAATGGTAGTAGTGGTAGTAATAGTAGTAGAAGTAGTAGTGGTAGTAGTAGTAGCAGTGGTAGTAGCAGTCATGGCCACGATGATTATGATGAAGGCACACTTTTATTCTCCAGCATCAGCAATAATAGTGGCAAGAGTCATAGAAGATACAGTTATAGTCATGAACTATTCAATCATTGGTCTCAAGATAAAGAGCAGGAGTTTCAACAACAACAACAGCAACAAGAACAACAACACAGTATGGAGAAGAGCAACAGGAACAGCTCAGTCTTCATCGAGAGTGCACAACTATCATCATCACTATCCTTATCAACCTCATCATCGTTGTCGTCATCTTCACCAGTTTTTACTTCAGCCCTGTCAACATCAGCATCAACTAGAAGCAATCATAGTTCCAGAAAAGGAGAAAAAGTTAAAGCATTAGCCCTTATTCAACAACTTGAAGACGAAAATAATCGTAAAGATGAGCGGATACAACAATTGTTGACAACTATCGAAAGACTGGATGCGGCTGTGTCGCGTATAGAACAAGTGGAGCAGCAACAACAATGTCCAAAAGTCAGCAGCATCAACAGCATCAGTACTAATAATAGCGACATCAAACATCTAGTTATGCATCTTCTGTAATTTAAATTAGTGTTGGGTGACCAGATGCTGAATAGTTTACATAATAAAAATAACAAAGCAATAAATAATAATAATAATAATAATAACAATAAGAACTAAAATAGTGTAGCAAAGATTAATACACTACAATAGATGTTCTTTATTCGATAAAAAGTAGAGACTAAAGACTTCCTCTTCCCCTTTCTTTTCCTTGTTCCTCTATTGCATGCAAGTACGTACAGCGCGTTCCAAGACGTTCTGGGTTCGGTGCCTCAAAGCATCTGTCTCACATTTGACCACGAACTGATTGCAGTCAACCGTTGCCTGTACACCATCCATTGTGATCTCAATGGTCCTAGTCTTTTCATCTTGCTCCACATTCTCGGCTCCAAACTGGCTTGCGAAGAACATGACTAGATCCTGGAACTCGTCTGAAGGATTACGTTCCACCAAAGAAATATCACCGTTACTACTAATAACACCATCACCACCACTTGTTGACAAGATGTCGTTGCTCTCTTTCGTGTCTTCCTTTTCAACCTTGATAGATGAAGATGGATGATGATGAGGCTGTCCATGTGTATGTGAGTGGGTATGGTCTGATTTTGTGAGCTTAACAGAGGCCGGACTTGACTCAATGTTGAGGATCACCGCTAGAACTGAATCTGCTATCATATCGTTGACCGAATTGCCAATCCACTCTAGTAGCACATGGTTGACATTGTACTCTTTCACGTCAACAGTATCAAAGATCTTGAAAGATCAAAACAAACAAACAAACAAATAAAAAAACATGAATGATTGAAGGACACGTTAGTAATAGCAACAAGACCATAGTCTTACATGCATTTTTCTTCTTTCTTTCTTTCTTCTTTTTACCCTGACAGTTTCCTGTTTATTAAGATCACGTTCCAATTCCCGAACTTTCCCAAACATCTGTTGCAAATGATACTTCAACAACGTAAACGAAGCATGATAAGGAACAATTTGACGTTGAAGGACTGCCGTGGTCTTTAGACCCGCAAACTCTTCCAGATCCGAAGTATCCATGATAGTATATTGGAAATCCTTGACGACCAAAACACCCGTGACCATTGTGTCCTTCTCTGGAAAAGTCGCTGCCATATGCCCAATCGTTCGAGCCAATTTCTCTCCACGGAAATAAAGCTTTACCGTCTCTGTGTTCTTGGGGGTAAAGATATGGATCTCCTCATCGCGTTCTGAATATTTACTCATCAATGCACTCTTGAGGCGACCCATCGCATTGGTCTCTCCGTGGACCAAGATCTTTTTTTTTTTTTTTTTTTTTTTTTTTTATTTTTTTAATAAAAATTATAAGTTAGAGAGGAAAGCTTGTTTAAAAAAAGTTGTTTTATAACACTTCCACATTTCTGCTGCATATTTGAATATCCTTTCTTTTTTTTTTTTTTTTTTTTTTTTTTTTAAAAACTTACAACATAGGGTGCTTTCACTTCATCGATAAAAGCACTATTCTGAGTGTAATCAACGTGAGCGGAGAAGGAAATATAATCGACCGACATGCGTAACTTTAATTTCTGTCCGTTCATGGTCTGGATTTCATCAGGTTCATTCATGACATCTTTTGCCAACGTGTTCTCGACACAATATCCAGTGATCAACAATCCATTCTTCTTGTCGGTACACCATCGTTCAAACAGTTCTCTTGATAAACCATTTTGTAGCATTCCAGGACTGGCCATCATCACACATGGGCCCGTATCATCAAACATGTCCATGTTTTTAAGATGAGAGATATGTTTAAAGACAAAAGGGTTGGAGATGGCGAATTGTTTTCGGATCTTGGAATTCATCATGTTGATATAGGTCTGATAGACCGTCATACATTTCTTCGCCAAGGAGGAAGCGTAATAAACCGGGACCGATTCCAGTTCTGGATGGGCTGCCCAATATTCATCCAACATTAAAAGTAATTCCTGTGCTTGTCCTAAAGCGAAGACCGGTAAGAGGCAACGTCCCCCACGTTGAACAATTTCATGGACTGTGGAAGTAAAGCGTCGTTCACGATCGATTCGAGGCTCATGGCTTTGGACACCATAGGTGGATTCACAGATCAGGACATCTGTCTGCACATTTGTGGGTTTCTCTGCTGCCATCAAGTGGCGATCTTCTTCGCGTGAGTAATCCCCTGTATATAAAATCTGTTCATGTTTAAAAGTTGTGACAAAAATAAAAAGAAGTTTAAACATGGATCAAAGAAAACACCTGTGCGAAAAAAAAAAAAAAAAAAAAAAAAAAGCTACCTTGACACCAGCAATTTCGATCAAGAACATGGCGGCCCCCAAGACGTGACCTGCATTGTATCCTGTGAATTTGATACCGTCGACGTTCATCTCCTGATGATAATCCACGGTCTCAATCTTTTCGTAGCAAGCAGCTAATTGCGTCTCGTCATATACCATTTCATTGGAACCAACATTGCTAATATATATATATATATATATATAAACATAAGTATATATAAAGCAAAAAGTTATTATACAAGGAGTCTGGATATTTTTTTTTATAAAAACAAAAAAAAAAAAAAAAGAAAAAAAAAGAAAATACCTGACTTTGACATAGTCTGATAAGAGCCATTTGAAAATAGCTTTCGTAGGATGTGTCATGAAAACGCGTCCTCTGAAAGAAGTCTGAATTGGGAATTTTTTGAAAAGAAAAATAAGAGATGAGTGATCGAGACGTATACAGAATATCTGTCAACTTGTTCCTTTTTCGTTTCTTTTCTTTTCTTTTTTTGCTCTTTGTTTTACTCTCTCTGTAAAGTATGGTAATCCTGCAGCATGATCCAGATGAAAACTAACATGTATTTCAATATATCAGGGGTTAGCTCTAATCATGAATCTATGAAGTAAGTAAAAAAAAAAAAAAAAAAAAAAAAAAAAACTTACTGGGTGATCAATAGAACATCGATTGACGCAGGGTCTACCTCGTCAAAGAAAGGGAGTCCAGAGATTCCACTTTGACCAGGATGAATGCCACAGTCCAGCTACCATAACATATACATTCATATTCAAACATTTTCAATGATCACCATTAAACATGGCAAGAAAGAATAAACATATATATAGAGAGGGGAAGGAAAAAAAAAATAAAGATAAAAAGAGAGAGAAAGAGAGAGAGAGAGAGTAAATTGGTGAATATCGTTCTCCGTTCTTTATTCAACAAGACCTTTGTTAAATTGTTTCGCTATTTCGTTTGTTGATTAACAATTAGAAAGTAGAATAAGGATAGGAAATAAAAAAACATTAGCCGATATTGATGTACCATGACAGTTTTGCCCTTGTACTTGAGGATATGACAAGACCTTCCGACTTCACTGCCTGCACCCAATGGTGTCACCTCCATGAGATCATTCACATCGCCTACAGGTAACTCGGCTTTTCGTTTATAAGACATGTTTTAAAAAGAAAATAAAAAAAAATAAATTCCTGATTTCCAGATGTTTAATGCCTTGCTTGCTTCTTTCTTCCTTAGTCGTTCCAAGAATGTCCTTTGGTTTTCCTTCTTTTAGTTTGTTGAGTGATGTGTTACAATTGCAGGGCGTGGTTTTCCCTGATTTTGGCAAATTTCCAATTAACTTGGCTCGGAGTTCATGTGCACATGCACGTGCTGAAAGGCAAATGTGGCTTGCTCTTACAGACACTTCTCTCTCAGGCTGGGACCAAACTTGACATTTTGGCTGGAGGTCTATTCTCATTCCTCACTTCTCATTTCTCATTTCTCAGTCATTGTCATTGCTGTCATTCGTCGTAGATATTCCAGGAACAATTTCATCACAGCAGTAAGGGCTCAAGTCAAGAAACCATTACAAAGGAATTATAAAAAAAACACAAAAATAAAAATGTCGAGCAGACAGAGTGACTACAGACGCAGGGACAGGAGTCGAAGCAGAAGTCCTGATAGAAATCGTAGCAACAGGGACAGAGACGGTGATCGCTATGGCGCCAGTAATAATGCTGCTAATCGCAACAATATTAGTAGCAGCACTCGAGACTCTTATAGGGACAATCGGGATAGTCGAGACGGCAGAGATGCGAGAGGTATCAGTAGTCGAGATAGAGAACGAGAACGGGATCGCGATCGACGGGATCGGGATCGGGATCGGGATCGGGAAAGAGAGCGGGACCGAGATGGTCGAGATTCATCATATCGTGATGCTCGTTATCCTCGTGAAGAAAGAGATCGAGAAAGTTCACCCGTCAATGGCTCAAAATTTGGCACTGATGGCAATAACAATAAGGGGAATTCTATAGATATCGACGATAAGAATGAGGGAAGCCCTGCACCATCTGCTAGAAAAGTTCCTATTTCACTTGAAGAGCTTATTAAGCAGAAGGAGCAGGAGAAGCAGGCTCTTGAAAAGGTATTTTTATTTCCTATCTCTTGTTTATTCTGTAACTGCAAATTGACGGCTCTTTTATAATATACTAAAAAATAAAAAAAAAAAATAAAAAACATATAGCCGAAATTCCTGACCAAGGAGCAACGAGCACAATTGGCACTAGAGAGGCGTGCAAAAGAAGTAGAGGCTCAGAGGAAAGCACAGGAATTGGAGAGACAGCAGCGTGCCGAGTTCGATGCCAAGGCGCGCGCTGAAGTTCAGGACAACAATCGATATGGGTATGACAGCAGAGATCGAGACAGGTATGACCGGGATCGATTTGGACGAACCAACGGTGACTCTCGTCATAAAGATATTAAAGATAGTAAAGATAGTAAAGACTCTAGTTCCGCAACCGCTGGCATTGTGCTCGGTGAAAAAGAGATTGAGCATGTCAAAGTAAGTACATATTAGGAGCACTTTTTCCTTTTTGCAATTACATATCATCATATTTTACTGGCTATGATCATTTAGCGAACAATATCTCATAGCTCTTATCTATTGCCTTTTTTTTTTTTTTTTTTTTTTTATAAATTAGAAACGCTATATGGGTATTGAAGAAAGAGAGAGAAAGGTCCGCAAACGCAACGACAAAAAATTTGTCTTTGATTGGAATGCAGATGACGACACTTCGCGCGACCTAAACCCCCTCTATACACACAGGCACAGTGCTCAGCTCTATGGCCGTGGTCATTTTGCAGGTATCGATCTCAAGGATCATAAATCAAAGAGTGGATTTTATGACAAGTTGATGGCTTCAAGAAGAAGTGATGTTGAAATTGCGCGCATGGGAGAACTGGATAACATTGCCGCTCAGAAGGAACGCAAGGTCAATTATGCAGATCGCCATTGGTCAGAGAAGCCTTTAGATCAAATGCGCGACAGAGACTGGCGTATTTTCAAGGAAGATTTCAATATTGCATGCAAAGGTCTGTCTCTCATGTTTCAGGATGCTGTATTATATATATATATAAATATTTCAAAACTGGGAATCTAATTTCTTTTTTTTTTTTTATTGTTGATATTGTTGTTAACTTCCGGCTAGGTGGAAGTATACCTAACCCCATTCGTCGCTGGAGCGAATCTACTATCGATCCCAAGATCTTGGAAGTCATTGAAAAGATTGGATATACATCTCCAACACCAATTCAGCGACAGGCTATTCCTATTGGATTACAGAACCGTGATATTATTGGTATTGCAGAGACTGGATCTGGTAAAACAGCTTCTTTCTTAATTCCCATGTTACAGTTCATTTTTGATCTTCCTAGATTGAATGAGCAAAACATGGTACATGGACCCTATGCGTTGATCCTAGCGCCGACACGTGAATTGGCACAGCAGATTGAACAGGAGGCCCTCAAATTTGCTGTCCCTCTTGGATTCAACTGTGTATCCATTGTGGGAGGACATGCTGTAGAAGAGCAGGCCTTCAACCTCAGAAACGGAGCAGAGATCATCATTGCTACACCAGGTCGTCTTAAAGATTGTTTAGATCGTCGTATCTTGGTCCTTAATCAATGCACATATGTGGTCATGGATGAGGCTGACAGGATGATTGATATGGGATTTGAAGCCGACGTCAACTTCATTCTGGATGCTCTTCCAGTCTCTAACCTTAAGCCTGATACGGATGAAGCAGAGGATGCAAGCAAAATGACAAAAGCTATCGGTGAGGACTCGAACAAGAAGTACCGTCAGACAACCATGTTTTCAGCAACCATGCCTGCGGCGGTCGAACGACTTGCCAAGAGATATCTTCGTCGACCTGCTGTTGTCACCATTGGTACTGCTGGACAGGCTGTCGAGACTGTAGAGCAGCGTGTCGAGATGATCACGGACGAAAATAGGAAGAAGTACGCTCGATTGCTGCTTTATTTTATTTTATTTTATTTTTTTTTCTATTATTGGGCAATGGTTTAATTTTTTTATTTTTATTTTTTTATTTTTATTTTGGCAATAATGTGTAAAAGGTAACATGAAATTAACCGCTTTTTTCTATTATTTCTAATAGGAACCGTTTGATGGAATTGTTGAAGGGACAATTCGCTCCTCCAATGATTGTATTCGTAAACCAAAAGAGAAGCTGCGATATGCTTGCTAAGATGATCAACAGTTCTGGACTCCGCGCCACAACTTTGCATGGTGGCAAATCGCAGGAACAGCGTGAGCTGGCACTGTCACAACTTAAGAATGGAAAGAGTGATGTTTTGGTGGCGACGGATGTTGCTGGTCGTGGTATCGATGTCCAAAATGTTTCTTTGGTGGTGAACTTTGATATGGCCAAGAATATTGAGGACTATACTCACCGTATCGGTCGTACCGGTCGTGCAGGACGGTCTGGTGTAGCTGTGACCTTCCTGTCCAGTTACGATACAGACGTGTACTATGATCTCAAGCAGATGTTGACAAAATCTACATTGGCTACCGTTCCAGCAGAACTTCGGAACCATGAAGCTGCTATGACCAAGGGTGGCGTTGGCGGACGTAGAAGAGGCAATGACGAATTTTAGATCTTTTTTTTCTTTTTCTTTTTTTTGTGATTTGTTTGGTTATTAAAGAGCAATAACATAATAAAGTAATAAATGTATGGTCACTTCATATTAGAATTAAGATTAAACTATGCGGTTTTGTAATAGTATGTTTAATATATTCAATGACAGGCATTTATAAGAAATGAGTGTAAAAAAAAAAAAATAGATTGCTACACAACTAAATAAGGATGGCAGGAAGGAAAGAAAAAGGTCAAAAGCTCCAGAATAGATCAGATGCTTTGTTTATCCACGTCGTCCACCCTTGAGTGTAGCCTGACCAGGAGCCTTCATGCGACGGCGTCTTCTTGCAGCAGCCAGCTCCTCTTCCTTGGCCCGTGCAGCCAGTGTGGCCTCATCATCCTCAGATGAGTTATACACCTCATCATCACTAACGTCAGGACTCTGCTTCTGTTGAGTTGCACGTTTCGCTGCTCTCTTCTTAGCCAATTCAGCCTTACGGAGTTTGCGCTTGGCAGCTTCTGCCTCCTCTTTAAGGTCCTTGGGGCGAATACTCTCAAAAGCATTCATGGCATAGACCTTTTCGCGAATAGATTTTGGAGCCAACAACAATAATGCTTTGACGATCCAGAAGGGGAATCTGAAGATGATCAAATCCTTGATTTTGGGTGAATGAATGTTATCGAGGGTTAATTCAATTTCCTCGCCATATTGATTAACAGCATACATGGGGCCTTCAACTTCCCCCAAGGGTGTCACAGCTTCAGGTGGTGATGATGCTCCAGAACGACGTTGACGACCAGTGATGGGTCCTTCCAGAATCTTTTGGTGTTTTTCACGAATCATTTCCTTGTATTGTTCAATCATTCCGGACATGCGTCTTCTTTCCTGAACATAACTGACATAGTGAGCCAAGTACTGGAAAGCAGAGACTAGGACTACCAAAAAGACACAGACAGTTTTGAAGCCGGGACGATGGCGTCTATACAAGTAGGCGGAGCCGCGCCAGCGTGGTACGCCGTTCTTGAGGAAGAAGTTATAACGCTCACGTTTGGCGTCATCGCGCAAGATAGTGATGATGCTTGACAAACGAGCATATTTTTCCTGAGCTTTTGGGCCTTTGTTCTTATCAGGACTGATAAATTTGTAGAAAAAAAAAGAAAAAAACCAACAATGGATCAGGTTACTATGTCACTTCTAATTGCCTCAAAAAGCTATACTAACAGCCAATGACGCAAAAAAAAAAAAAAAAAAAAAAAAAAACGATGAGTATAGAGCTCTTTGGTTGACAAGATAAGAAACGTACTGAAGAGATCGGGACATTTTACGGAAGGCACGTTCGATCTCGTTCTTGGGAGTCTTTTGAGTAACGCCCATCCAAGAATAAAAGTTGACATCAGCTCCTTCTGCTTTCTCAAGTGCATCCACGAGATCAAAGATTTCAAAATCACCTATTTTTATTTGTGATTATTATCATTGTTAGCGTTGCATTGGGTTGTTTAGAGGAAAAGAGAAGGAAAAAAAAAAAAAAAAAAAAAAAAAAACTGAGCAGCTTTCTTCGTGGTTATAAAAGTAACAGGTATGGGATACGGGATAGATTAGTAGGACATGAATAAAAAGGTACCTTCTTCCCAGGCAGCAGCCTGCCTAACAAGGGCCAGTAAGGCCAGGACGATCAGCAATGCCAAGTTCCAGCGCATTGTGATGAGCAGAATGAAATGAGTGATGGGAATAAAGGAGAGATGATGAAAAAGAAAGCATTTCACAAAGATAAAAGACACAGAGTGATCAAAAGATTTGATTGGCAGACCATTTAAGGGTAAAATGAATGTTGTCAAACAAAATGTGGGGAAGAAATTGAAGTGAAGCCCATGCGACCAGAAAGAATTTCTTGCCACTAAAAAAAAAAATTGGCTCATAGGATCGTATTGCGTGCTTTAAGCTTCAAATATTGCTTTCAATCACAACTGTTTTACTTACAAGTTCTCTCTCCCATTCCCCTCGCTCTTCTCTTCTACTTTTACCTTCCATTTATTGAGATCCTTGGCTTATGCACTGTTACAACAGCAACGGCAATAGCAACGACAACAGTAACGGCAGCAGCAGCGGCAATAGGCGATAACAATAACGATAACAGTAACTGAAACAATAAACGGCCATTCCATTCTTTCTCTTGCTCTTCTAGCTCTACATAATAATAACAGTAGCAAATAGCGACTGACATATTAGGAAAAGTCATGGATTACAGCCACATAAATGGTGCATCTCAACACGGATTTGGCCGGATTGTATCATACCTCCTGGGCTGGAGCTACTTCCTTGCATGGTCTGTTAGTTTCTACCCACAAGCCATCCTCAATTGGCGACGGAAAAGTGTTCAAGGATTGTCAATGGATTATCTCCACTTAAATGTCTTGGGCTTTCTTTCTTATTCAGTAATTAACTATAGAAATCGATTTTCATCGCCGCGATAGCCCATAAGAGATGATGTTAAAAATGAAATTGGAGCAGTCTTTTATTATTATTTTTTTTTTTTACTATTTGGGACCATCACTAGATCTTCAACGTAGCCTTCTTCTTCAGCTCCGAGATTCAAGAGGAATACAAGCGTCGAAATAATGGACAAGAAAACCTAGTCCGCGCAAATGACGTTTTTTTTGCGGTTCATGCACTCATCATAGCGACTTTTACGCTCATCCAAACACAAATCTACAAGGTAATTTGTCAGCTGCGCTCACCCAACCAAAAAAAAATTTGTGTAAGGGAAAAATATCTATTTTGCGGGGAAATAAATTGGGCGAAGGTGTGCTAGTTCCACCCTTTGTTTCCAAAGCACGTCATATCTCTTCGGACATGAGAATATAAAATGGATTCTCATGATCAGTTTTCTTTCCTTGGCTTTCTAATTTTTATTTTTAATTTTCCATAATCATGCAAATTTATAGCGTGATGAAGATCAGCGTGTTTCAAGATCAACCTTCAGTTTCATCCTGGTCTTCATCGTTGCGACCATACTCTCCACCATTGGAATAGGCTTAGGAATCTGGCCGATGCAACATATGCATTGGATCGATCTTCTCTACTTTTTCAGCCACATAAAGATGATAGTCAGTTTCCTAAAGTACCTTCCTCAAGCATTTATCAATTACAAGGCTAAATCCACCGCAGGCTGGAGTATCCATAACATCTTGTTGGACCTCACAGGAGGTGTGCTCAGCATTGCTCAACTTGTGTTGGATACTTATCTCTCAGGTGATTGGTCTGGCATCTCAGGCAATCCTGTCAAGTTTGGATTGGGCTTCTTGAGTATTGCGTTCGATCTCCTCTTTATCACGCAGCATTATATCCTTTATAGAGATCGAACTGATATCTATGCTACTGGCAAAAACGATGATGATGCAGCTGAAGAAGGGTATCCTTATATCAATCATGTAAATAATTCAAGCAGAGTGAAAGGTGCTGAAGAGAGGGATAGCCTATTGATCAACTCTTCAAGTAACAGGAAATATGATGGCACGCGTCGTCCTAACGATTTGGAGGCTTAAGGCAAGCAGCCAGTACCCTTCGCATATATCAAAGCCCTAAAAATAAATAAAGAGTAGCATAGCAGCGTTTTTTCGAAAAAAAAAAAAAAAAAAAAAAAAAAAAAAGAATGGTATTCCCCTTTTTCCTTAATTTGAAGTAGAAATCCATTCCCCTTTTTTTAAAGAGCCTATGCTTTTTTCTTTCTTTTTTGAAGAAACATCGGAAGGAATGGCAACATGAGTGTCGATTATTTGGCTATTTGACACCAGAGAGAAGCAAGTTATCCGTCATCAAGGGAGAAAGTGAATTCCTGTAAGGCCACGTGCGATTAATAACCTTAATGAATTTGAAAATACGTCATTTGTACCTGAATTCAAAAAAGAGGGTTGTCGTGCTTTGTTCTGTTGGAAGTTTACTTTGACGGGACAGACATTATACTTGTCCTTGGATGGAGGGTTATAGGGTTGGTACTAAAGCAGGATAGGAAAGTAATAGGAGGCAATGCTTAGATAGAGAGGAATGGAGATGCTTCTGTAAGTGACTATGGCCTTGACATTAATACATTAAAGAGAGTAGAAGGAAGAAAGAAGTATATACGATGATGCAGTAAGGACATTTGCATGCCCTGGTTCTCAAAGGCAAATCGAGAGCAGCATCATTTCACCCCTTTTTTCTTCTCTTTGAATTGCATGCAACTCAGATGATCAAGTATCATTGTTATACCTCCGCAATACAGCCCCTTTTTTTTATTGCTGGCGTGCACAGGCGAGGGAACTAAACAGAAATCACTCAAGAATGATCAGGTTCAATTCTTTGTTCATTTCATCTCATTCCATTCTTCAGTTCATCAGCTTCCTCTTTATACTTTTTTTTTTTTTTTTTTTTTTTCACCTTTAACCTACACATACTCCATTTTAATTACTTAATTAATCTATTCTTTTTTTTTTTTTTTTTTTTATTTTTATTTCTTATTGGCTGTTCAAGTTATCTCATTACTAAGGAACGCGAACTTTGTCCTTCGATATACATTTTCTATTTCTTCCCTTCAAAAACTCACTACAACTACCTCGACAGTAACAACATTACCGACGTGCCATAAAGAATACATACAGCATATAGACAAGGAAGTGTGTCTTTGGTTTGATGTGGACCTTTTTCTGGTTTCTGCTCGGCCTAGCCACCGGGTTATTCTTTGCCACCTCCTTTTCTACCTCAACTTCAACTCCAACACTCGTGTCCCCTCCATCTTCTTCCTCAGAAAAGTAAGATAACGAAAAAAAAAAAAAAAAAAAAAAAAAAAAAAAAAAAAAAAGTGCCAAATGTTTGTCCTACCTTGTTGTGTCACTAAATACCATTGAAAACTTGTTGCTCCACAACAACGACAAAAATAATAGCGTCATCAAAACCTCTGCGCAGAACAAGCAAGGGGAGACCATAGTTGACAATAAGACAAGAATAGATGACAATGATGCAGCGCCAACTGAGCCGCAGCAACAGCAACAGCAACAGCAACAGCAGCAGCAGCAGCAAGGAGAGCAGCATGATCAATTCAACCCAAAGCAATTGCTGAAAAAGCGTTCTTCCAGAGCTATCCGAAAATGTCCTGCTATTTCGGTATCCAGCCCTACAACGACTCATGGTCTCAATGCTGTTGATTCAGACCCACTTTCAGCCGCCAATGTCAATCTCTCAACTCAGTTAAAGAAACCATTATCTATTGCAGAGAGGCGTAGGAAGCCTAGGAGTATCAGAGGAAGCTTACGGATAAAAACACCTTCATCAACAGCAGGCACAAACTTTGGAAGCTTGTCCAAATCCAAATCCAAATCCAAAAATATCACTATTTCTACCAATGTTGATAATCCAAATCTTTCACTAGGCACAGTAGCAGCATCCAGCCTGAACCCCGACCCTATACCCATGGATGCAGAATCGCGGTGGAGGGATCACCACATAAAACGTCAGTGGGCACAAGCGCTAATCATGGAGTCCATGGAGCCTGTATTATCGCGTCACCTCAGGCACGCCATCAAATCCGTCCTTCATTTCACTAGTGTCGGACCTGAGACTATGGATCTGAAGGCCGCAAGCCATGGAATGGGCACACTAGATTCTCTCATGGCACCAATCATGCTGCCTCTTAAGACACCAATTGTAAATACAGAAGTAGTCAGGCAAGCACAAGCACAAGCACAGGCGCAAATCAACTCTTATCCAACAGATGCTCTTTCAAAAACAACATCAGCAACTGCAACGGGATTATCAATACCCGCAATAAATAATGTTACGAAGACACTCACTACAGCTCTGGAGCCCCCACTACCAATCGAGCCCTCTGCCGACAAAAGTCTGTCTCGTTCTACTTCATTGCAAAGAGATGCCTCACAAACTACTGCAACAAACATCAACAACAAGAGCAACTCATCGCCTCCCCCTACTTCACCAGGCCCTATTGTGGTAAGAGGCTTCAGCTCACCGTCATTGCCACCACCATCAACGCCATCATCGCCATCGACAGTAGACTCAGTAGGGTCGAAGTCAATAGAGAGAACAACGTCCCCTATTTTAAAACCCAAAGAGAGACAGCTTTCAGCTGATTCTCTTTCTCACCAGGGTTTCCACCAATCCAGGATGTCAGATGATCAGAGCATTATCAAGGCTCTCATTACACCTGAGCCGCCATCAAAAGGAATGGACATTAGTCTGCGTAGCTTTGGGTCTCCTAATAATGATGCTCAAGGGACAGATATTGTAGAGTCACGAAATAATGAGGAACAAATGCCACATAATCATCAGCAACTTCAGCCTCAGTCCCGCTCCTCACAACTATGGACTAGAGTCCGACGGGTCGTCCAGGGTGACTTTAAGCAGCAAGGCGGTCATAACAATGCTAATCCATCCCGAAATACAGTCTACATGACTGCTGGAAGTGTCGCAAATTCACCAGCGCGAACATTGTCAGAAACACACTTGTCTTCAACATCTCGACCTGTATCAACATCCTCCTCCGCATCTTCTAATCCTGCAATGCCTTCTTTCAGTAGTAGTGCGCTGAGTTTGCTAAGCGAAGATCAAATGTCACCTCAACTGGGGCCTAGAATCAATACATCTAGCCTAAGGACCTCTGTCGTGTTCGAGACACCTCCAGAAACGGCTGCAAATTCTCCAAGGCCAGCATCGCCCACCTCACCCATCTCACCCATTTCACCCACCTCTCTAACCTTCTCCATATCTCACCTTCGCTCGAGCTCCACTCACCGGCATAGCTTACCCGGCCTCGCCCGTAAATCGTCGACAAAAAGCCCAGCTCCAGCAGAGGTGACAACAGCAGAGTCTAGAGTTAATCAATTCGTGTATTCTAATCAATATTTACGCCCAGAATCAGAAACAATTGGCCGAGAATCAGCGCAGAGCCCTATTCCAACTCCTAGTGCTTTGGATAGAACAACCATGAAGAACGCACCACAGGCATCCAAATTATCAGAGGATGCAGATGTTAAAACTTCAACTTCAAAGAATACGCTTGGGCGCTCACGTTCGTCTTCAGATGCTCAATACCGACGACCAGCGCGACTACGTCACCAGAGTCAAGAGCATCCGATCAGAGAGGACCGAGACATCGATCAGTTCCTATCAACATATCGACCTATCCAACAAGCACATGGGATGTTGTCTCCATCGCTGCATCGTGACGGCCTTAGCCCTTCTAAGCTGAGGCAATCATCGAGCCAAGTGGAGCAGGACCAAGCTGATACCCTTGAGCCCACTTCTCCCCATCAGCTTGGCAAACATGGTGCTAATAATATTCGCCCAACTACCTTAATAACTTCAGCGTCCAAGTCGGCATTACCTCTTCCAACCACTAAAGAGGAACGACGCAAATCCGCCATTAGCTTCGGTTACTTCTTTAATACAACAGATGCATCACGGGATTCAGGCCGAAATCTTGTGGATCGCTCTGTTGCAGGCTCGTCTGCAGTGGGTATTGTCAGTAGCAATGGAACTAAAGGGAGCGAAGCAATCCATGTGAGAAGAACCAGCTTCTTTGAGCGTTCGACTCTATCGTCTTCTCCCCCTGCCTTGACATCTCTGGCTTCGTTGTTACAATCAAGTTTACCAACTCTATCACAAAGTATGGTGGGGCCAGCCTCACCTTCACTTTCAAGGTCACCAAGTGCAGCCTCTACATTGGCACAGGAGCAACATCAGCGACGCCCTATTGTACATTCTCGAATGGCTTCCGCATCAACTGTTGCTGGAGCAGACCTCGGCAGCGCGTCTCAACACCTGGCAGCCATCACAGCAGCAGCAGCAGCAGCAGCAGCAGCAGCAGCAACAACAACAACCTCAACTACAGGGTCGGTAGCTATTAATAGTGCTCCTGAGGAGCGTACATCGACTGCTGCAACAATAGATTCCCCTCCAGCCCTTGCTCATATCCCTACTTCTGGTCTTGCTCGCGAACCAAAGAAAAAAGTTGCGCCGCTCAAGATTACGCCTCTACTCCTTCCTGGAGTAACAAGTATGCCTTCGCCAATGTTCTTCCAACCTCTCAGTGCTTCTATTCCTCGGCCCTTGACAGCCTTTGGTGGTGCTAGTGCTATACCTCCACCGCTGGGGAGCGGCGGTGTTCCATTGGACCGGTACTTTTTCACAGCTGAACAAGTCCATGAATGGAATATCCCTAGCTATGGTCGTGTCAAGTTCACAGACCATGCCCCCATGGTCTTTCAAACCATCCGCGAACAATTCAACTATACCCTTGCGGATATGGATGAGGCTTTATCACAGCCCATGACAGTGATGAAGACACCCGGGAAATCCGACGCCGTCTTCTTTGCCTCTCATAACCATGGCAGGTTCCTACTCAAGACTCTCCGAGGTGCAGAGCCTGAGAATTTAAAAGGGTTTCTGAGTGACTATTTGGCCCATATTCAAAAATTCCCTAATACACTCTTGCCAAGATATTTGGGCATGTATACGTTTGAAAGATTAGCAGGAGGCAAGATTCTGGCGCCAGCAGGGGGAGGAAGCAATGGGTCAACTACAGGGATTGAAGGTATTACCGGAGGCATGAGTAGTGGCGCCGGTGGTGATAGAGATCATCATGGATCATCAGGTGGAGCAAGACCATGGTCCACTAAGAACGATGCTTCAGCAGCACAGCGTTTACATCTTAATGGGACACTGCTCTCTGCTGGGAAAGACGACGGACTTCCCTCGAAAGTGGTTGTGGTTGTAATAGCGAATGTGTTTGACACGCCTGAGGTCGTGCATGAGCGCTATGATTTCAAGGGATCGAATGTAGGACGGAGAACCTTACCTATAAACCGGCCACCAGTAACAACAACAACATCAGCACTAGCAGCACTAACATCTGCAAATGGATCAACATTAAGTGTTAATATGCAGGACACCATGCGACCAGAGATTGGAAGAAGTTCGACAGAGGTGGATTCCTTTAGTAGCGGAGGGCCGATTGTGGATCTGATCAGAAGACGTTCTCGAAGGAGCGAACTTAGTTCAGTAGAAAATCGCGCATCTGTATCATCTATGCAATATGAACTACCCTTTATGAGACCAAGCATGGAGGAGTCAGCGCCACCACTCTCCACATCAGCGCCTGTTACATCGTCGCAGGTTGTAGTAGATGATATCAGTCATCTTACCTTGAAGGAGATGGATTTTCAGAACAGAGTATACACTGGCGAGACGCGTCTCATCCATTTGGGGCCACAGAGGCGAGTTGAGATGCTTACACAACTGGAAGATGACACTGCATTGCTTCGTAAGCATGGCTTTATGGATTACAGGTAAATATATGTCATACAAAAACTTCTATATGCACGTTTTTTTATTTTTTATAATCAGATCACTAATCCAATTATCTCTATCTTTTCTAATTGGTTTTTGTGCAGTATACTCGTTGGCATTCGCATTATTCCAAAAATTCCAATCTCAGAAAATAATGATAAGGAGGAAAAGCATCCCTACGAATCATCCGCTGACTATAGTAGACGGGCATCTGTATCTTCAGGTGGATCTGACGCAGATGACAGTGACCTCGGTAGTGACAGTGAGAGTGATGGTGATGATATCGATGGCATGGCCCCGACGACAACAATAACAACAGAGTCCGAACCAGTAGGCTCAGGCCATCAACGAGACAACTCTTCTTTGACAATGGATCGACTTTGGCGATTCATAAATCTATCGCAGAGCATGACTGTAGAGCAACGAATGTTTTTGAAAGATTTAGGTGATAAAGCACAGGAGGCATTATGTGAGATTTATTTCTTTGGCGAGAGCATGGTGAGGATGGGCAATGCCGCTAATGAGGACAACAATGGACATCATCGTCGAGTAAGCTCAGGACATGCCAGACGACAACAGCTACAGTTACAGCAACAACAGCAACAACAACAGCAGTCGTCGGAGGTTGAATTGCGATCTGTAGGCTCAAGTCGACAAGAGACAAAGAGTGAGAAAAAGAAGAAAAAGAAGCACAAGAACATCAATAAACGTGAGAAGGTGCAAGGTGGAGAAGAAGAGGCAGACCATTTTGACCCTGACTCCTTTCAGACTGTTCGTTACAAGCCTCGTATGGCTGCAGCTGTCAAGGCCGGGGAAGCCCATCATGGCAGTAGCTTGCAGGGACCTGAGCTTTTAGAAATGGCGAATACTTCCACGAATGCGACCAAGACTAAGGCCAAGGCCTTGTTGAGTCAACAACAACAAGAGTCATCACAAAAGCAGGCTGATGTTCCCATAGCGGCGGCTTCAGGTCCATCACAAAATGGCCAGTCCATTTACAATATCTCATGGAATCTGAATCAACAACAACAACAACAACAACAACAGCAACAGCAACAGTACCAGCAAGCCTATCAAATGCCCATTTGGTCACAGGGCGTACCAAGTGCAGAGGCGCCGGACGGATTTGAAGCCGTCTACTACTTTGGACTGATCGACATCCTTCAAAAATACAACCTAGTCAAATGGCTTGAACGCAATATCAAGGGCGCTAATGTGCGATTACTAGGTGCAACTCCTGTCCCAACCCCTACTACTGCCACAGCACCCTCTTTGCCAGGCCCATTGCCCATCCCAACTCCAGGTTCATTGCCAGTTCCGGGTTCATCATTACCGTTGCCGAATTCGTTGACACATGATCGGACACCTTCGTCTTCTTCAAATTTTTCATCCTTGTATCAGCTTTTACCACAGGCAACAGCATCCGAACCTTCATTGCCCTCAGCTCTAGAGCACTCACATACACATTCGCACTCACACTCGCATCTGCCTGCTTCTGCAAATCATTCAACTCTCTCAGTTTTGTTAGAAGACCCAGAACGACTTTCCTTGTCTTCTTCCTCTACTTCTCCAGGTCATCTTCCTTCAACAGCAACAGCAACAGCGAATAGCATCAATAGAACATCACATCTAGAGTCATCACCCTCACTATCGTCATCATCTGGATTCTCCTCTTCAAGAATCAGCCAAGAAGAGAGTACCCTCTCTCCACCTTCAGAAGGAGGACATGCTATCACCGCTACTACTACTACTTCTACTACTACTGCTGCTACTACGCCTTCTTCATCTCATACCCCATCATCCTCTTCATCCAACACGTATTCACAGGCCACAACTACAGCTACAAGTGCTCCTACTGCTCGGTCACGTCTGAGTAGCCTAAGCACTTCTGTTCCGTTTTCGAAATCGATCAGTGCTCGACTAAGTCAATATAGTCAAAACAGTCATTCAAGCCAACCGAGTCATCATAGCCATCTCAGTGGACGAAGTAGAGATTCGAGATTGTCATTTGAAATTCGAGAATCTGATACTATTTCTTCATCTCAATCATTATCGGCATCTCCACCTTCCGAAGGTGGTCCTCATCATAATAATCATCAGCAGCAGCACCAACAGCAACAGCAGAGGCTTCATGTTTCTTACCCAATCGCTCAACATGCTGAGGTCTCTGTTGAAGAACCAGGCCGTTATGCAGAGCGTCTGGTTGAATTCATGCGCGGAGTCATAGTATAAATAACAGCAAATTATTATGATTTGATGTTAAAAACATTTACATCATCTATTATCTTAATTCTAATAATTAAATGTAGCATTTTTTGTTTGTTTGTGTGTGAGAGAATGGATAGTGTATAACGTAAAAGATAGAAAGCATGTATTAAAGTTATATGTATAGATAAAATAAATTGCTGTTAGGAAAGCCTTTTTTCTCTCATTTTTGCATTTTCCAGATCCAAAACGACAGTGTACGAATGATGTCGCCCACATGCTCAGATTCAATTGAATTGTATCCACTCTTGGGCTCACGACTGACAGAGAATACTTGGACGTTAGCACCTGCTTCATCAAATTCGTCTTCATATGTACCCTCATCGTCCTCATCCTCATATTCTTCTTCGGTATCATCAACATCAAAATCCTCTTCTTCCTTTCCTTCGTTTACACTGACATCCACATGCTTATCATGATGAAGGCTCTCGCTTTCTCCAGCATTGCTGTTGCTATGATCCGGATCTTCTGGTCCACGCTCAGAATCGACAATTAGACCTGCTTTTTCGCCTCCTGTAATGTGCTCACTAAATCGTTCCGATCCTGTGGTGGACTGCCTCTGTCGCGTTGACTTTTCTATACCTAGTCCTATGTGCTGACTGCCCTGACTACTCTGACTAGTACCACTGATCTTTCGTGTTCGACGGATTACAGGACGTTCCGGATTGAGCAAGCCTGATGATGGCCTTTCTTCTTTAGATAGTCCGGTTCTGTGAGGAGATAATCGTAAATGCGTCGTATCCATTACATTATTATCCGTTGC
Source organism: Lobosporangium transversale (assembly GCF_002105155.1). Lineage (NCBI taxonomy): Eukaryota > Fungi > Mortierellomycota > Mortierellomycetes > Mortierellales > Mortierellaceae > Lobosporangium > Lobosporangium transversale. Next base: position 415,613 of record NW_019029010.1, on the reverse strand, counting down.
CGTCGTCACCGATTGTGTATCGTCTTCAAGAATAATGCTTCCCGCACGCGAGCTTGCTCTACTGGTAGTAGCGTCTGCATTAGGGTCAGATGAAGAGTTGGTTTCACGGCTTCCAGAGGACGATTTCTGTAATCGACTGGCGACCTTAGACATAGCCAAGCTAGCTACGCGGGCAATCGAGCTCATGGATGACACACGGGCTGATGTATCTGATAGTGATGGTCGGGTTAAAAATGCCTGGTTTTGTTTGGGGGCTGGCGCCGCTGATGGGTGTGAAGGCGGTAGCAGTAGTGCCTGGAGCTGTGAATGTGGCTGCAAAAGAGGCTTTAATTTTGATGATGACGAGGCGCCAGAGTTTCTTCGGCGTGAAGATCTCGAATTTAGGCCCGCTGGACTTTGCACCTTGCTCCCATAGCGAGCAAATTGCTGCTTGGATGTTAGGGATCTACCAAATGAGCCCATCATTTTGATTCCCGTTTTGGCCCACGTTCTTTCTTCTGCAGTCGAAGTGTTGATATTGACTACAAAGTGCACCAGTAAATCTCGATTATGCGGGTTGAAAATCACAAGGTGTCGGCGCCCTCTAGACGGCCTGATGCTTTGCTCAGCTGATCCTCGTCGCCCGAACAACCTTGTTGTACCTCCAGTGCCTTCAGGGGTCGGATGGGCTACCCCTGATATATGTGTTTCATCATGCTCCATAAATTCTCTAGCCCATCGAGAATAGAACCGGGCCAAAAAGGACAAGACTTCGCCCCAGTCAATACCCGGCGCTTCGATGATCTCACGAAAATCAGGCTCCATCTCTTCCAATGGGGTGCTATGGAATCTCTGTCCGAGAGCCAGAAAGTCTGCAAAGCCTAGCTCTGCATTGCTATTAAGTGCATTGTCCTGCCCTACACCATGGTGGTTTTGGTTGTTACTAGTGTTATGGGAAAGATAATCCACAGCATCTGTGGAAAGCATCGTGCCAGGTGTATTAACAGGATGAGGTCCAACCAAAAAGGGATTAATTCCCTGTATGGTTGTGGTCGTGCCTGAATTGCCAATCTTGCCTTGCAGCAACATCTCCCAGAGTGAGTCGCGGTCAAAGAACTGAGCTGCTTGCTTCAGCATTAGTTCCAATCGTACCTCTGCTGCACGAACAACATCTCCAAGGACTGCTCGTTCCGTAATCCGTTCTTGTAACTCTGTTGCATCCATAAGGCGCTCTTCACTACTGTTTTTCTCTTGCAAAGGCAGATTTGCATTCTGATTCACACTCAATAGCTTGGGCTCTGATACCAAACCATCTTCATCTCCTATAGGTTGCGCTGGTTGAAGTTGGTTTCCAATAACATTAGATCGACCTACTGCTAGACTGCCAATCCCTCCTTGATTAATAGATCCTGGACTTCCACTGCTCTCTCGTAAAACTAAGAGACTATGGTTAGCAGCAAGGAGGCGATCCTTGGCATTAACCAGTGGCCCATGGCGCTCTTCCAGCTTTTTGACTACCTCTTCTTCTCTCAGAATCAATAGGTAGTAATGAACTGTAAGCCCCAGACTATCTCTCTCCCCATCTGAGATGACCAATACATACTCCACACCAGCTTCTTCCAGGATTGGAGATTCCTTGATGGTATGGCTGGATCGGCTTGCGGTCATCCTACGCGATATCCGCTTCGTGTTCAAGTTGCTGTCATGACTGGTGTGTCGTGTGTGGGGACCAAAGGTCTTTTTCTCCGGATTCGAAGACAACCCCCCTCTATTGGCTCCAACACCAAAGCCCTTAAGCCCTTGATTTTGGCCAACATTCTCGCTACCAAAACCCTGCTGACCAGATCCGAGATTATCATCGACATTACGGCGACTGCCACCCGAATAACCAGTTAGTAGGTCACGTCCTGAAACAAAGCATGCTCTGGGTCGATTCTGATGATGAATAGCCTGAAATCCATAGCGCTGAGGGTTTTTGATCACATATTCAAACAAATGGCCTGGTAATTCTGTCTCACCTGGCGCCACGTTCATTCTATATACTCCACGATAAATTCTGTTCCTGGAATAGGCTGCTGGACGCGAATGGTACTGCATGAACTGATGTAGAACATCCAGCAAGTCAAAAGAGAACGGCAGTGACATCGAGGGAGCTGATGCAAATCCCATTCCTGTAATTGATGAGCTGGGTATACTCAACTTAGACGACTCCATCAAAATTCTATGAATATATCGTAAATGGAAGTCATATACAAAACTGTTGACATGAATGCGATCCTTAAATCGCGCGCATTGCTCTGTGAATGCCCTGAGGCTTTGCTTATTGGCTTCAGCAGTCGCGAATCCTGGTGCAGCCAGCTTGAGTCTTCCGTAGCGTCGATTCAGTGTATACAGAGTTACACAAACAAACATACCCTGGAGTCGAACCTCGCACATAATCGATCCTCCTTGCAATGATTTGAACAAAAAGGCTGCAGGACTCTGCACCGAGAGTGTTTGGGACACTGTAAACTGTGACATGAATGATGGCCCTCCAGAATGCAAAGGCTCTACTGCCTTGTCAAATTTCGATTCACCGTACATCAAGAGTTGCATACCAACTGTCGCGAGGTATTGACTATACTCGCGCATGAATGTCTCAGCCAATGCACTATACCATTGAACAACAGGATCTGATACAGAGGCATTTTCTCCCCCGACCGCTTTGCAATTCACTCCACCTAAACATTGGCCGGATACTGCAGCCACTCCGGAGGAATCTTTAGCGAGCTGGAAAAGCGAAGAGGAAAACTCCGTGAATAGCAGTGGGGTTCTACAGAAGTGGAGCAGTCTAGATGAGCGCAACATGATGGCAAGATCTGATATGGTCATGTTCTCATGTAGCGCATTGGGCGAACCCTTACGGTCTCTATAACGCTTTGACCATTTCTGGTAAACATTGTATGCGTTCTGCTGATCCTCAGCATTCTTAATATGATATGTGAACGTGTCCAAGAAGAGTTTGCCATGTCGTTGGACCTCATCCTGAATCTGATCCTCATCACGGGGTGCCTCCAGTGGCTCAAGGCAATAGTCCCGTAATATTTGATCTACATCCAACCCTGCATTGAAAACCGCATTTACAGAGTGACTTTGTTCGGTTGATAGTGTAGACTGGCTTTGGTTCCGAGACTGAGTAGATGTAGTACCAGCCGGTGCGTTAGATCTCGATATAAGCGGTAATGCACTTGAGGACACTTTAAATTGCTCGGCGCGACTGTCATCGTTTCCATAAATACTAGTACCCACATGAGGTATGCGCGATCGATTAGGGAACTGGTCCTCCACTAGACTAGCTAGACTGGCTACATCCGAGATCACAGCTGAAGTTGACTGAGGTTTCGGGGATGTTGTCGTTGTCGCCGTTATTGTCTTGGAGACGTTGGGTGTGCCGATGACTGGCTCTGTAAGCCCGGTACGCAAATTGGATCCAAGGTGAGGCGAGCTAGCAACGGCTGTTCGAGGAAGATTGTGAATCATGCTCGGTACGACTGCAGGAGTCATTTGTGTGATTGGTGGTAACGCAATGGGTGCTGGTGGTGGAGAGAGCATGGATGGTACATGGTGGAAGAGTCCCATTTTCTGTAACAGAATGTTATCTAGCAATCTCATACGATCCTTGTGCCACCTAACAATCTTCTCAATACCAGAGAACATAAATTCATGGTATGTTTTGCTCCAGTTGTAAGTGTACGCCTGCAGACCAAAGCCATTCGCCGTAATCATCACAAAGCAATTGCGAGTCAGCATGGTCTCATCTTGAGCACTAGTGGTGACAGCATTCGGGTACATCTTGATATCCTCGAGTTGACGCTTGGGATGCTGCTGTGAAGAATGAGTGGATGTCTTGTGAGAATGGTGAAGACTAGCTCCCTCGGCAAGCGAGCTACGACGGGAATGCGAACGCTCACTTCCCATGCTCGTTCGGCGGCCATAGTAGTTTGAGCTGTAACCATCGCTTAAATCTTGGATTCCTCCTATGAGAATAAAGCGAACGTTGGTCATGTCGCCGAATGATTTCCGAGTCCCGCTAGAAGCTCTGTATTCCTTGTAGCGATTCGAATCAGCCATAGAGCGGATGAGTAACGGCGAAAAATGGACGCTAACATCCGTCATGATTTCATCTAGTTCCAAAAGGAACGAATCCATAATCCATGGCGGCATTGAGTATTGCAGCATAAGTGACTGGACCGCTGGATTCTTCCATTGATAAGCATGTTGAAGGATCATAAATGATGGGTCAATAAAGTTCCTTTGGATACGTTCGCCAATCAACGGTTCGCCATCGAGTTGATCGATATCATTCCTCCTATCACGCGCACTAGGACAAAGTCCTTGATCAATGGATGTCTCAATGATATCATCACAAAGACTTTGGCGGAAGCTTTGGAAGATGGAGTCGAGAAGCGCATTTGGATTGACAGACCCTTGGGGCCATACTTCAATTAGCAAACTGTACTTGGATGGTTTTAGACCACTCGTATTTGGGGATAGGGTAAAGTATTTTTCAATATCCTCTCTGTCATGATCGCCCTCTTGGTACCCAACCTCGAAAACCGGTCTCATATCTTGACCCAATACCGTAAGACATACTCCAGCTAAACCAACTCCTACGCATGCCTCAATAGGAGTAGGGGTTCGACTTTGAACGGCATTATAAAAAAACGAAAAGTCTCCAATTTGCAACTGATGTGATTGACTAGTCCTATAATAAACAGAAAATCAAAGAAGTCAGTAATCCGAGGTAAGGGAGATAGTTGGAATATACCCCAGGGAAATAAAAATAAACATAAAAAAACCTGCCTATCATGGGATCGTTCTGTAGTAGGGAACCGTCCATATTGCGCATGGTAATATCGTGCCAGAACGTTAATCTTGTCAGGACCTGTCAGTGGACTGAGATACAGACATAGATTCTGCTTAAGGTACATCAAGAACGCATATGGGACCTTGATAAAATTAGGAATCTCTAGTACCCGGCGTGTGGACTCTAGCCTGTCTATGGGTAGAATAAAATCCACATCCTAATGTCAATGAATTACGCCATTGGTCGAATCGAAGATTGTTAACAGCTCCAAACTTTTTTTACAGGTAGTGAATAGGCAATTCAGTAGATATCAGTACTAAAAAAAAAAAAAAAAAAAAAAAAAAAAAACTTACTGCTTGTGTGAACTTCAAAGTTGAATTACGAGACAGAAACGTTGATACTACATTGAGGACAACAGAGTTATAAAATCTGTTCTCCAGTAGATTGAACAGATCAACAGTTATTTGCTTGCCAGGAGGCTCCACGCCGAAAACCTCAATCACTAGCTCTCTTGTCTCTGTCCTAATCAGCGGCGGGACAATTGTTCTGGATCCAGGTGATGCAGTGAGGGATGGGCGTGGACTGTTTATATGTGATACAGACTCATCTAAGCTTTGGATTGGAATTGGAGCATTTTGACCCGCAGAAGAGTCGTCTCCTGCCTTGTTAGCTGTGAAATGTGATGCTACTCCTCGTTGCTCTTCTGATGCCTGTGGCGCAATTGAGGAGTCTTGATCAGGTTGAACGTCTACTTCGCTGAGTTTCAATAGTACTACAATCTTTTTGCTTTCATCATGATCATCTTGACTCTCGACGACGAAGTAGTTTTTGCGGTTTTGGACAGCGAACGGGAATAGTCCTAGGTGGAATACACTATTGACCGCCTGACCTGCTTTAACACGCCAATGTAACGGCCATGCTACACGGTACACCAATGGACATGCAAACTCGCCGGGCTGGAACTTCCTGTGAGTTTCATTATCATCCGTTTGTTTTGGCCCACCAGTTACCAAAGCCTTGTCCTCTTCTGAAATCTCATCTGAATCTGGATCAGATTCTGTGTCAGCGTTAGGGTCTGTTTCATCGCAGGGTACCAGGTATTTACTGCAGTTCCGAGTCTTATTCAGCGACTGTAGTAAGGTCAGTTGATTGACTTTAATGCAAAGATCATTAATGGCCTTCCGGACATGATCCTGGATGGCATTGCAAAATTCCTCCGACAGAGACCTTGAGAAAAAGTACATTTGTACAAAACTGTCTTTTGGGACTAGAATCAGCCAAAAAGTATGCCTTTTCCTGAGAAGTGTATGGTCACTGCTATTTTGTTGACTGGTAGAGGGTTTCTTTGTTGGCCTTGGGTCCGGTAAAATCACAATACCCAACCCATGGCAGAGGTCGTTGGATGGTTGCAGAGACAAATCGTCCTGAAGGCCGTTGGACAAGGATGGCAGGTCATCGTCCTGTGACGTCTCATTATCAACCTGAAGTCCCGAGTCATTCATACCGTCTTCCGACACATCTTCTCTGACCTGTGCATCACTACTTTCTGTCAAATAAAAGTACTGTCCGAGCTGATGCAATTCGTATGGATACATATTAGTCCTGCTGAGTTCCTGCATGAATATGTCGTGACCACGCCTGCGTTTTACGAATGTCAGAGGCAGTGTCATCGCCGTGGGGAAGTCGACAAAATTACTCTTGGTCTTGAGCTGTGTCTCTACTAGGCTCAAGATATCGGTGGTAATGGGCGTCATGTTCATTAAACCATGCATGACCTCCTCCTTGACCAGCCACTCTAACCTTGCCTCAGTTTCTGCAATCACTTCGATCTGCGTTGATTCTAGTGTTGGGAAGAGATGCTGCAGGCTTCGAAGGCCAGTTAGTTGACTGTTGTCAACATTAATTTTTGACTCCGAGTCAATTGTCTTCAACGTGGGGCCTGCATAGTCCTCAGGCATGGGAAGTGTGGAGATCACTAGATGTAGAATAGCGATAGTTCCATCTCCAGAATCAACAGGACGTGATTCCAATCCGATGCTTGTAGGTGCATAATTGTATTCTTGAGATCCATTATCTTTATACATGTAAGATACAGGAACTTCTGTCACTGGGAAAGTGACTGATGACTTTAGGTTCGCCTTTTCTAGATCGGGTACCGGGGTCAAAGGTTTCTGGAACGAGCATTCTAAGTGAAGAAACAGTGGCCGCTCTGCACTCTCTATCACTTCTGCGAGTGCATCCTCCAAATCTGCATCAATTGATCCGGATCGTGAGACACTTGGAGATCGCTTTCTGTTCTTGGGCTTTACCTGCTTGACGGTGCTAAGTTTCTTCAGAGCAGGTCGATAAAAGTAAATCTGACCTGAGCCTTGCACGGGTGCAAGATCGAAAGAACGCTTCAGGACATTCATGAACCGTGCAGACAACTCATTGACGTCCTCCCTATAAGTATGATGACCAGAAGTTGATTAGGTGTCTTGGATGTATTACTTATATACAGAAAAACATTGCCAATAAAATTTACCTCAAAGTCCCTGTCCGTCTTCCTTCCTCAAGCGTGTTTAGGAACCCAGTAATGTTAATATCAACTGTCGTTCTAGAACAAAACTGGATGGCGTTCGCCAAGTCGGAGCTATCAATTGAATGTCCTTCAACAAGCGATGCATAGATAGCCTTAATAAAACTATGTGAATAAGCCTGACTAATTGAATGAATCAATTGAATCGTTGATCCTTGTACTCGAGCTTTTCCTTGGTCTTCATAAACCACTGGTTGAGGAAGCAACGGCTGCTGTGTCGTCAAGGGACCAAGCGTGACAGGATGAAGCTCAAATAAAGCCATGCTCTGCTCAAGTGCATTTGCATTATACTCGGACAGATCCACTAGTGGCTTGCTGCGAAGGCACTCAAACATGAGACAGCTCAAGAAATCCCGTCGCATTTGTTCACTACGCCCATCCTGTTCTCTTGGTGGTAGTGAACGCAACTTTGTCAAATGAGATATAACTGCTCCAAGCTTCGGTATGATGATGAGTCGGAAAAACTTTGAGTTGATGCTCTTAACGAAACAGCGAATATCCTGAAAAGAGTTGGCGCAGTGAAAATCCATCAATGCCTGACGGACTTCTGCGCTCTGCTTGATTGACAGCTTGATGTCCATAAAGAGTTGTGTACATCCATCATCTTCACCTCCCGGTATAATCTCGCCATCTGCCAGATGTGAAAGCGACTTTTCCATAAACAGATGTAGCATTGCAAGATCGCGATCTCTACAGCAAAGTTCCCTTATTTGATCCTTATATTCGGCTACAAGTTCGTTTTCATTTGAGGCTCCAGCTTCCGCTTCCAGAAGAGATTGAGTTAGGCTAGTGGTGCTGGCATTCGCATTCCTAACCATAAAGAACTCCCTGCTACTGCTTGGAGTCGCTGCTAGTGTGCCAGAAAGGCCTTCTCCATTACTAGCTCCAAGCCCTAGTGTATGAATGCATTTTCTCTGTGGCTCTGTTTCTGAACCAAAATGGTCGTCCCTTGGTAAACCCTGCCGAGGGGCTTCAAATGCGACTGTAACGAGTCGCTGCTGTCGCAAAAGGGTTGCTGGATCAAACAGATATGGGTATACGAACTCTCGTTCCGACTGCGCGTTCACCTCTGGCCGAAGGCGGAGGCGACCGATGGTATGAATTGCCTCATAAGTTGCCAGACGAGATTGTACGAAGCGATCCACAGCAATAATTTGAGCCTTAATTTTAGAAAATATGTTTTGTCGGCACATATCCAAGGGTGGCTCCATCCAGAGTTCAGTGACAAGCTCTCCTGAAGCAGGACTTCTTGAAATAAGGTATTGAATCGAGGTTGAACCTCGGAGAAGCGAATGCTGCTGTTCAGGAAGGTCAACTTCTTTGTAGAATAAAACACGGTTGGGGAGAGCAGAAGCTAGTAGGTAGCCTTCCCCTATGCGCTGAGCACATAAGTATTGGAATGCCAGGTCTTGACTGGCCATGTAGTTATTCTCTGCAAGATAAGCTGGGTCACGCACTTGATCTTTCCATACCCAATGTTTGTGGACCATATATGATCGCAAAACCGATTCCTCTCCGATGGGTTCCGAAACATGAGTCCGAAATTTCATCAACGCTGTCTCATGTTCAGGTGCTAAAGGAACCTCACAGATTAAATGTCGCATCAAAAGACGATAGATGGGCCGTTGACAACGGAGTATACTCGCCTGAGAAATTTCGTCTCCCGTTATTAAACTACTGTTCCGCTCTGACTGTCCTGGCTGGAAGCGATAGATCGTTTCCTGGAGTGCTTTAGCTATCGATCTCCTCTGTGCTAGTGGCATGCCAAAGAATCGAAGTTGAACGTGGAGTACTGCAACACTGGGTTCACTGAATAAACGCAATTCACAGAACTGTGAGCTGGTAGTCGTGGATGAGCCGGTAGTCGTGGATGAGTTAGTAGTCGTGGATGAGCTCGTCTCTGGAGCCTGCCAAGTTTTAATGTACACATCCCCCACTACAAATGATGCCCAGGTATTCTTGAGATTGTCCTTGATAGTCTGAATTGTCGCCTCCAATCCTTCACTGTATTTTACGAGCGTATTTTTGGTATCCATGACTGTTGGTAGGAAAGAGGGTGGCGGAACAACCATGAGGAGGTCGAATTCAAATTCATTGTACCAGCCTCGACTATACTGATAGTCAGCGTCTTTAGCAAACCCTGACCATTGGTCTGAGAGCCGTGAGATGTACGCAAGCAACTCCTGACGCTCGTCATTAGCTATTCCAGAAATAGGCTTCCCTGGCCTCTCCAGTGATTTTGCATGAGAGTTATTTAATCCTCGCAGCGTTACATCCGAGTCGCTCAGTCCCACAATATATCGATAAAAACGATAAACTTTGGCATATACTGAGTGATTAGCATTGACAGGTGCATGCTGTGAATTAAGGAAATGAATAGCAAAAGCCTGATAGGCAATAACATCAATTTCAACTTTGGGTGCTTCGAATCGGTCGAAGAAGTTGGTACTGGCAATTTCGCTCGAGATTGAACCTTTGAGTCGGTACTGAATGGTGACGTTTGGGAGCCATGCTAACGTCATAGTAATCATGTATCGCTCTGTAGACGATCGATCTTTGTCTAGTGCTATAAAGACACCCTTAATCCGAAATCCCTGTCTAATTCGGGTGGTGACAAGCATTTCTACGGGTATATTAAGATGGTAATCCTTACAAGATGTCTGCATCATCTTGGCTGGTTCTGGTAGACTTCTGGGGTCCCATGGAAAGTTGGTTAAGGAGTATCCCGGGGAATCCTCTTTGTCATCCTCATCGAGTCCTGGCCGTGGTTTCATAAGACAAAGTTCTCGGATCAGGAATGACCGATGATACATATTGGGAGCAACCCGACCTTCGCTCAAACCATTGGAGTTATTCAAACAACCAACGGAAATGCAGTCTTGAGAATACATAAATTTCCCCAGTGTGGCTTCAGCAACAAATCGAAGAGCTTCTGTGTCCTGTATGAAGCCCCAGTTGCAAGTTGCCATTGATTCATTGTTCTTACCAAGCTGAATTATAGAACAAGAAACATCTAGCTCCATGAGACGTCTCAGGATTGTACTCCCGTGTAGCAAGTTTGATTTGACGACGCCGTCCGTTATGACAACCAACGATGGAGAAGCAGCGCTCGGCATCATCCCCAGCGCAAACAGGCCAGCTGTTAACGTATAGGACAAGTTGGCTCCCGATAGCCCTACACCCCATGATTTTCTTTGGCTGATATCATCCTCCAGATCAAGTTCTGTATTGATATCACCAACATTATCTTCTACTGCCAACGAATATCCAACTATTTCGCGTGTCCGCCGCAATTCACCTCTGAATTTGGCCAACTTTGATTGAAATTTTTCAAGTTGTATTCGCAACGCTTTTAGGACACTCTTGCGATTATTCTCAGTCAAGATGACATCCTGTAATAGAACTTTCATTGTTGGGAAGTTGGCTAACATTTCTCCAGTATGTAAATTACTTGCGAATTGTGAACACTCTGCTATGACTGTGATATGAATCTCGGACTAAAGAAAGTTCACAAAAGTAAAAACAAAATGTAAAATATGAGTTGAGCACTCTATACAGTGTACAAGACATGCAGAGGTCAAATTCAAAACAGTAATCCAAGGTTGAGTATTTGTACCTGAACAAAGTCCTGCTCCAGCCCTGGACACGAAAAACGTTCTGCAAGCCCCGAGAGGCACTTTGAGAGCCTAAGTGGGGGAAAGGATAAAAAAACGTTAGATAAAACATTTTCAATGGTCATGCAAAAAGATGGGAAAGGCGGTGGGGAAAATGCGACAGCATCATTAATAATAACTACTAACGTTTCCATGACCTGGCTCATAACAACTTTTGAACCTTCAGAATCAACAGTAAGGACAGATGAGCTGACATCAACCAAAAAGACAGAACGGTACTTCTTATTGATGCAGAAGACACGAGTCTGAGGCGCGAATCGCATCGTTTTCAATAAGTTTGGATGACCTAACTCAGTCCAAGGAAGGTGTTTGTCTGTTGAGGCATGAAGTATACTAATACTCTAGCATAGACACATGTGTATAGATATACTCATAAATGTCTATAATAAGACTTCATAATGCTTTGTTATTTTTTCCAGGCACTCTTTTTTACTCTCTCTCACCTCTGACTTTAAGGATGTGACAGGGGCGAACAGGTTCCTCAGTAAGGATTCTTCGAGATCCGAACGAGTCATCATATCCTGACTGTCGATAGCAATTGCTATACTCTTTGCATCCTCTATTGGCCCCTGCTCATCCTTAACTGACCCTTTGTATGTCGGAGACTCTGTTTGGTATCGTTGTGAGGCGTTTGGGCTCTCTGAAGTGCAAGAATTTGATTTTAATGAATCTGTGCGTGTTGCTTCAAGAGCATTGTTGCTAACGTCCTTTTCCCTCGGTGATTTAGCTATAGATGAAGTAGAGGATGAGGAAGAAGATGAAACTAGCGAGTCAGATATGGGGGAAGACGGGGACGATATTAGAGTATGTGGAGTGTGTTTGGCTGGTATCCTCTGTTGATCGATATTGCTCTCCTGTTGGTGTTCTTGTTGTTGTTGCTGTAGGAGTGAATCATGGTCAATGCTTGGTGAGGGAGAAGTCAGTCCCATGATGCTTGCGGCGTCGTCGGACGAGCCCTCTTGGTCGTAGTAACTAGAATGTGTAAGACGAACCACAACAAAAAAAGAGAAAAATATATATATAATAAAATAAAATAAGAGAAAAGAATAAAATGAAGTGAGAATATAAGTCAATTATAATTTTTTTCCCTTTGTCGAGGCCATCAGCATGAGGGGAAAAACAACAACTTTCTCAACCTTGCCATGGCGTTGACCGATGCGAAAATGACAAGTTGCAGGTTACTTCAATAAGCAAAAGCAAAGGGGCATTCAACCAGAGGTTGGACCACGTGCAGTGGTGTTGGTTTTAGTTTTAGTCACGTGTAGAGGGTTCGCCACCAACTATTTAACGAGCAACAGCTCAGGAAAATCTGGCTCCTTGTTCCTTATTTTTACACAAGAGCCATTTGAGTACTGACTGTTCTCGTCCAGTCTTTGAGTAGTGTGTGTTCTTTTATTGTGTTAGAATTATTTATCTATCTGCAGCTGGAAGTGACCGGCTTCATAATCCACCAAAACGACCTAAATCTCCTACCACATCTGCCCCTAAATTTTGCAACAGTGGCTTACTTTAATTGTGTAGCATTTAAGATCCGTACGAGTTCTTAGCAATTATTAGCGTGTATATATTTGCTCTTCATTGTTTATTATTGTATTCATACTAAACGCGTCCATACATATCGTATGATCGTCTTTTCTTTGGATCACGAAGCACGCTATAAGCCGCAGTGATCTCTTGAAACTTCTTCTTACCGACAGCCTTTTCTTCAGGAGTATTAAATCTATCAGGATCTATTTAGTTCATTAAAAAGCAGTTAAAGGAAAGTTGCTCATCTAGTCAGTTAATGTCGTGCTCCGACTATTCATTCGGAATATTATATATGTTGTCTTTACTACTTACGCCATTTCATAGCAAGACCCCTGAATGCGGACTGGATTTCTTGAACAGAAGCATTGGTGCGGATACCTAGCACAGCATAATAGCCTTGTGGATCGCCTGGAGGGCCTGAACGGCCAGAGGTGTATGATGAAGACGACCCTGATTCCTTCGAAGACTGATGGTGGTATTGCTGATATTGCTGGTTCTCATTCCAGTCCTGGCGTCGCTGCTCCTCTTCAAACCTATCATAAGCCCTTGTCCAGTCTGCATCCCATGTTGATGAGTAAGCTTCTTCCTCATGACCAGCCATCTCTCTATTGAGCAATTTTTTTTTTTTTAGCATGGCTTCCGCCATTGATTCGAAATATTAGACAAGTAAAAGGCAATCCAGGGAAAATTGGATATTACCTTTGCCGCCACCAATCTCTGATGCGATAGTCCAGGACAGGATAATAAAGAACAGACCAGGCTACTATTAATGATGGCGCTACGACCCCCAGCCAGAATCCACTTGTCATAGTCATTCCAAAACGCGAGGTGCCCATGATAGCGAGACCGGCCATAGCACAAATCGCCGTGACAGCACTCACTCGTTCCCATGAGTAGAATCTCAAACCGCCTACAAGCCCTTTCTCATCATGTGCCTGAACAAACGTTCTAAAAGTCCGGTTCAAATGCTGGATTGAAAACACGTACACCGGAATATAAATTGGGGCCACGACTAACTTGTCATACTGAAAGTTCATAGATAAAATCCTTGCTTGATCACATCTATAGTTTTCAATGAGCCAGCGCTCTGCTCTCGTAGTTTCGTTTTCCTCAATGGCAGTCTTGACGAATTTGAGAGCAATGGATGGTTTCACGGTGAAGGGATCCAACCCACGATCCCGTAATCCTCGTTGAATATCATGCTCATTAGTAGATTCCATATCTTTTGGCTCTAAGGTCTTCGCTGCCAGAATACTGGAGCTACTCCTGATCTGGTTGACAAATCCTCTACGATACTTGTATGAAGCATAGATCTGTAATTCTGGTATCGTACTCGGATATGAATTTGAAAACTCATGCTGCGTCTGCACGGACCTCCATGTGGTTTCCCATGATGTCTCATTTTGTTTTGTAACCTTGTTGTATCGGGTAACAAGGCGATCCCAGCCAACTATCCAATAAATAAAGTCAAGAGTACATTTGTGACTGGATCTTGCTTTTTCTTTTCTTTTTTTTGGAACCAAATTCTACCTCTGTAATTCTTTACTATTGGGGACTACAAGTTGTATTAATGTATACCCTGAGCATTTATGATCTTTGACCGAACAGATCCACTTGCAGCCCAAAAGGGAATGTAGAGTGCCTCAACTTTGTCAACTTGACGGACTTTGGCGGAGAAGAAGCTGTATCCGTGATACTTTTGAAAAATCTAACACAACCTAACAGAATAAATTAAATCTTTCTGATGCTTAGCTGAGCAGTACACATATATCTATCGGTTCTGACCTCTTCAGCCTGTGTGACATTCATTTGAAAAGGAACAATGCGAAGTTTATCCTTTGATGGCCCCTCTGATTTATGGTGTCCATAGGTAGATTGCGGGCCGCTGGAAGCAAACCGCTTCGATCCTGGTGTAAATATATGACAAACAGGTTTCGATAGAATTGGAGTTTTGAAGATGGCATCCGAGGTTCTGGCGACTTGCAAATCTAGATTTCAATTCATCACTGATTTACATGCTCTGATACAAAAGGGAAAACACTGATGTGCATACGTATCCCTTCGATATAGTTTCTGTACTGCTAAAAGGCATCTTTGTCTTACATGACAGTCGCGTCCACGTCAGGAGACTCCTGGCAACTTTTGCATCACCGCAATGTGCCATTCTAATGAGGAAATGGAAAAGAAGGAATGAAGAAACAAGACAGATCAGCCCCCTTTTTTTAAACTTGCTGGATTATTGGAATGTTGCCCAAAGAACATTACATGAATCTATTTTTTAATATATGCGATTAGTTAAGGGGCCATCATTTGTTTTCAGCTGTGGATGCACCGTCACCTGCATCAGCGTCCGGTGCCAGCGAATGTATGAATACTCCTTACCCCGCTTTGGAGGCCAGTTGCTGACCTGATCGTACTCTTCCTTAACTTTTTCTTTGATTTTTTGGCTCCAGCTTGATCCTCAAGGAACCAGAGAGTGTTAAATGATGGGTGGAACGTTGTGGCAACCAAATAACCGTCTGTGATTATGATGAGCTCGACAGCTAGATCGAATTCTGCCTCACCATTGTCGCCATATCGTAATATTTTAAAACACCTATGACCCAGGGAGCAAAAGCCGCGACATAACCGCTTGTTGAGGAACTAAAAACCATAGTCATACCATTAATGAGCTCCAATACACCTATAAGCTCATCAACCTGTCTCATCTCTTTGCTGTTTAGTCGTAATGTCCAAAGTCTATCGTAATTAGCCGAGTCAGCTTGATTCGGTCCTGTGGTTGCGTCGATTATCAAGCTTTCGATGGTTGGCATGAGCCTCTTGAACATAGCCAGAGTACTGTTCCCTCTGGTTACGACATCAGGGGCCATGACCAATGGCGTACCCACCTGAAAGAATGTTTGGTCAAAAACATAAAATTTTTAAATGGTTATGAAGAGAAGCACTATCTTCATTCCTTTTCTTGCCGTTTTTCCTTAAGAAGCACTGTAACAGAAATGTTAACTTTCATCTGTTTGTCAGAGGTTCAAAATATAAAAAAAATCAGAAAAACCTACTTGGTTTGAAGGGCCTAGATATATAATGGACATCTAGCTCACTGCATAGGACTCGAGTGGAGCTTAATTTGTTCCTTTCGCCAGCCGTTTTGAGATGTGCTATGTAGTTTCGAATAGAGAAAAATATTTTTCTCTTTCTGTTGACAAGCGCATATAAGAACAAAAAAAGCTTATTTCATTCACATAGATATACTCATGAATGCTGCATGGCGGCGATAACAGCACAAAGAATAGAAAACAAAAGTAAAATATAATAAAATCCACGTTGCAGGACATTGACCATTACAAGCGGGAAGACCATAAGAGGGAGGGGTAGATATAAGGGTATCAAAGACGAGTGTATTGTACTATCCCAGGCTATTTAATAAACGAGGCATTTGAATCACACAAATGAGCTCTTTTCCCAAAAAGAACAATGGTAGCGACAGTAGCGACGCCATAGCCTAATCTGGCTTTTAATATAGTAGCAAAAGAGGGGTTACGATAAAAAGAATGAAATGGACAAAGCAAAGGAATGCGCACAGACATTTTAAGATCCATTTGGCCAGATGTTACCATTCCAAAGCCATTGCTCTGATATCTCTGAGCTTAATCTTTTTACTTTAACAACCAGACAGCTACATGAGAGGCCAATCTAAAAGAAAAAAAAAAAAAAAAAAAAAAAAAAGATTCAACTAACAGATACAGTAGCAGATCAAAAACAGATCCACCGAACATATCACACAAATGAGACTAATACGCACACGCAAAATTGAGTGAATGCTTTAACTTTTTTTCTTTTACTTTAATATCTCAACGAGGACTTGCCTCGTCGCAATGGACGTTGGCGGTATGGTATCCTTTAGTCTTGGTAGAAGGACTGCTAGCTTAGGGGGATACTGTCTAGCACCGTCAAGTGATACTGATAGGGGAAGTATACCTAGTTATTTGCTTAGTCCTGGAAGTACAGATTAGACAAACCAAACTTTTGCTCTCTATCAGCCATGACCCACCTATATAAAAGCTCTTACTGCATAGATGCTCCAATACATGTAGTGTAGAACAAGCTTTCTCCTTGAGGTAGATATGCAAAGTAAGAATCACTAAGAGTCATATGACATATTTGGTTTTGATATTGAGTATCAACATCAGCGGTCCAATTTTATGATCAAAGTACCAGTTATTGTAGAGGATTTTGTGCTGGGCCATATACTTAAATTTCAGACCACCAAATTTCCATCAAATGCCAATATCAAGTGAAGAGATACCGCTCTTATCAAATTGACTATGGCACCATGGCAAGCTACAGGTATTTTATAGTCGCCGCTTCGTTATTCGGGGTTATTGCTTAACATCATTGTATCCGGTAGCTCGAGGCCTGAGCTATCTTCCGCAAGCAGGGCATTGTTGGTTGGTATGTCAAATGAAGAATAAAATGCATAGGCAACATTTCCCCATATGGTTTTTGGTGATTCCTACTTTGCATATCTACCTCAAGGAGAAAGCTTGTTCTACAATACATGTATTGGAGTATCTATGCAGTAAGAGCTTTTATATAGGCAGGTCAGGGCTGATAGAAAGCGAAGGTTTGGTTTAAAAGTAAAAATCAAATTGTTCCAGCCTTCAAGCATAGCTTCGTGGAGAGTCTAGGCAGTTTTAAAACGCTTGATAGTTTTGATTTTTCAACCCTCGATGGGAAGGTTGTCAGTAGTCCTATATATGCACCTCTTTTGAGGGGAGTATCACCATTTCTGATCTTTGTCATAAAGGAGAGGACGAGGCTTGATACCCTTTTCGCCTTGCGTGTCGAACACAGATTTGTCTAACTACGTGTACTTTTCAAACGCGCAAATAGCCCTTTCGCCTTACGTCCCTCTATAACCAGAGACTCTGATATGTTTAATACATTTTATTCTCATTTACTCCTACTGAAGGTCACTGATCCCGTTCCACGCGTTTCAGCCTCTTGCGACAAGCAGGGGCAATTCGACGTGCTAGAATGCAACGACTTTTGCCTTTCCCAAAAAAAAAAAAAAAAAAAAAAAAAAAATCTCACCCAATCCATCCAAATGAAAGTTCCCAAAGAACTGAAGAATTACTTGGAATAACTGCTTCAAAAGAGGGGAAACCATCTCGAGTAGCCGAAGAGTCATCCGAAGGATCAGAACCAAATCGAAGGACTAGCTCAAAGGACGGATTCAAAGAAAGACTTTGATACAACTGCTTCTAGAAGTCTACCACGAGCGCATCCTCAGGCTGAGCAGAGTTAGGTCATAATGGGGTATAGAATGACGCGTCAATACTACAACCTCGATTTGGTAACCTTTGTAAAGCATACAGGCCTCAAATAGCGCGTACTTACTCCACCACTTAGTGCAGTGCGCTTGATCCCAATACTGTATGCCTCAGGCCTTACGTGCTGCATTCTGGATTCGGCTGCCAGTGCAACCTCACTCGCTTTTCGCGCTTCACTCAGTTGTGTAGAGCAAGTGAGGCCATTAACCTTATCGAGCACCAAACGCGACTCCATATTTAAAGATCAACGCACCTTGTAGCTATCAGTACTTGAGGAGTTGGCATCGCCACCGTCACCGGCGTAACTACTCTCTGGGCCGAAGATAATGAGATCAATGGAGCCTTGTATACTACTGATAGGATCTTGATGGCCATAGACCATAAGAGTCGGTCTGGAATAAATACTTTATGACGACCCATATCATCAAATCCTAATGATTAAAAGTCAAATGATAAAACGGTTCTCAGCATCTGGGACCACTCCAGTCTGTTGCCGTTCTAATTCAAGTCATATATACTCCTCTTTTGAGGACCCCTGCTAAGACATTCATAACAATCCAGCTTTGTACGCGACTTTGATTCCTCCCCTATTTCCTCTCTTCATCGATCTTTTGGCACATCTCTCCTCTCCTGTTTAAGGGAGTCGAGCAGGATAGGCTCATCGATAGCGGAAAAGGCCCCATCATAGCGCAAGATATAGTAGTTGCCTGACCCAGGTCTTCTAGCATTCAATACCTTTATGGCCAACTTTCAGTTGAAGGCAAGCTACCTAATACCGATGTACTGTAAGAGCTAATTATCTTTACACCACACCATTGGAGATATAGGATTTTTGGATGGTCATTGGGAGGAAAATCCATCATCCAGACTGAAAGTTATTTTGGGAAAAATAAAGAGGCCACATGTCGTTTGCTCCTCAGGCACAATATGGCTGCAGTATTTTTGGATGCAGGATGAATTCGAATATCTCGATGGGACCGGATATATCATTACTGCTCAGACTCCTCGTTGGTCCGGGTTATAACTGCCCAAGGATGCATACATGACTGTCGCAAAGTTGGCTAATGATGGCCCAACGAAGTCAGTAAAGAATATTAGATAGAGGGCACAAAGGGTGGGAAGGAGGATGAGATGATGTAATTGAGCTCCGTACCATCATTACATTGAGAACGATTGGAGAGCTGGAGGAATAAGGTCCAAATAGCAAACCATGAAGGATTCTAGTTGCAGAAATTAATTTTAATCAGGGAGCTTGGTCTTTTCAAACCCTCTGATAACAAGCACTTAGTCATGTTTTGTCTGAACATATTTGGTCTTGTAATTGACATGGTTGATCTTTAATAATACATGTGAGTCTTGTATGGACAGAGAGTAAATCGGGTAATGACCAATAGGGATATTTATAATGTTACCATTGGCTGTTTCACACTCAGTGTGTGGTGTATAAATGTGTTTATTTGCCAGAAACAAAGAAAAGTGGTCGTGTGTTGTGCGTATATGATAGAAAGGATCTTTTTTTTTTTTTTTATTTTTATTTTTTTCGTGTGGGAAAACTGGTAATGGTCAATGCTATTAGGTTCAGATGCTGCAGGTTTTTTTTTTATGTCCTGCGATGGATGGGGAGAAGAAGATCTTTTTTTATTTTTTTATACCTTTCCCAGTCATTGATGATCGCGATTCAATTGACTGGTACTCAAAAGTGTATAACATGTTTAACCCTTTACAATGCATGCATCAATCATCACAAATCAACAATATTCAATCGCAGATAAAACATTTCTGATTTGGATTTGTGAGCAGCGAATGAATGGTTTCTCTGGTCGCGTGCCGTGCGTTGCAATGCATTTTTTTTTTTTTTTTTTTTTTTTTTCTGTCCCATTCCCAGCTCTGTTTGTTCAGAAAGTGATCAAAAGAACTCCCGCAAAGAAAGCATGGAAAAATCATTCACATTGTCATTATGGGAAGATCAAAAAGCATATATTCGTTATTCGACCTTCGACTTGCCGAATAGCCTCATTCTTACTGCTGATTTGCAAAGATAGCCTGGCTGGGTTATTGTTATTTGCCAGGGTTGCTCAAGTAATGTTTACAGTAATGTGAGGGAATGGGAGTAAGATGATCAGGCACAACATCGATACACGCGAGTATAACACATTTATTATTTTACAGTCATTCCAAGCACAAAGCAGACACAGAATTGAGGAGCAACACCTTTCCGTTGGCTTATTGTTACAAGGAATAACATTATTAACGATGTGTAATACATAAAAAACCCTAAAATAAAATGGATGTTCCTTTGTAACCAAGTTGGGGAGGAGAAAAGGCTTGTGATGTCAAGAAAGTGATTTTTTTTTTTCTTTTTGAACTTTCTCTCTCCTCTTTTTTTTTTTTTTTTTTTTTTTCTTTTTCTTTTCTTCTTTTTTTCTTTTTTTCTTGTTCGACTTAATCGATCGACCTGTTCTCTTTTCACACTTTTTTTTTTTTTTTTGTAATTCTAATTCTAAACACCCCATTACTTAATCTTTCTTTTTGTCATTAACCCCATTACAACCCCTTCAACTATTACAACAAGTCAATAATAATAATAAAACAAATTTATATTAATAATAGTAATAATACCAGACCAAGACTTGCTTCCCACGTCAACAACAACAACAAAAAAAAAAAAGACAACGATTTATTTAAACTCAACCAATCTGAGTCAGTCAACACATTAAAGCAAAGCAGGCAAAACCGAGCAACTTGTCCAAAAAAAATTTACGAGATCAAGTTTTAATAATTTTCGACAAAAGTGATTTCAGGACATTGAGAACAAGGATTTCACTATCATAGGAAACAGAGCCATGCATCCCCATCCTGGTACAACCCAAATCTCACCATCGCCAGAGCCAACAGGGCCTACACAGCGGGAAGAACTTCAAGGTGTGATCCTCGTGCCTGAATATTTTCATCAAGTAGACATGACTCACCTCACCATTATGATTGGTAAGAGACAGCACCAGACAACAATGCAACATGGTTAACAGACAAAGGAACAAAAAAAAGAAAAGAAAAAAGAAAAAGAAAATGAAAAAGAGGGAAGGGACGGTAAAGAAAAGGAAGAATAGGAAGCAAAAAAGGTGGAATGAATAGTACCATGCCAACCACATGTAGCTCTAACGACACGCTCGAACGATGCGATCGTGTTCAATAAGATTAACCAAAAAAAAAAAAAAAAAAAAAAATTCACACCACTTGTCCCAAACTAGCGGATATGCTCTGCCGACTGACCGCTCACAACGACCAAATACCGCTCACAACTGCCAATCTCACTCGTTTCCATTCAAGAGCACCGCCCCAGATTTCTGTATACGATTATCTACGGAGAATAGTAAAATATACCTCACTGGAACGGGCCTGTTTACTAGTCATTTTGATCTATATCGACCGCGTTTGCGAAAAAGTCAGGACATTCACCATCTCGTCTCTCACAGTCCATCGGTTCATCATTGCATCTGTCACACTGGCTGCCAAGGCAGTATGTGATTCTTATTGCACCAACTCGCATTACGCCAAGGTGGGAGGATTAAGTACACAGGAACTCAATACCCTTGAGGTCGAGTTTTTAGGATTGATCGAATGGCGCGTAGCAGTCGAAGGCAGTGTGATGCAACGATACTATGTCAACCTTGTAAGGCAACACTCGCGGTTTGAAATCGCAGAGATACTTCATCCAATGTCCTCAGTATCTGGCAAGGGTCATCAATTGATAGGCGATGATGATGAGCAGATGAATAGTGGCGCTTCAATGAATTCTGACGGAGATCATAATAATGAAGGCTCGCTAGTAGAACCAGATTATGAAGAAGGTTTACGAGATCAATGGATTCCAATGGGTGAATAAAGCAAAAAAAAAAAAAAAGAAAAAAGAAAAAAAAGAAAATAGAACTTTTTGATATATCAAGCCTGTATGGTGTGTTTTTTTATTTTTATTTATTTCCATGATTTTTTGTGCAATGATGGGTAACAAGACATGAATGGTTCTCATGACCTTGTGTGTTTGTGTGTTCGAATTGCTCTAGACCAACCAACTGGTTTTTGTAATAATCTGTCTTTTTTTTTTCTTATTCTTCCTCGCCCAAAAAAAAAAAAAAAGCCTTTTTCTTCGGGCAAGTGTGATAATCACTTCCGGTATTCCCAAACTGATCCACACGACACGTGGCTCATCAATCGCTAATTGAAATTCGAAAGGCACCTGAGCAAATATCACGTATAGATTGATCAATGTTTCTTTTTTATTACCGCGCTTTTTCTAACAATTGTTTCCAGTTGAACTAAAAAAAAAAAAAAAAAAAAAAAAAAAAGAAAAAAAAGCACAATTAAACTTTTCCTTGTACGGTTTAATGGATCTGGAGTCTCTTAGAATAAGGCTCTGATCCGTTTTATTTTTCCTTCTTAATCTTTGGACTAAGGTTCTTTACTAGAAGAAAAGATATGCAAGATACCTATACTTCGGTAGTACGATAACTCTAGTTTAATAACACAAACAAAAACAAGACCTTTGATATGTGCTGCGCATGTCAAACCTTCCATCCTATGGTCTGATATTGCATGCCATTCACTAAAGAACATTTCAGCTTTTAATTCAATGAAAAATACACTATGTGAGGTGTTTATTAATCCCAATGCAGTTTGTACAGATGCTTCTTCTTGACTATTCCTTTACTCTTTTTTTTTTTTTTTTTTTTTCCTTATCGCTTCAAATCAACGCTGCGCTCCAAAGCTATCAAAGAATAAGTTTTTTTAAAAAAAAAAAAAAATTGTCAAAATACTTCCAATATCGACTGATATCATTCTATTCACTCCACTTTTGGACTTTATACGAATTAATATAGAAATATTGAATTGATTTTTTCCCCCTCCTTTTAACTTACGATTATAATGCAACAGCTTCTCAATCAAGTCGACATGTGTAAGGACCATGCGACGGCAGCAGTATCTCTTCAATCCGAGTGAGTCAAGAGCATCACTATGTGATCAGAAAAGATATATTATTAGGTTATTTTCCGTTGATAATTGAAAACGAACAGTAAGATAGAGGGAATTGAGAGTAAGGATCCCTTTATGCCAACTGGTCCGATGTTGTAGTTGTTTCCGTTGCTGCAATCACTGTTCCTGTATTTATTTGTTGTACTTATTGCTGCTGTTTTTATAGTTGTATCTATTAGCTGTTGTTGTTGTTATCGTTTCAGAGCTTTAATATGCTAATCTCCATCCAATGACTAAAGTGGATCAAAATGTAATGAATCCCATCAAATACTCACCCTTCGCTAAAGTCTGCCTGCAGGAGTGAGAGATAATGGTCCCATTTGTTTCCAATGACTTTTCCGCAGGAGAAGCAGCGCACAGGGATAATCATATTGAATTGATGTACAAGTTTGATGGAATGAGACAAAGCTGGAGAAAAAAAAAAACTTACCTCCTTGATGATAAACAACTAAAAAAAAATGGTGCGTGTGACTGCGGATAAATTCGGTGTGCCTGCGCCTTGCACATGTACACGCATGCACAGCATGAAGTGTCATATGTGATAAGCCACGTCCACCATTTCTTTCTTGCATGTTTGGTTCATGCTTTCTTCATCTTGCAGGATCCCATTACTTTATTCCCTCGCAAAAAAAGAAAAAAAAAAAAAAAAAAAAAAATGAGTACAGCTGGAGGAAAAGCAACCAATTTTAAGCGTGCATCACGACCAAAAGGACCTAACAGAGGCCAACAAAAGACAAAGATAGTCGTTCGTCGCCTTCCGGCCAACTTACCCGAACATGTTTTTATGGAGTCTATTAAACCATTTGTGCAAGAGACCTCACTGGAGAGACCGACTACCTGGGTTGCAGGGAAAGTCAGCAAAAAGTATGGGACATATTCTTTGTCCTGTTATCCTTCATTTATACATCTCTACACTCCTTTTACTGACTCAGCGCTCTCAATTTTTATTTTGTTTTTCTATACGTTTTTTTCTCAGTCCCGTCAAAGGAAACACATTTGCTCGTGCTTATATCTACTTCAAAAACGAAAAGCTGGCTTTGGAGTTCCAAAATGTATATCACGGACACATGTTTATTGACAAGCAAAAGAATGAAAGCAGGGCGTTTGTAGAATTTGCACCTTTCCAAAAGGTTCCACGCGAACCACGCAAGGTTGATTCAAAGCAAGGAACAATTGAACAAGGTGAAATGCTAATATGCAAGATTTTAATGATAAAATCTACATATATATAAATGGCAATCTTTTTGACCATCGACATGCATTCATTAATACTGTTTCACATTATATAAACAGATCCGGATTACATCGCATTTCTCGAATCGCTGAATGCTGAACCAACCGAGGCTGAAAAGGAGATGAAGTTGTCAGGAACAGAATTATGTAAGCAACATACAGTCCAGTCAGGATAAGATTTCAGTGTGGTAATACCGATTAGCTTTATTAAGGACATCTGCGTCATACATCCATCCATTTTCTTTTTATTTTTTTTTATTTTTTTTGGCATCTAGTGCTGAAGGAGAGTGTTGTAAACCCAAAAGCAACTCCGCTGCTGGAGGCCTTGAGAGCCCAGAAAGCTGCGGCGCAAGCCAAAGCTCAGGCCGCCAAAATTGCTGCTCGCCAAGCGAGGCAGGCAGGGAAAGCTGGGCTTTCAAACGCTACAAAGGGACAAATTACCATTCTCATTAATAGGAACGCCAAGGAGACTAGCAATAATCGTGGCCAATCCTCAAATGCTTCTGCTGCAGCCAACAAGAACCAACAACCTCAACAGAACCAGCCGCAGACTCCACAAGGGCGCAAATCAGCTCAAAGTGCACAAAATGTCCAAAACGCCGACACTGAGAATACCTCTGGGTCAAAACCCAAACGTGAAAGAAGACGCAATCGTGCCAGCAAGAAGGCAAATGCAGATGCCTCTAGTTCTACTACTGGAGAGGCTGCAACACCACAAATTACGCTTTTGAAGCCTAAATCCACGACCAATAATAATACGCCCGCCCCATCAGCCCAGAATCCTCCTAGTCAGTCAGAACCAAAGCAACAAAACATCAATAGCGGATCACACGGGAACCAAGAGCCTGGAAACCCAAGCGGTCGTCGTGGACAGCAGCAGCAAGGAAGCAACAATGTCTCAACAAATGCTAAAAAAGATAGTTTACAGACAGCCAATTCTGAAGGTGGATCTGGCCGATCTAGCCGATCCCGTAGAACTCGAGGAGACCGTGCTAAACAAGAGGCCAAGGCCGCCACCAGCAATGCCACTGTCGCCAACAACAACAGTGGGAATACTACTAATGTTCCTCCAGCCTCTGGAAATAAAGGACAAGGAGGACAAAGCACTGGAGGGTCTGGAGGGTCTGGACGACAGGGACGTAGTCGACGAGGCCGTGGAGGTGGACAAGATAATTCACAAACCTCGACAGTGCAAGGGTAACATGCAGCTGACGCGAACTGGCCCCTAAATCTATCAAGGACCTACAAAGAAAGAAAAGAATAAGAAAAAAAAAAAAGAAAGGAACAAGGAGGGTACCATTTCTCGAGCCAACACCATCTAGTCTAAATTGGACGTCCCGCTTTTCCTCTTTTTCTTTTTCTTTTTTTCTTTTTTCTTTTTTCTCTTTCAGGAACGACTTTTTTATGCTCGTTGAATGGGCATAAATCAACCTTTTGTATCCATTTGGTGTGCGATCTAGCGGTCAAGATCTGCTTTGCACATGGCGCCAGCTTGTCTCATAGTTTTATTGTGCTTTCTTTTTTTTTATTTTTTAGTCACCATTGTCGTGCTCTCCTGATCTGTGTAGCCAAAGTCCTAGGATATGGTGGGCATGGTGGGCATGGTAGGAGTGCAAGAGACATCTTTTTTATTTCTTGCTTGCACTGCATTTGCCAAATGTATACAAATCTCTGTTTGGTATACATTTTAGACGATGCGAATTGATAAGGGGCTATCATCTTGCAGAATAAATAACTTTAGCCAATGATGAAAATATTTGTATACATTTAAGGTTGATCCAGGTGACCTTTTCTATGTGTCCATGCCTGCGCTGCACAGTCGAGTCCGTTTGGTGACTGCTGGGATACCAGCATTCCTTGCATTCAGAAGTTTATGAGACAGGGAGGCACTGGAATATGTGAGTGTATTTCGCCTCTTTTCTTATTCCCTATTTCCTTCTTTCTCTCTCACGTAAACCCCTTCCCTTCTTCCCTTCTTCCCTAGAGCTTTCCGGCGCGTTGTGATTTTTTTTTTTTTTTTTTCGTTTTATCTTGTCTAGAAGCTGATCGACTACATTACAATTCCTCTGATTGCATGTTAGTCACCGTTTCATGACAATGTCCCATACCACTGTTACAACAATGTCTCGTCTCTCAATGGGGTCCTTGCGTCGGAGCACCACTGTTCCAGGACTGGGTGTTATTCTTCGCTCTTCTCGACCACGGACAGCACAGCAACAACGGTATCAATCTACGAGAGCTGTCGAGGGCATATCGAAGCACTCTTCTTCATCTTGCCGCTCCCTGAAACAACACAACCGGTTGTATTCTACTACAGCAATAACAAATACTAAAGCAATATCCAACACGGCTCGTACAAGCACCAACACCACGAATGTCTCGACATGGCATTATATCATACCTGCACTGGTCACTCAAGGAGGCCTTAGCTTTTTGTCACCCGGAATTCACTTGGAGGCAAAAGATCTTTCCAACAGTGGCCATCATCAACACCATCAACATAGTAGACTAGCACAGGCTATACCTTTAGTCAAGACACAGATTGTCAAAGATGCTCAAAAGCCATCGTTTTGGAGGCGACTCAAGCAATATTTGGACGATATGTTGGATGATTATGTTTTCCATCCTATTTTAACTATATGGCGGTTTGGTGTTCTGGCAGTCATCTTTTTACCACTCTTCATCACCTTACCTGTAGTATTTATGGGTGAACGCCAGAAGGAACTGGATGATGAACGCAGTGGTACCATTTGGTGGTACAATCTACTTGTGCGGCATATGGAGTTGGCAGGTCCCACGTTTATTAAGGTAGAAAAAATAATTGTGAAATAATGGCGTCAGACTTTTTTTTTTTTTTTTTTTTTTTTTTTATTTGGTAATTGGCATGAACCTTCTTTCTGAGTTTTTTTTTTTTTTTTTTTTTTTTTTAATATAGCTCTCGCAATGGGCTGCCTCAAGGACAGATATATTTCCAAATCAATTATGTATAATGTTATCAAAGCTACACAACCAGGTTGATCCACATTCTATAGAGCATACTCGACGAACGATCGAGGCCGCATTTGGTGGACGTAAGCTCGAAGACATCTTTGATGAGTTTATTGAGACCCCGCTCGGCATCGGTGCAATTGCTCAGGTCTACCGAGGCCGATTAAAACCTGGTATCGCATTGCATTTTGAACCTGATGAGCAGCAGACTGTAGGAAAAGGTGCAGGAGACGATGGTGGCAAAACTATGATTGGCAAGTTGAGTAACGTCACAAAGGTTGTTGTTCCCAAAAAGGATCCAGGCGAGCGTACTGAAAAGAAACTAAAGACAGAGGTTGCAATTAAGGTTCTCCACCCAAGAGTCGCACGCACTGTGGAGCGGGACCTGGCGATCATGAGTTTCTTTGCCAAATTAATCAATCTGATCCCAGGAATGCGATGGATCTCATTACCAGATCAGGTCGCTATGTTTGGGGAAATGATGCAGGAGCAGCTTGATCTGAGGATAGAAGCCAAGAATCTGGAAAAGTTCCAGCGTAAGTTTCGGGGTCGCTATACTGTCACCTTCCCAACACCACTCATACAGTTTGCGACACGTGAGATGTTGATTGAGGAGTTTGTGGATGCTTTTCCTTTAAAGACGTTCCTCCAGCGTGGAGCAGGTTCTTTTGATGTGAAGATTGCTGACATCGGTCTTGATGGATTCTTGGTAAGACTATTTCAATTGTTTTTTTACATATATCATGTTTGAAGCACTCGTTTTAACAAAATAAGGACTTGACTGCTAATATAAACATGGTCCTACTTGTCTTTAAATTCTATAGAGAATGCTCATCTTCGATAATTTCGTCCATGCGGATCTACATCCAGGAAATATTTTTGTTCGGTTTTACAACCCTTCAGCTAATAACCTTATAAAGCAGATCATCTCCAGGTTCAGGGGCAAGAGCGCTCAAGATATGGCCCATGTAGATGAGGCTACAATGCGATTGAGGGCCATTCCAAAAAATGATACGCAAGCATGGATGCAGGAGCTGGAGAACCTTTACAACGAAGGATGGCGCCCACAAGTGGTCTTTATTGATGCAGGACTCGTCTCAGTTCTGTCTGATAAAAATCGACGCAACTTCTTGGATCTGTTTCACGCACTAGCAGAGTTTGATGGGTATCGTGCAGGTCAATTGATGATTGAGCGATGTCGAAATCCTGAGGCTGTAATCGACGGTGAGTCATTCGCCCTAAAAATGCAAAAATTGATTCTGAGCGTCAAGGGCAGCGCAATGTCGCTGGGCAAGATCAAGATTGGAGAACTACTGACAGAGGTGATGGCAATGGTTCGTAAGCACCATGTTCCTATGGAAGGGGATTTTGCAAACGTTGTGATTTCAATTTTAATTCTTGAGGGTATTGGACGTCAACTGAACCCTAATATTGATCTGTTCAAGACTGCACTTCCTATTCTACGTGAACTTGGACGGCAAGATGGTGGCCGTGGAGTGGTTGAAGGAGTACGAGACTTGCCAGGCGGAGGTGGATGGTGGATCAAGATGTGGTTCCTACTGGAGGCGAGACAGTGGGCGCACGAAACGTTAGAAGCGACGACTACAGTAGACAGACATTTGGATGTTCTACTTCATCCAGCGATTTAAATCACTTCCTCCCAATAGAACTGACTGTACACACATAAACATTTTTTTATTATTTTATTAGAAAAAGCATCAAGGCATAATATAGTCCGTTTGAGTGAACTATCCCTTCGTTGGTCACAAAATCTGGAACACCGGTGTTCCGGAATCCAACGAAGGGATAAACTATCATTAATCTTGAATAGTCACGTGTATTTTATGCAGAATAAATAGGTAGAAAATGCCTTCACTTTTTTGAAATAAGATCTGGAACAAATAGCAATGCGATGTGGAATGATCCTAATCTCGATAATAGCCACCCCAGTCAGTCTACCTCAGATCTACGGGATAGACGGAGAAGGGATCGCAAGGATCCAGGAGGCAAAGAGGATGAACCATTGATTGCATTTGGTTATGAAGCTTTTCTCTTTCAAAATGACAATGCAGCTCAAGCTATAGAAGAAGGCCATTTGCTCATTACATGGCAGGGTCAAGATCCTAACGATGAAAACTCTCTTTGGCTTGACAGGTAATGAAGAGTAAGAGGAAAAGAGCGAAAGAAAGAGGAAGGGTGAAGAGGAGACAAAGCATAGATGCTAGTATACACATGTGTCCAATGGCTCCCTGTGGATACATCCAAAAACGACATACACGCAAGACTTTCGGTTCTCCAGTATTTTTTTTTTTTATTTTTTATTTTTTATTTTTTTTTTTTTTGCATCAACCAAGGATAATGCGGCCATTATTTCTGACTGAAAAGGAAAGACTAACCAAAAAAAAAAAAAAAAAAAAAAAAAGTTACGTGAACAAGAACAGGGAATAAAAAGCATATTATATTTATACTCCCTTTCTCTCTATATATATATATGTATTCTTACCGATAGATATGATGCCAGAAACTTATTGGATGATGAACGGTTCTTTACAGGATTTAGGGACATTTCAGGGAATCATCATTTCTTTGAACGTGAGGAGGGTTGGTCAAAAGAACTGGATGAGGAGCGTTATCAGGATCTTGATTCAGATGAGGAGCTATTGTTTGATATGGATGAAGATGACCGGGAGGAGCATTTGGCTCAAAAACGCGCAGAACAAGAATCTTCTTCCAACTATAGAGGAGTACATTATGCTTATGACAAGGATGAGAATAATCATGATCGGAATTCGACAGAATCAGCCTTTCAGCTTCATTTTGAAGTTCCTGAAAGAATGTCAGTGGTAGGTGCTCCTCCGAAAAAAACATTATTTAGACCATTTTATTTTAATTTATATTCCATATCCTAATATCTTGTTCTTTTTTTTTTTTTTTTTTTTTTTTTTTTTTTTTTTTTTTTTTTTTTTTTTTCCCGCCCTAGCCTGATAACGAAAAGACATTGGCTTTAATAGAAAGGACAGCAAAGTTTGTCAATAATAGTTCAGAACCGACTATGGAGATTATTTTACAGGCAAAGCAGGCCACCAACCCTAATTTTGGATTCTTAAGTCGCAGACATCACTTATATCAATTTTATAAACATGTACGATGGCTAATGCAGACTGGATTATACGAAACTGCCGAAGATGTTCGTCAGAGAGAGGCAGAAGAAGCCAGGGCAGAACAAGAAGAAAAGGAGCGTCGTACTGCAGAGGAAGCCAAAGCGCTTGAAGCGTAAGCAATACATTCAGTTTTTTTTTTTTTTTTTTTTTTTGAATGTTATTACATCTATTAATCAATCAATGGACCAATGACTAATTTTTATTTTATTTTAGGCGGCTACATTTTGATATTGAGAAACTGATTGAAAAAACGGCTGAGTTTTTGAGCATACATGACGATGCAGCTGTGTTTGAACAGAAGCTTATGTCTTTGCAAGATCTTAGATTTGAATTCATGCAAGAACATCATCCTTGGCACAATTATTTTGTTGAAAAAAGGCGCCAAACCCAGAAAATATATCAACAGCAACAGCAACAGCAACAGCAGCAACAAATACAATCCCAAAAAGAAGACCAGGAGAATCAGCCAATAATAGCATCAGACGTAGCAACCATTGCTACAGAAGAGGCGCTCAAATCTTCAGAGATACGCAAACTTGATCGTTTGCAACGAGTCAAGGAGTTACTTAAACAGAAACAAAGGAAAGAAGTGATAGCAGCAGAACAGCCAGATGAGACGCGACATAGAGCTGAGCCTGGATTAGACCTAAAGCAGCGCATTAATCATAGTCGTAGTCGTAGTCATGGTCGTAGTCGTAGTCGTAGTCGTAGTCATAGTCGTAGAGGTAGTCGCAGTGGCGGTCGCAGTAACAATAGTCGTAGTAGTAGTCGTGATAGTAGTTTCAGTAATAGTGGCACTGATGATAGAAATGTCGGCTCTACAAGACAACGAATCGAGTCACGTAAAAAATCACGACCACAGCTTTATTCATTGACAAGACCTAGATCCCGACCGAAGTTAAGGTCAAGGTCAAGGCCAAGGTCAAGATCAAGATCATGGTCAAGGTCAAGGTCAAGGTCAAGGTCAAGGTCAAGGTCAAGGTCAAGGTCAAGGTCAAGGTCAAGGTCAAGGTCAAGGTCAAGGTCAAGATCAAGATTAAGCTCATTAAGGCCGAGGTCAAGATCAAGCTCATTAAGGCCGAGGTCAAGATCAAGGTCAAGGATTAGGCCAAGGTTAAGGTCACAATCTAAGTCAAGGTCGCGATCGGCATCTCCTGAATATAATGCGCGGAAACGTGTCCGAAAATAAAGAGGAACTGCTTGTATGATGAATGGGTCTCATATTTGACCATAAAAGCGAAGGATGTTCTATTGCATCGCCTTACGGAAAGTATCAGGGCACTGGGAGGTAAGGGAAGAAGACTACTGTATTTCAAATTAATACCCATTGCTACATACAATCTTCAATGCATGCGAGATATGCTGCATCAGAGGAATGTTAGGTAATTGAAAAAAAAAAAAAAAAAAAAAAAAAAAAAAGATAAAAAACCTTTAGTTGGATCCGTATCACATCCCACCGACCTTTTGTATAATATTTATCTACACTTGCTTTTTCAATACTTTTGGCCTTGGACCCTATCTCAGCTGGTCGAGAACTATAGTCCTACAAAGGCCTGTGCTGTTGGGCGACATTTAGCAATTTTTCTTGGTGAATATTTTGACCCTGTTCATCGTGCGATCCAGTCAGACCACGTTGGAAATAAATAAACGAGTATCAATGTCATACCCTAGAGGACACGACTGAATTTCTCTGTTCTAACCAAAATGAAAATGCATTCAGACACTTGGCAAGAAGTATACAAACAAATGAGAAAGCGCTGTTCCAGATATCTTATTTGAATCAAGACAATAAAAGTACTCACAAATGGCAATGCACTCTAGCTATGTTCTCTGTAAGCTTCTACTCTAGGATAAACTCTTTTCTATATCTTGGTTCCAACCATCCCGCAAACGCTTCCCATTCGTATGGATCCCTCTTCAATATGATACCTCTTTGAAAGTTGCCTAAGTTGATAGCTAGTAGTTCTACTTATGGATCTAGAGGAGGTCGATCAACGCCTTGATTTCACACCTTCTACGACAGTCCTTGCTTTATCTGCAAGGCCTAGAATATTCGTAGGGCACAACGGGTGGTGGCTGGCATCGGTATCAAGGCCTTATTACGCACGGCTAGTAGAGGTGAATCAAAGAAGTACGGTGGCATTAGATCTCTATCGGGTTTTGGTCCATTTAATACGTGAACTAGGCTATTAAGCAAGAATAATGCATTTTAAAGAGGTATGTAACCTTACACAAGTGTGCTACTGGTCACTCTAAGAAAATATCCTCAACATGGCTTCTTGTATAGGTAAAAATGCGGTCCAATTATAGCCGTAGCTTCTTGGCATGCTACGGTCGAGGTATCATCGGATTTGAAAACATTATTGATGTCCATTGCTGCCTCCACGTGCAATGATGATCAAGCTGCAGGCCTCAACGGTGGGCTTAAAAAATTTGTACGCTGATGTCAGATTCCAGGACATCTTACGCTGGGTCCATGCCCAATGTTCAATATCCCGAGTTATTATTTTCGATAACAATCTTCGCACGCATAGGCTATGTATGAATCTACGATATGGATATCCACATGTAACCATCAATGCTGATAATCTCCATCTTTTTAATTCAGGGCGACTTTTTTTAAGAGCACTCTAAACACACCTTTCTTGTTCTTCTCGGGAAAGATTGCATTTGAAAAAAAAAAAAAAAAAAAAAAAAAAGGATAGCGTTTGCTTAATGAAGGTTTGGGATTTGTTACACTTGAGAAGAAAAAATTGTGTGAACAAATATTTCATGTATACTGTCCATGTTTACCGTGCGCCCTTGTCCTACCATTATTGCGTGGGAGTTCCCTTTGCCAGGCACTCTGTCAACAGTAACATAATTCGGTCTCGGCTCTTCTCTTGCACTTTCGCCCTCTCTGTCTTTTTCTTTCAACATGATCATGTTGGTTCAATTGGCAAAGAAGGAAATAAAATGTACCCACATGCTGCACATATTTCTCTCTTTCTGTCTCTTTTTTTTTTTTTTTTTTTTTTCCTCGGCAATATCCAGGTCCCCAGAGATAAAGAGAACGAATAGAAATGGACCCGTATTCATGCGCAGTGCAAATGAATGAAAATGAAATTTATGAAAGAGAGGGGGCGGTGGCAATACGCGTTTTTTTTTTTTTTTTTTTTTTTTTTTTAGGCGCAACACGGACAACATTCCAGAAATAAACTTATAAATACGCGTTACGTACATATGCCATCTCTATGGCAATTTCCAATAATGGATGAGGCTTTTCTTTTTCTTCTTTCTTTTAACTACATACGTTGACAGTTTCTATAGTAAATTATACATAAATGGTGCATGGATTGATTATGAAAGAAGGCGTTAAGTAACCTCATCCTGAGTCCCTGGGCTAAATGGTATTGAGCGAAGATTTATTATGTTAATAATGTTATTGTTATTGTGTTATTGTGTTAATGTGCTAATGTTGAAGACACGCTTCATTCCTTCCCCCTTCTCTCCCTCCCCAAAAAAAATAAATAAATAAAAAAAGCTTAAAGGTATATACCATGCATCTTTATCCGTGTCATACGATATGAAGAACACTGATCATGATAATGACTCTAATATTGATTTTCATAGTATTGGTAATAAAGTGTGCATATCATTTAGTAACCCATGTGGTAATAAGCCAAACCCTTGTATTATGTATTTATAATATTATTATAATATTATGAGCAAGGGTCATCTAGACTAGTTGGTAGCTCATAGGCCTTGCAATATGAATATGTGTATATGTCAAAGATACATTGGCTACTTGCATGCACGCTTTCATTGTCAAGGGCTTTTTTTTTTTTTTTTTTCTTGTAAACAAACAAAGAAGCAGTTTAGAAAAGAAAAAAAAAAAAAGGCAGTAACTAATAATAAGGCGACATCCTTTGCTCTTTAACCACACACAAAGATGTATGCATCGTTGGCGCGCCGCTGTCATTATACGCAGTACAATGCATAGTGTATACATGGACTATACTGACCATTGACCTGTTGGCAACGCCATTTTATCCATAGTTATTTGAGCTTGCAGGCATGCATATCAACTTTGGGAAAGAGTAAGGAGGATTTTATTCTTTAATAGAGAAGTAAGAAACGCGCTTTGCCTCTTCCTCTCTAATCTATTGTCAAGTTCATCAATGTGATTTTTATTTTTTTTTTTCCTGTGTCCACTGACTCTTGGTAAGGGCTTCTTGAAATATTTCCAAGTTTGGTGATGCTGTGCGCTTGTACGAACAAAAAAAAAAAAAAAAAAAAAAAAGTTCCCCAGAGTTATTAATATTGAGAGACATTGTGTTTTGTACCTGATTTCTTTGTTGTTATTGTTTTGTGTTGATGTTTGTCATACCACGAACCAACCTCTGTCCTCTGTCCAACGAGTTTTGCCTCTTCATGTTTATTTTTTTCAGATGGTTCGACCCCTGTACACCTCTCGTTTCCATCTCTCCTTTCTTTCTTCTCTTATTATTCTTAAAAAAAAAAAAAAAAAACAAATCAAAGATATTAACGGCCATACAACAAGGCGACGAAACAAAATAGAGAATAATTGACCAATTGATAGGCAACAACAAATATTTTACCGTTACTTGTTGAATAACGAGCTAAGATGGGTCTGGGATGGATAAAAAAGAAAAAAAAACCTAGTCCAAGTGAACAAACAAGGATGGACGCGCCATGAAAAAATATCTGGGTTTACTAAGAATATTTGTATATTTAGTAAACGGTATTGTTATCGCATAGTAATGATTGCTGTTATTGTTTCCGTTGTTGTGTCGTAAACATTTTATCGTCCATCCATGCAGATATTTGGTTTACTATTCTTTTCTCTTTCTCTTTTTTATTTTTTGTCAGCGGTAATTGAGAACTATGATCGACAATTGGAGGGGTGGATAAATGCTCTTTCCGACAATCAAAAGCAAAAGTAAAAAGAAAAAAGAGTTTGAATATGAAAAAGTAAAAAAGAGCAATTGGGACAGAGATCCATCGTGTGTCCTCTACCGCCACACAAACACAGCATTGGTCAGCCTTGTTTGTTCGTAACGTTACCCTCTTTTTTCTTTTCTTTTCTTTTTTTTTTTTTTTTTTTTTTTTTTTATCTGTCCTTCATCTAATCCGTCCCCCATCCTTTTTTTTCTCCTTCATCTGCACCCTCTTCTTTCATTTTTCTCTTCCCTCCTCTTCTCCCCACCTTTCTCTATCTTCTCTATCTTATTGCATCTTTTAATTTTATTTTACTTCTTTACATTCACTTTGACCTCCCTTTTCCATCCTCTTTTTTTTTTTTTTTTTTTTTTTTTTTTGGCGCCTCAAAGCCTCCTTTTTTGTATTTTTGTGTCTATCATGGTGACAGCAACGTCTGGCGATACTTCTAGCAATCTGATGGACATCAAGGCTCCATCCCCTAAAGCCGATTACAGGAACCAAAGTCTTTTAATTCGCTCTCAGCCAATCGCAATCGACTTCGATGCCTTTCCTGCCCCGACTACACCCCTGCCGATCCCAAAGATACCAAATTCACCTCTTGCGCACATGCCTTCGCGCACACCACCCCCACCTCCAAAGTCCGTGCCTCTGCCTCCACCTCCTTCTGAAAAACCAACGACTTCTGTCGCGGTAATGTCTAATTCTTTGCGACCACCACCAAGACCACGTTCTGTATCTCATCTGGCGCTTAGCAAACCACCTTCAGAGAGCCTTCCTCCTGTACCAGTTCTTCTCCACTCTAATGACAACCTTCATACTTCCAGTACCCCCACCAGCCCCATATCTCCAACCACTCCACCTTACTTCGCTTCCTTTTCACAGTATAGATACGGTAATTCCTCCCCAACCTTACTTCCGTCCAACAACAACAGTATCCGTTCATCTAGCGTTGGGCCTGTCCAAGGCACGGTCAAAAGTAATAAGCCCCTTCCTCCCCGTAAAATGTCTAATCCGATCTCATCCAGTGGACACGCAATTCGTGTCCCGAAGGAAGGTAATCGCGGTCGACTTTTATCTGTATCCTCTGTTTCCTCGGTAGGAACCTACTTAGATAGAGGAAGAGAGAGAGATAGAGAAGATCTAGTCGATAATAGGGCTGAAAAGCAAGGCAGCAAAGGAAAGATAAATACACCAAGGCAAGCAACGGATAATGAGGACGATCGTAAGGTGGCAAGCACAACAGCGACCCATCACCATAGCATAGAAGACCTCCCACCGAGGCCTGTGGGCCTTGTGGCGACGTGTTATTATGGTATAGAATCGAGTATGCGATGGCGAGAGGGCATTGATCCGATCCAGAAGCGATTTGCGTCTTCTAATGGCTCTTGGCGATGTCAAGATCGTTTTGCAGTCTTTTTCAGACCTGGGGATCAGATTGGTCCTGACCAGGTCGTCACAAAGACCTTTTGGAGCGAAGCTTGGCCTTATCCCATCGAGACAATCCTGTATGGTACCACAGGCGCTTTTAATGCGTTCTCATCATTGGCCGTAGATCCTAATGCCCATGCTATTGAACAACAGAGACGTGAACATGAGCGCGAACGAAAGCGCATGGACCATCACGAAGGGGGCAATGAGTCAGATCAACAGCTGTCATCAAGACTGAAAGGAGGCCTCCGTTTGACATCGTCGTCTGAAACGTCTTTGAAGACAGCCGCATCTTTCCCACCAACGGCTCGGAGTCGAGACCCGCGATATATTACATCGGAGGGTGTACAGAAGATTGCCAAAGTTACGATTCCCATGCCTGATGTCGCTATTGACCAAGTGGACCTGGTCAAGGCTCCTATTAAGGTTGAGCTTCGAATTTTTATCCTCGAGTCGCCTCTCCGTGTCCATGCCTCGGCCTTTCTCCTTGGTCGGACAGTGACAGGGACAGCAGAGCTCTATGTGTAAATTTTTACCCCACATCGTCAGATATTTTCCCATTTCCCATTTTTCATTTTTCCCTTGTCCATAGCATATTTTATCATTCCACATCCCACATCCCACATTGCAAATATTCCTGTAAATGACTTTTTTCATACTTTTTTCTTTAATCTTTTTTTTTTTTTTTTTTTTTTTTTGTTTCCAACTCAATTCATAAAGCCACGAATCGTAAAGAAGGGTGAAGGATTGAAAGAGAGCACAGTGTGAATAAAAAGCAGATCAATTGTAAGGAAATGAATGGTCACGCTCAATTCAATAGACCACATTCACAATTGTAGGCAGAGTGTTCAGTTCCCACGATGTGTGCATCCTTAGTCTAGACAAGTCACGTCCTCTTGGCTCTACACACTTAAGGACGACAACAGTTCTTGTGTGAATTCTTCTTTTGCTCTTTACTTTTTTTTTTTTTTTTTTTTCTTGCTTCATCCTCATTTTATCCCACGGTTAAACTTCCAGAAGTTTAAACTACAATTCACGATACGATAGAAATGGATCCACACGCAGGAACGGGACGCATTGTTCTCCCTACCAACGTCCGCCCAACACACTACGACCTCACACTCACTCCTGACTTGGTCAATTTCACATTTCATGGCCATGTTCTCATCAACCTTGATGTCAATCAACCCACAACTGCCATCACCCTCAATAGCAATCAACTTGACATCACTTCAGCCAAACTCACCAACTTGGCACTCAAGACTGAGTCCAGGTAAAGAGAATTATATAATGTCTGTTATTGTAATGCTTTTAAAGAGATATGGTTCACGCACAATTGTCACTAGGTTTTTTGCTGATCCACTTTTTATTTTTTTTTTATTTTTTTATTTTATTTTATTTTATTTTATTCTTTTATATTCATTTAGTCAAGATGCTACAGATATTACGATTGAAAAGGCCAACGAGACTGCTACGTTCACGTTTGCAGAAGAACTTCAACCTGGATCCACTGCTGTTCTTCATGTTACATTCAAGGGTATCCTCAACGATAGCATGAATGGGTTTTACCGCAGCTCTTTCAAGGACGATGACGGTAAGACCCATTATATTGCAACCACTCAATTCGAGGCTACAGATGCTCGCAAGGCTTTTCCATGCTGGGATGAGGTATGTTTTTTGTTTGTAAAAAAAATAAAAAAAAAAAAAAAAAAAAATCTTAGCCAAAGAGGAAGTTCGCTTCAATCGTGATGTGTTATCATGCATCGGAAGGTGTATTAGCGCTCATTTTACTTGCCTTCTTTTTCTTTTTTTATTTTCTTGTTCGTTTTTTGCTATGGTGTTACTGCTACTACTGTTAATAGCCAGCTATTAAGGCTACGTTCGATATCACATTGCGTGTTCCATCCGATCTGGTAGCATTGTCCAATATGAATGTGATCTCTGAAAAAGAAATTGGCCATACTGGAAAAGTGAAGGGTGATTCCACAAAAGGTCCTGATGTCACACCTTCAACACAAAAGGGCGATGTTCCATCTACTCAGAAAGGTGATGTCCCCTCAACTCAGAAAGGGGATGTTCCCTCAACTCAGAAAGGCGATGTCCCTTCCACTCAAAAGGGTGATGTTGTCAGTGGATTACCTCTCAAGGAAGTCAAGTTTGCAACCACCCCAATCATGAGCACATACGTAAGTACAATGAAGGAAAAAAAAAAATAAAAAATGATTGCCTGTGCATACTAACAAACAAAAAACAGTAATCGATGGCACTAAAATCGATAAAAAATAATTTTCCGATACAAACAATGTAACTGATGTAACCATGGGCCTTTTTTCTTTTTCTTTTATTAGCTTGTCGCATTTATTGTTGGGAAGTTTGAATATATTGAGACAGTCACAAAGAACCTTCCAACGCCCATTACCTGTCGCGTCTATGTCCTTCCAGGAAAGACCGAAGAAGCCAAGTTTGCACTGTCAGTAACCCCCCTTGCTTTGGAGTACTTTACAGAGCTGTTTGGCGTTGCTTATCCTCTGCCCAAGATGGACTTGATTACAATCCCCGACTTTGAGTCTGGTGCAATGGAAAATTGGGGCTTGGTCACTTACCGCTCCATCCGTCTGTTATTCAACGAAAAGACAAGCGATCTCAGCTACAAGCG
The DNA here is from genome assembly GCF_002105155.1 of Lobosporangium transversale. Taxonomy (NCBI): domain Eukaryota; kingdom Fungi; phylum Mortierellomycota; class Mortierellomycetes; order Mortierellales; family Mortierellaceae; genus Lobosporangium; species Lobosporangium transversale. The sequence continues at coordinate 376,241 of NW_019029010.1, read as the reverse complement.
TCATATTGCTGTAATAATTGGAACCATTGATTGGTTGACTCTGCACGGATGGTATTGGATTGCTACTAATATATCAAAGAGGTTTTTAGTCGCATTAACATGCGTCTTTTTATTATAAATGTATATATTTTATTAGTACACCATTTGCCACGAGATTGCTCACCAATGGTTTGGCAACCTTGTCACGATGGACTGGTGGGATTATCTTTGGCTGAATGAAGGATTTGCCACCTGGGTCGGTAACTTGGCTGTATCACACTTCTTCCCTGAATGGGACAACTGGTCTTACTTCATTGCAGATGGCTTCCAGATGGGTCTTGCTCTTGACGGGCTTCGAAGTAGCCATCCTATTGAGGTGCCTTGCAAACACCCTCATGAGATTCATCAGATTTTTGATGCCATCAGTTATTACAAGGGTGCCTCTTGCATCCGCATGTTGAGTTCTTGGCTAGGACTGGACGTCTTTTTGAAGGGTATCCGGATATATATCAAGAAGCATGCCTACAGGAACACCAGTACTGAGGATTTGTGGGCAGCCCTCAGTGAGGCATCTGGTGTTAATGTTGGCGAGTTTATGAATGTCTGGATCAAGCAAGTTGGTGTATGTTATTTATGTTATTATGGGGATTGAGGTTTAGTAACTTCTTTATATTCTTTCGATAGCTGATACAATCTGTTATTATTGTTATTCTTATTGCTCCATTTAACGTTTTAGTACCCTGTTGTTGATGTCGAGGAGGATGCCGATGCCAGTACTCTGACGTTCAAACAATCTCGTTATCTTTCTTCTGGGGACCTCAGCACAGCAGAAGACACTGCCCGCTGGACCATTCCCCTTGGAATCGAGCCTGCTCCCGTAGATGCCAAGAGTCAGCTTTTATCAGGTGACTCGACCACCATCAAGCTTGAGAAAGGTAGTCATTACAAGGTCAACTCTAATTACACCGGTTTCTTCCGCACTGCCTACCCAGCCTCAGCTCTGTCTCGCATTAGTCAATCTATCAAATCTAAGGACGCTCTCTTCACTCCTGGTGATCGTGTTGGTCTGTTGGCAGATTTGGGCGCATTATGCAAAAGCGGCCACGTTAAGACCAGCTCTCTCTTGGAACTGTTGGAGTCATTTGAAGATGAGGATCAATATGTAGTCTGGGTGGCGATCGCTGAACGCGTCAATGTTCTGTCATCTGTGTTCTACAGGGAGCCTGAGGACTTCCAAAAGGCGCTTGAGAAATTTCAGCGCAAGCTGTTCTCCAAGGCAGCAGCGAAACTTGGCTGGGAGACTCAGGCTTCAGATGACTACCGATCCACTCTGCTCCGCAAGTTGTTGCTGACAAATGCAGGATGTGCTGGGGATGAAGCCGTGGTAGAGGAGGCTCGAAGGCGTTTTGGTGTTTATGTTGGAGGCGATACCAAGGCCTTGAATCAGAATGTTCAGAGTGCAGCATTTGAGATTGTAGTGCAGCATGGTGATGAAAGTGACTTTGAGAAAGTTCTCAAGTGCTGGCGCGAAGCAACAGCCACAGACCAGAAGTTGGCAGCCATAGGCGCTCTGACTGCGGTCCGTCATCCAACCTTGATTCAACAATTGCTTGAACTTTCAGTTTCTGAGGAGGTGAAGGCTCAAGACATCGGTTACTTCTTTGGAGGGTAATGACTGTTTTTTTTTGTTCTATTATTTTAATATTTGGATGGCAATAGTGGCAACAAAGTGTACTTGCCTAGGTTAATTGGACTGACTGATTCTGATTTATTTTAATTACCGATGCTTATGTAATAGTTTGTCTCGCAATCCAACATCACGACATGCATTATGGGATTATATCAAGATCAACTGGGAGATGTTGAGCACCCGTTATGATGGTTCAATGGCATTGCTTGGTAACATTGTGAAGAGTGGTGTAGGACGATTCACGAGCGAGGAAATGGCGAAGGATTGTGAAGGATTTTTTGAGGGCAAGAAGGTGGATGATATCTCTCGTCCAATTGCACAGAGTTTAGAGGTGATCCGCTCAAATGCCAAGTGGGTTGCACGCGATTTGGAGGATGTGCGTCAATGGTTGGTTTCAAAAGGATATCTTGCTTGAGATGTTGATGATTAAGTTCTGTTTGTAAGCTCGATAGCACAAGAATTAAAAAAAAAAAAAAAAAAAAAAGTTCCAGCGGGTCATTCCAGCATACATGAATGTTGTTCAAACATGCCAAACATTTCAGATTATAGGATCGTTTAATAAAAAAAAAAATTTTTTTTAACATGAACATGGCGCTGTAATACAAATATAGGATTGCCCGCCTGCATTTGAGATTATTACATTTATTCTTGACTATCCAGCAGATGTATGATGATGGATGATTCTTTGATCTCTTTTTGCTCTCTTTTAGAAATGTAAAAATATAAAAGAAAAAAGGAAAAAGAAAATCTTGACTCCACCCAATGCCTCATGAGCAAGGAGATGTCCTCTCTTTCACCTCTATCTTATTTTTACCATACTTGATCATCGACAATTGCTCACTTTTTTTTTTTTCCTTTCGTACTACCACTGCTACCCTTTATTTCTATTGTTGTCTCCACAATTTCGAGCGACAAACTTTTCTTCTTTCTCTCTTTCTCTCTTTCTCAGTGTACCCATTTCTCTCATTCCTTTCCACCTCATTCTCTTTCTCCAAGGAAGATCTTTGCACTAAAACAATATTAAATCCAAAAGGGACCTCTCATGGACGCTCTTAACCATTTGCTCACCGAGTTCTTTGCCCCAGGCACCTCTGCTGAGCGAAAGCGAACTATTGGTACCTTTTTTTTTTTTTTTTTTTTTTTTTTTTCTCTTTCATTCTTCGTGATCAGCAATGACATTCATGTTCCTGGATGGAAGTAAAAAAAATTTATTTGCAACTGCCAAATAAAAGCACTGACCCATTGAGACACTTTTTATTATTGTTTTTGTCCTGGCGTTGCTCGTCTGGGTCATGCCGTGTTTAATCCACGGCCTAAATAGAGGCACAATTGGAGGCGCGGCAGTTGACATTAGGCGAATGTCAGTTTATGCTTTCAAACGCCCAATCCGATTATCTAGCTTGGTTTGCCACCTCACAATATCAAAAAAGAATTCAAGAAGAATGGACTTCACTTGACCAAGAGCTTAAAAGTGTCATTCAGTCGTTCCTATTTGACTTTCTGCAACAACACTTTGGATCCGGTACAGGGCCAGGATCAGGATCAGGATCAGGATCAGCGTTGGGAACAGAGATTGGAGCAGAATGGAGACTAGATGTCATATCAGCTGATGGGACTGGTGGCGGTGCTGAGGCCGCCCCCGGAACAATAAACAGTGCGCCACGCTTTTCACCATTTGTACTCAATAAGGTAGTTCAGCTCATCACGGACATCGCATTACTAGACTGGCCTGATCGATTCCAGGGTCTCTTTCCTCATATCCATAGATTATTACAAAGTAAAAACAAAAATCATTCACTATTGGGCTGGACATTGTTAGAGGCTGTAGTCCAGGAGTTTGTTGGGACATATCCTGCATTGGGGTCGGGTAAATCACATCGGCATCATTCGACCCTTTCACAGCAGAGGCGGTACCTGTGGGAACAGTTTAAAGCACATGCACCTGATCTCCTAAATCTTATTGTACAGCATCTCGATACTTGTTACAGCAAGATGTTAATCATGCCACTTTCAACTGAGGCACCAGCACCTTCACCTGTAGAGCATTCTCTTTGGGGCATGTCATCTTCTAGAAGACCTAGCGCAGCAGGTCCCTATCTGACTTCGCCATTGACGCAAATGAACAGCTCATTTCAAAATTCCTTCACATCGTCACGGACTGTTCCAGGATCCACCAGCAGCTCAGCTATGGGGATGAGTTTACAAGGAGGAGACGTTAGTCCAGTTCAGTCGTACGGGAAATCTCCAACTACCATGCTTCGTAAATCTCTCGGTCAGGCTCTAGGAGGGCCCATTAATGAGAATGGAGTGCATTTGAGCCTTACGCAATCCTCTACTGGCCCTGGATTTTCAATACTTCAAACACGGCAAAGGGTGGGGTCTATCAGTGATTTAGGCCAGATCGCCATGAGGAGGAGTTCTATTAATGCTGCGGGTAGACGTGGATCTGTTGACAGCACAACATTCATTAGTGGGAGTAAGATGGATTCCTATTCACGAAAGAGTTGTATGCTGGCATTACAGGCCCTCACAACTCTTTTGACCTGTCCAGGATTGGATCCTCGTCAGGTCTCCTTTTCAGCATCTATTACCGCAATATTGAAATTCACTACGCTTCATCAGAATAAGACTGTAGATCTGGGAATCCTTGCGCTTAGCTGCTTGAACGGCTTGGTGGCGCGACCAGGATTCCTCGCCACTAACCAAGAGGCGATGACAGGAGCTGTGCGAGTCATGGCAGATCTAATTCGATATTTCAATGAAGTCGGGGATGGCATTGATGATGTTGATGAAAGGTAGTGTATCATTTTGAGGCCTTTATGGTTCTTTGCAATCCTTCATCATCATGTATAATCGAAATTAACATACTGGTTGCGCATTTCATTCTTTCTCTTTTATTGGTCTTTTTTTTTTTTTTTTTTTTATTTTTTTTTTATTCATGACAGTTACCTACAAATGTTTATGCATTTCCTATCATTATTTTGTACTTTGGTAAATCTGGATCGGGCAGAAAAGGCGTTGGGACTGTCGAAAGCAGACTTTTTGATGTCATTTGCAAGATTTACTCTGGAGAAGGTAATCAAACAAGGAGGAAAATATTTTATGATTTGGATGACATGTCCCTCTCTTCCACTTCGGACATAGCCCAAAATGGTTTGTTAACCGTTCTTTTTTTTTTTTTTTTTGACCTAATGATTTGCGCCATGTAGGTTTCAGTAGATTATTTAAAAGTATGCATGGATGTATGGAAGGGACTTCTGGACTCCATGATCCATGCTGCGTCGGATATACCTCGCCCGATCCCTCCTCAAGATGGACTCCGTCGATTACAGGGACCATTATTTTATTTTATGTCTGCTCTTGTAGAACGGTTTTATCAAATGAAGGGTGCCACGGAATCGGAGGATGCTTTTTCAACCTTTGAAGTTGAGGATGAAGAAGATCTGGATGATTTGACAGATCTGGTAGAAAGCTTTGTAGGGCTTGTTGCCGAAATTTTTACTGAAGAAGTCATTGAGATGCTGGTAAATGTCCTTCAAAAAAAAAAAAAAAAAAAAAAAACGATTTGCTCCGCCGAATTGGAGTTCCCCTAAAGAACTTTGAATTTTATTTAATGATTATTTTAATCATGACCTTCCTGACTGATATCTTTGATATGATCTTCATCATTATCTCTAATAATGTTATTTTAGATCCCATTACTCACTCAACAGCTCGAGCTTTACTCAAGGCGAGAAATAGACAAATGCAAGACTGTATGTACTCCGATGATGCTGATATATGTGTGCTGGGGCCATCAACACTAGGTTCATACTTACATGATCATCGATATTTGATATTGACTGTACCATAATACAATATAGTTACCTGTAACTCTCGGAATCCTTTCAAGGGTGACATACAATTTTGATCGAAACTTTGAAGATCGTCGCGATTACATATCCAATTTGGTTATTCACCTCGTGAGGATGACAAATATGTCAATCGATTATTATTTAGCAACAACAGGAGACACGACAGGACCGGCAAAAGGCAAAGAGGAATTAACAGGAACAATGTAAGATTGAATTTTGATGATTTCAGGGACATTCCCGGCCTGATGGCATCTTTTCTATCTCCTCTGGATCCGAGATTTAATGCTTCTTCTATCTTTTGGAACATGTATGGGGTTTTTATAGAACGCTGGCGTTATTTAACTGCCTCTCTCCTCTTACATCATGGCTAAATCAGCTCTGGAAGGTAGAAATGGCTCCAGACTCAAACGATAAAACCCAGACAAGAACCCCAATTGCGAGAGAGATATACCAGGAATATGCTCATCTCTGCGCTTCACTCTTCCAGCGCCTCCTTCCTACTTCATCCCTTGGATCTCTTTCCCAATCGGCAGCCCCCTTATCTAGCAGTGGCCCCGTTAATGCTTTCTTGGGCCCTGCCACAATTTCATGTTCCACCATGGATCGTAAGCTGCTTTTGACGTCTGTAAAGACGCTAGAAATGCTTACTCTCCAAGTCAGAATACCTTCCAATCTATTATCGACCGGTGAACTCCTCCCTTGGGACTTGGAATCTGTGCGTGGGATGGGATCTTGCTTGAGCCAGAATGTGATGCACTGCAGTAGCTTTATGGGCTTAGAGTTTAACACGTCTTCAAAGGACATGCTTAAGGGAGGAGGAAGCGACAGGGCCGATGAGGAAGAAGAGCAAGATCGGAAAGACATTACGCCAGATGATGAATTATTTATGCTGGCGTATCTTACCTTGAGCAATTTTATCACATTGGATCCAAAGACAGGGCCAGAGTTGCAGTCTGCAGCACTACAAGTAAATGATCACTAGTTGAACCTTTAGTTCCTTAATGATTATCTAGTATTTTCAGAGTCCCTGTGAGTATGTTGTTGATGGATCTCTTTGTTCTCTCTCTATTTCCTTACCTATATATTACCACGTATTGCAAAAATTAGGCTTTCGGGACTTTGGTTGCGCCTATTGTGTATCCGCTACAGAGCATATTGCAAGAGGCGAGATCTTCTCAAGGAAACCATCTGTCCAACCCCGAAGGTATGATAGGCACCTTAAATATATTCGTATCACAAGTACATAATTAGATATATTAGCTAATTAGCTTTAACTATACTTCTTCATGGATGACATCGTAGTCAAGTTCCGTGTCCACCGCTGCCTGACCATTTTGCGTACACTGATCAAGTCTGTCAACGAGGCCTCTGTTGCTTCACGGACACTAGTCTATGAAGGGTTGAAATCAGCTCTTCCTCTTATTCAAGAATTTTTTGAAGCTTACATTGACGACCATGGTAAGATTTTACTTCTTTATATATACATGTATATTTTTTTTTCTCTGCGCATTTGTTGTTATTATACATCTTATTTCAAGTCAAATGATATATAATACCAAGTTCACGCTTTGACTTCATGATAATTTTATAGATATTTCAATGAATATCCTAAAATTTTTTAGAGAGTTAATCAGGAGCCTCTACAGGCAGATTGGGATGAGTCAATGTATGGAGATTGCTCGTGTACTCATGGAGCGATCTACTAATCCTTCACTGCTTGAGAATGCCCTATCTTCAACTCCGTCGCAGCAACATATTAGCCCTAGTGGAAATCCACAACAACAGGCACTCCATCAGCAATCCTTTGTATTGCATCAACGGAAGATTATCCAGAGGATTCAGCTCTCCGTTTCGATACTCAGGATCATTTTAGAATTACCAGGAAAGGAAATTTCACAGTCACTGCCAAGCTTCATTCAATTCTTATTTGTGCAATTGGGACCCAAACTCTTCGAGGCACAACAGCAAGGGCCTCAACATCCGACAGGGCTGGGATCAAATCGTGTCAATCAGGAGTCGAGCATCGATAATGGTGTCTATGACCTGATTACTGTGTTCTTTTCCACAATCCAGACCCTTCTTACACATCACACTCGGTTCTTTTTCGCTAGCAATGGTACCAATAACCTTCAGGCATCTCAAACGCTTCAGGGTTGTATGGAATACCTCGCACGTGGTCTCCACCGTCAAGAGCCTGATATTGTTCGCCAGTCGATTGAGATCCTTTGCGCACTCCAAGATCACAGCCTGTGTCATCTCTTTGACCGAGTTGAGTTTCAAACAGCCTATCGTTTCGAATTTTTACAAATTTTGCTTCGTTTGGCGCTGAGCCATGAACACGATCTGCTATTGGAGGATATTGCGGGCTTGATTCACAAATTGGTGAAAAAAGGCGACCGAGATCCAGAGGACAAATTTATGACTATATGGCATGTTGACTTGAAGCGCTTTGTGGCAGCCTTGAAGCCTTCTCAAGTGAAGGTGATGCCAGTAGCAACATCGACATTTATGTCGGGCTCTGCATCTCCTTTGTCTGTACCATCGTTATCAGTTTCACCCACTCCACATTCACCACATTCACCACAGACGCAGACAGGCGGAGCCTCAAGACCCTTTCCGGATGAGGTTAAAGAAGCATTGTGGAAGGATTTGATGAACCTCGGGGATGGAAGTTTATATAGAGAAGCGTTATATGAGTTTGTCAATGATGCACAAGTCTATGCACAAAATCTCCTTGTTCATCCATAAAAGGAATCGTTTCAAAATAAAATTGTTTGTCACGTATGCGATTCATGCATGGACGTGTCCGAGATGGGCGAGTGAATGCTCCTCTCATTATGCAAGCATTCACTTGAAACTCTTTGTCTCCATCCACTTTGTACGAAAGAACTCTTTAAAAGTCAAATTGCTGAAAAGCTAAATAACCATGTCCTTTAGCAACGAGACCAACCAATTCATCGAATGCCCAAGTCTTGGCGATGGCATGTCCACGAGCAACATCCCGGATTTATCTCAGAAGAGCCATAGGAAGGCAGCTACCAGTGATATCGCTGCTGACCAAGATTCAGAGTCTAATAGTGTGCGTTCTAGTCTTGATTTTTCATTTTCATCGTTGCAAATATCGGCAGTGGAATGGGAGGCAATTGATAGAGAGACATCCGACCTGTTGCTATCACCCACAGAACCCAGATATCAAAGACAGCAGCGTTCAGAATATGGTACAACAGAGGAGGTAGAAGCTCTTACCCAAAAGATGTCATCCACTACCATCACACAATCTGTTTCCGTTCCTGGTTCACGTGCCAATGAGGCATCCGAGACTATACCTGTACAAGACGCGACAGTGTTGAGGCAAAGAGAAGCGACAACGTCAAAGCTTCCTATGCAGACAGCACACGATGGTGCTAAAAGACAAGCTAAATACAAATTCTCGCCTTCAGTGCTCGCACATCATGCCAATACAGCCTGCGAAAAGATGCTTCATCTGAAAGGGTCTCAATTGCTGAAAGAGGCTCAAAACACTCGATCAAAGGAAGTAACCACTGACGACAATAATGTTCCGGAGGGTCCTAGTGCGGTGTCAGAGGCTAACATGGAGCGAGGTATTTTTTTTGAAAGCCGTCTTCAGGGGAACATCAAAGATAAAATCGACTGTGGCGCCGAAAACGATAAGGATTCGTTCTTTCGCTTAGCCACAACCCCAATTGGGACAACGCTCTGTCAACCAATATTTTCCCTTGATGAGGGATATTATACTAAGAAGATGAAGCAGGCTGGAATTGTTTTTGGTCGCTTCATCCCCGATTTTATCCGGATCCTGCCAGGAACACCGGTCTCCAGTAGTAATGATGGTAAAAGTGAACGAAAGAGAAGACTCTTCATCATTGATGCAAAGTCATCTTCACATGTCAAGATTAGTCACCAGTTTCAAGTGACACTTTATTCGATTTTCCTTGACCACCTCATCAAACTCCATAAGCAAGAGGACATAGTCGAGATTGATCCTCGGGGTGGTGTTTGGATTCCTTCTCATGATGAACCCAGGACATTTTCATTGACATTTATGCGCCCCATTGTTGAGAATTTTATCTACAAGGAGCTGCCAGAGATCCTTATGAAACCGCTCCGGTCAGCAGTATGGCATATCGATAGCCCTTGTCTGCAATGTGAGTTCCTTCCTGGCTGCGAGTTGGATGCAGTAGAACAGCAAACACTGTCCGTCATCCCATTGTTATCTAAGAAGTCTGCTATATGGATAAAATCGCTTTTCAAGACGAATGCAGCTCATAAAACGGACATTGATGATATTGAAGACCTGTTCCGGAACAGAGCCTCTCTTTCAGAAGCTGACCGATCCTCGCTCTCTAAAATACTACATGAAGATGACAAGGGCGAGAGTGTGTTACTGACCGTGCATCGACAGGGCAAATTGCGAGTAAGTGCACTGCTTCTTCTGTAGAGCGTACCTATTCAAATGTGTAGGATAATCTAATGTTCCTACGTTTCTCTCTCTTTTTTTTTATTCTTGTGAATAGGTATTTAATACGAGCACGATGGACCTACCCCAAAACTACCAGAATCGGCTTCTTATCACCATCCTGACAGATCATTTAACTCAAATGCCATTCGCTTATTCTCTAGAAATGTTCAAGGAGCAGAGCATCCGTCCTTCTCGATCCTATGCGAATGCAGTCACTTATTCCTCCCTGGATAGCTCGACTCGATTATCAAGTCATATTAGACTAGCTCAAGAATTGATCGATACCCTTTATGAGTGGCTCGTACAAATATCAGAGATCCAACCAAGACCGCCTGTTCTTTCTATATTTTTTTATAACCAGGCTATGCAATCAGATCTTCAAAAGTTGTTGCTTAAAGTTTTAACTGCCTCGACATCGCAACAACATCAAAGGCAAGATCATGAGTGGTCATCTGTGACAAAGAATCGTTCCATGGATCTTCTTTGCAATCTGTACGAGGATTCTAGTTTCTTGACACTGTCAGAGTTCACTGGGAATGCCAATATCAAGTTGCCAGACCTGCTTCAATTGACTCAAGGGTTTAAGAATCAGAATCTGAAATATGACAAACGGCTATTTATGATTGAAAAGGCTGTACAGAAATTAGTTGTGCTTCCAGTGCTTGGACCCTATTCATTTAAAGATATCATGACAAAGTTGGTTGATGTCAGAATTCCGGCTCTCATCAATGAACGGGATCGGGATGATGACGGTTACAACCTAAATTCCATTTTTGAACGTTGGACTAGCGGCGCAAATGAGGATGATAGTAAGGAAGACTTTGTGCATTCCTATTTGCCACAAATGGGTACTTGGCCTGATAAAAAAAAAAAAAAATCTGTCTTCTATCCTTTTTTTTTTTAGTAAAAAAAATACTTGGAAAGTGGACTGAGCAGCAAAATCTTATTCTTATTGGACTATATGGTTTGCTCAGACACGAACTGAGTGATTTTCAATCACAAATGATGGCTCCACAGGCACCATTCAAGATGCGGAGTCATTTTAACTTTCAGCATCATATCCTGGCGCAGTTTGCGTTCTTTCAGCAATGGGAAGCAATCATGGTTTGTGGAAAGAGACGTGCAACACGGGCAAGCTTGTCAAGATTTGAGGCTATGCAACGCCAGTTTTTATTCCGTTGCAGGTTCCTTGGACGACATGTCGGTCCATTTCCTGGCGCAGAACAAGGAAAGGGTACACGTGTCACCAGAACACCCTCTGACAGTCCGTTTTCGGAATACATTGGGAAGTTTGAGATTACTAGTCGGATTGATCCTGGCGCGTTAATCGCTTCGACCTTCAAGAACTGGATCCTGAGCCCTGATTGTGACTCTGTATGCTATGTTACAAAGATTGCTTTCGCTTTTAATGTCAACTTGCCGGTTCATGCTACTTCGTTCTCTGCTATGGCGTTTTTTTAGGTTATTTAGACCCCCCCTTTTTTTTTTTTTGCTCTACTTTTGCAGGGCCTCAAAAATCGATTACGATTTGACGACCTTTGTGCGTACCTACGCGCATATGGCATGGGTTCGCCTTCTATTGTATCAATTAATCATTACGATACAAATTCTGGCACTATATATATTGGTGGAACTTTCAAAAACATGACTGAAATCCTCGCATTAACTGAAGGTGAGCACTACTTGCTGGAGCGTCGTGAGTTTAGTCCGACATTAGCGGTCTCAATGGACAAACTGGTGGAGATGGATGGAAACTGTCGGTTGTTTATGGTAAGCAGTATAAGCAGTAAAGCAATAGTTTCTGATAGTACTTTTTTTTGTTTTTATTTTTTGGAGGAAGGAGGCAAGTTCTAACTAAGGTGCTTTGTCCATTAATATTGCAAAATCCTATATATGTAGGAACTTATGGATGATCCGAATAAGTGGGGCTTGCAACGCCCAGACCGAAGGGGAGACGTATTTATAGAATCCATTACGAATGGTGCTCGACAATACGATATGACGCTATCACAGGAGCAGGCATTCTCTAAAGTCATTAATAATCGCCTGCAGATCATCTGGGGACCTCCTGTAAGCTCAAAGCTAAATTGTTATGATAAAAAAAAAAAAAAAAAAAAAAAAAAGAGACATTAACTGACTCTGCAAGTCTTCCATGTCTATAGGGATCAGGAAAAACGCATTTTTTAGCGCTTACTGTCCTGAGATTCATTGACATCTTGCGCAGCCTAGCCAGCAAGGGGAAAGGACAAGGACCGCAGACTATTGTCTTGACAGCATTTACACACAGTGCCATCGACAACATAGTAGAGCGTGTAGCCAAATTGCATAATCAAATCGCGCCCCATGTGGGATTTGAAGATATCGTTCGCCCTTTAAGCCTCTATCGTCTCGGGGATCCCTCAACTTTGGATATCGAGGGCGCTCGTGTGGTTGAACCACAGGATCTTGTAAAGCTCCAAGCGCGGTCAGAAGATAATAGCAATAAGGACATCATCCGTGTGGTCTGTGGTACAGTGTGGCAGGTGCGTCGAGCCGCCCACCCCAAGACTGGCGGCGACTATATGAGAAATGTTCAAATGGTGATTATTGATGAGGGCAGTCAACTGTTAGCAGCAGACTCAATCCATGTGATTGAATGCCTTGATCCGAAATATGGTCGATTGATTGTTGCAGGCGATCATTTACAGTTAGGGCCTGTGATCGTCGGGGACTATCCAGAGTCTGAGCGTGTACCCGATCCCACGGGCTCAATCATGAAGAACCTAATGCGTAAGACGAATAATACACCCGTATCACTCCAGTGGGTCGAGGATGCTATGGTCATGGATATCGGACCCTGCACCTCGCAACTTCAGGAAAACTTCCGCATGGTAACATTACCCAAATATAGTACACACATACAAGAAAAAAAACCCCCTTTTTATTATTTCTTACTAATTTTTTTTTTTTTTTTTTTTTTTTTTCACTATTATCCAGAATAATCAATTAGGCTCCTTTATGAAGAGCATCTATGGCCCCAATTATCATGTCCAGAACCCCAAAAGAACACTTCCTTACAGCAGTAGTTTCCGTGGTTTATCATATCCTACCGAGATCCGTTGTATTCTTGATCCTAATCATTCTGCTGTATGTATCGAGCTTCAGCTAGAGAATGACCATCAGTGTCCAGAAATTATCAAGGTGGCCAACGACAGTCGAGCTACCGCAGTTGTAGAGGCGACATTCGTTACAGGCATTATAGAATGTTACCTTGAGATGGTTGGTCCAGATACTGCTACCAGCCTTTTTGTCGCAGTCCCACATCATATTCAGAGGTTGGCCATTCTCCACCGAGTCAAGCTTCCAGCATTGGAGGCTAAATATCCCCATGCAATGATCAAAATCGATACGATAGAAAAGATGCAAGGACAAGAGGCTGATTTAGTAGTTGTGTGTTTTGTATTGTTTGATGATTTCACATTGGTAAACGAACTGAGCTACCTCTATTCGGTTCATCGATGGATCGTAGCATTATCGAGAGCACGGTGCAAGACAGTATTGTTGATGACACCTCAGCTCAAGGCACCTAGGATTATGAATGGCTCCGCCAAGGCCAATCCAAAAGATTTGGAAACTCTGGATGGCTGGGGCCTTTTGCAGGCTTTTGAGAAGTACTCTATTAGCTTAGGGGGCAAATTGGTCTGGCCAATTTCAAAGGAGTTTCTAAAAAATATTGAACTATGAAATGGGTGTATAGAACGAAAAAACCAAAAAGCATACACTTTGGACAAACGCGTCTCTTAGATGGTCTATGGAGATATAAAAATAAAAAAAAAAATAAAAAAAAAAAAGATTGTGGGTTGGTTGAAAGCGCGCTTCCTATAGTATTTTGTGCGATGTGATAGGTTGATCAAATCGAACAGGCCACGTACTTAGTGCATCACGATCGATCGTTGCAGGCAATTAAAAAGACACCGCCTCATATTCCCACACACCTTTTGCTCTCAAATAATTTTTATCCTAATAGTGCATGTTAATTTTTATGGTTTGGAAAGTCGCAAATGTGGAATTGCAAGTAATTTTTCCCAAACCGGTTTTGAAATGATTCGCAGTCCTTTGTGTACAGAAACTAACAAACCATTGATCTGTTTACCCTATTGTTATCAGATAAACATGATTGTGAGCTTGGCCGCATAATTCTGTCATATGTGGGACCATCAGGGATGAAAAGGATAGTGGTGACCAATGGTGGTCTAAACGTCCTCACAATAGTATAGAGAATAAAGAAGAATAAGAAATTTTGGGTTGGATGCTTTAGCGAGCAGCTAATTTTATTTGTCACACTCCTGTCTGTAGCGGCGGGATTACATGTACTTGTTTGCCCTGACTTGGGCGCAATACTTCATGAATAAACTAAAACAAAAGAGAGCGTGAATGTGCCTTTGTGTTCTCTAAATCCGGTTTTTGCACAATTGTGATGACTTCCTCATCGTTCATTCATAGTTTTACATCATCGTTTTTTTTATTTTTTTTCCCCACTTCTTTCTAATTCAGGTATTGCAAAGTAGTATGAAACGTGTGATGACATGCACACTAATTGCATGCCAATAGCCCGGATTTCATATCTCCCTTAATTTTGACGCTGTTTTTCGTTCTTCACTCCTTCACTGCTCTCAACACCACCCATTGTCTTACCTCCCTCTTGATTCACTACCGCTGTAACAATAACAAGAAACCATAGTAACTTTAGGCCACAAAAAAGAAAGATAAAACAAACAGACGAAAGAAATATAGGCGACCAGTAAAGCTTGATAGATAGACTAGAAAGAGTAAATTCATCATGGATCGCCTTTCACAGGCAACAGACGCCTTCAAGAAGGGCCCAACACCCGGTGCTTCTGGCCTCACCGGGACCACCACGGGCATTGAACTCACACTACGAAACCTTTCTCTCTCAGTCATCCCACCTCCCTCTCTCCTCACTCGCGTCGCTCGTAAGCTCCGGATTGTTCCTAATCCGGACAAGACTGTGTCTGAAATGACTGTTGCTAGTAGCGCAAATGTTGCCGCCGAGAAGACGGGAGATTTGAACGCAGAGATGACCGATCTTGATGGACCTTCTTCACCTAGAATAGACCGAGATCTACGAAACGTTGGTGTAAACATCTTTCGCAATGTTGATCTTACAGTAAAACCTGGGCAAGGTACATTCATTTATTCACTCTTTTCATTTTTTTTTTTTTTTTTTTTTTTTTTTTTTTAAAAAAAAAGACGCACAGATGTCACTGGGCGTAAAACTTTTTTTTATCACATGGAGCACTTGGACCCTCTTCGGATCCTCTCTTTTTTTTTTTTTTTTTTTTTTTTTGTTGACCACATCGCTGCCATAACAAAATTCACTGACAAAAATTTGTTGATGGGATAGTGTGTATTATTCTGGGAGGTTCAGGATCAGGCAAGACCACATTGCTCAATACAATTGCTGGTCGCATGAATGGACCCGAGGTAGTCATATCTGGCAGCATCCAATGCAATGGTATTAAGGCCAAGAAATTCTGGAACGACGGCAGTGTCGGCTATCTCCAACAGAATGACTTTTTGATGCCCTTCCTCACGTATGTATTCCTTATGACTGTCAAACTTATCCCTTTATTTTTATTTGTTTCAGAAGACATGCCAAAGTTCAACGGCCTCCTCCTTTTTTTCACAATGCTCCGCTTTTAACTATTAATATTCTTTTTTTTTTTTTTTTTTTTTTTTTGACTTTATATTTTATAGTGTCCGTGAAACACTCAACTATGCTGCACACCTTCGTCTCCCAAGGACTATGTCAAGTCAAAAGAAGCATGAGCTTGTTGAATTAGTTTTGCTTGAGCTTGGTCTGAAGGACTGTGCTGATACCAGAGTTGGTGATCCCGGAGGTGGTGAGAGCGGTGGTGGCGGTATCCGAGGTATCAGTGGTGGTGAACGCCGCCGTGTTTCTGCTGGCGTTCAATTACTGACCAATCCTAAAATGCTTCTTTGCGATGAAGTAACGTCAGGTATATAATTTTTTTGGTTTTTGGTTTTGTTTTTGTTTTTAAGCGTTCATATATCGCTAAATGCACTAATCCCCCTTCTCTCCTTTGTGGGCTTTTTATTTAGGATTGGACGCGTTCTCGTCATATGAGGTCATGAAGTCACTCACAAAACTAGCAAAGTCGACCCAAAAGACTATAGTCATCTCTATCCATCAGCCCCGCTCTGAAATCTTCAAGTTACTATCGGAATCAGATGGTCAAATGGTCCTTCTCTCTAGAGGTGATATTATCTATAGCGGCCCTGTTCGGTCTGTTTTGCCATGGATCGAATCCACTGGTATCAGTCCCTGTCCCAGTGGTGTCAATCCTTTTGACTACTTACTCGACCTGAGCATGATCGATTTCGCTAGCGAGGCTCTTGAAAAGACCACTGCCATTCGCCGTGACTTACTTGTCCAAGCATGGACTAGAAGAGAGAAGAATGCAATCTTTGCATTGACTGATCCTTCTTTATTGACCAGTAGCGGGGGTGAGTCGTCATCCGCAGCACGGCATCCTAATGCAGTTTCTTCCTCATTTGCATCCTTGGCAGTCGATATTATTCCTAAGGGCTCAGGACCTTCTCTTTGGAGTCAGATCCGCGTCCTGACTGCACGTGGTTGGAAGAATCAGATTCGGGATAGCATTGTGATTTGGGGTTGCATTGGCGAGTGTATAGTCATTGGTCTTGCTGTGGGAGCCATCTTTTTTGATCTGGATCATTCCCTTGGCGGTATTCGCTCCCGCACTAGTTTAGTCTACGCAGTGGGCGCCATCCAGGCATATCTGATGCTGATGATCTTCATTTACCAACTATCCCAAGGCATCGTTGTTTATGATCGAGAGCGAATGGATCGATGGTATGGCCCACTACCTCATCTGATCAGTACGGTCGTGTATACAGCTCCACCCAACATCCTCTATCCCATTGTCTTTTCAGCTATTGTCTATTACATGACAGGTCTCCGAACAGACTCTGTGGAACATTTTGCATGGTGGCTACTCGTCAATGTAACCATGCAGTTTGTCACTTTTGCATTTGCGGTGCTTTGTTCTTCTATTGTCCGAGGCTTTTCATCCGCCTCAATGCTCGCCAACGCCATCTTTGCGTTTTTTGGGCTGTCAACCGGCTTCTTCATTGTCACCAGCTCTATCCCTGTTTGGTTGAGGTGGATCAAATACCTGGCTTATCCCAACACATGCTATTTGATATTGGCCAGTAATGAGTTTACAGATAATCGGTTTTCATGTCCGTATGTCGGCGCGGATGGAGCCTGGGATCCTGTCAGATGTTCTCCTTGGGATGGAAACCTGATTTTGAAGGGTCAGTTGGATGTGGAGCCCAATTACTACCCAGTCCCTATCGCACGTATGGCCTATTACTTCGTTGGATTCCTCTTTGTAGCCTGGATCGCATTGACTTTCATAATTGTTAATCCTACAAGTATGGGTTCAGGCCCTACACTGGCCGATATATTCGTCAATCAATTCATGAAGTTGTTCAGGAAGAGAGAAAACAAGACTAAATCCTCTGTGAGTGGCGAGCAAGGAAATTCAACAGCTGTGTCCTCAGAAATTAGTCTGGATCTGGAGAAGGAAGCTCGGTTGGGTGAGACTCGTCTGGATGTGTTCTCCAAGGGGTTGGAGCGCAAGGATCCTGTGACAATCCGTGTGGAAAACCTCAGTTTATCTGTATCGCTATCGAAGTTTGAGTGGAGTTTTAAGGGCATCATGAGGGGTCTCCGCCGTGAGAGGACTGAGAAACAGCTGTTGAAAAATGTAGATGTTGTCTTCCCAGCAGGCGAATTGACTGCGATCCTTGGAGGCAGCGGAGCCGGAAAGGTAATTAAAGACGTATTGGTTCTTTATATATATTTATCTATATGTTTTTATTCGTTAAAACTAACAAAAAAGAATTTTTTTTTTCTTACAATGATATATATTATAGACGAGTCTACTCAATACCTTGCTGCACCGTACGTCGCCGGAACTAAAAAAGAAAGGGGCGGTTTACTATAATGATACCAAGAACCCGTCCTTGCGTCTAATCAACGGTGTCAGCTCCTATGTCCGCCAAGACGACAACTTCTTGTTGTCTCATTTGACTGTCCGTGAAACACTCCAGTATGCTGCCGAACTTCGAATGGATAGCTCTGTTTCCAAGGCAGACAAACATGCAAAAGTTGAGGATATCATTGACCTTTTAGGACTGAGAGAATGTGCAGATGTCATTATTGGCAATGCCGCTGTAAAGGGATGCTCGGGAGGCCAGCGTCGCCGGGTCTCGATCGGCATCCAGCTTGTCACGGAGCCTGCATGTCTGTTCCTTGATGAACCTACTAGTGGATTAGATGCATTGACAGGTAAAAAAAAAAAAGAGAGAAACTCCTTAACATCCTATACTGTGATACTTTTGTTAACACCTTCTAATTCTACGACTAAATAGCGAAAGCAGTCGTGCTGACGTTGAAGCAGATTGCAGCCAGTGGAAGGACTGTTGTTTGCACAATCCACCAACCTCGTGCAGATATCTGGCATGTTTTTGACAACGTTGTTCTTTTGGTCACGGGTGGACACGCAGCTTACTCTGGACGTGCTGACAAGGTTGTTGAGTACTTTGAGGATGCAGGACATGTTGCCCCAATATTCACCAACGTTCCAGGTAAACAATGTCCTATGAAATTAATGTTAACGATGTGTTTTATTTTTTATTTTTTATTTTTTAATTTAACTTTTTCATTTTTGGTTTTACGTTGGCTGCATATGATTATATTATCATATTCTAGATTTTATCTTGGACACTGCATCCATCAACTTGCGTTCAGCTGAGTTGGAAGAAAAGACTCGCAAGATTGTCAATGCGCTTGTGGAGCGGTTCAATGCGAACAAGTATGACATGCTGGCATCTCAGCTCCCAAAGGTGCCTTGTGGAGAACTGCCCAAAATCAACCCTCAGTTTGCATCATTTGGCAAAGCATTCCCAATTCTAGCACGTCGTTCATTTGTGAACACTTTCCGCCAGAAAGGCTTATACTTCAACCGAGCTTTCCAGCCAGTGATTGTATCCATTATCATGACCATTTTCTTTGCGCCTCTTGGTAATGAGCCTGTGGATGTGACCAGTCGTTTTGGACTGTTGCAGCAGACATCACCTATTGTATTCTCAGGAATGCTGAACAACGTTGCCATTTATCCTTTTGAGGTATGTAGGCATGAATATTGGCATGAACAAGGACAAGAGGTAGTTTTGACGCTTCTGAAAATGAATTTTTTTTTTTTTTTTTTTTTTTTTTACTTAAATATTATTTTTTTATTTTATTTTAATGAACAGCGTGACATAGCCTATCGAGAAATCTCGGATGGCGGCTACAGTGCGACATCATTCTTTGCCTCTTATTTGATCAACGAGCTCCCGTTGGAGATTTTCGGATCATTAGGAGTGACGTTGTTCATGCTTGTGATTACAAATATGAAGACTACAGTCTTGACGTTCTTTTCATTTTGGGTCATTATGTTTGGATACATCAACACGGGCGAGAGCATTGGTCTTGCTTTCTCTACGTTCGCTTCACATGCTGGTTTCAACATCACGGTTATGAGTGCAGTGGTAAGAATGATCATGTCACTTGTGTGCTTTTTTATTTTATATTTTATATTTTTATTTTTTTTTGGTTTGTTTGCTAATATTATACTATTATCTTTATTTCAACTACAATGAACAACTAAAAAAAAAAAAAAAAAAAAAAAAAAAAAAAATAGATCAGTGTTTTCTCGTTTATGACGGGTTTCATGTCTCTTAATATTCCTAAATGGCTGGAATACATTAACTACGTATCGTTGTTCAAATACGGATCCTTTATCATGACGCGGAATGAATTTGATGGTCGTGTCTTTGATTGTTCAACTGAACAGATCAATTCAGGTGCATGTCCTTACCCAACAGGTGATGCCGTATTGGAATTGCTCAGGTTCAAAGACCAGGACTGGAATCTGTACATGGGCTTGTTTGTGGCCGTTGTATTGATTTATCGTCTATTAGCGTGGGCGGCTCTTGTGGCCAAGGTCAAGAGTAACAAGTGGTAGAAGAATAACTCTTTTTTTCTTTTTTTTTCCCCCCTCTTCTTTTGTATACCTGTTAATCCTTAAAGTATTATAAATGCATACAGTCCCATCACTATCATTACCATTATCATTACCATTATCATTATCATTATCATTATCCATTATCTATTATCCATTATCCATTATCACTATCATTATCATTATCATTATCAGTACCAGTATCAGTACCAGTATCAACAAGTTGTCATAATCATAACAATAATAAAAAAGAGCTATTTGACATCCACTTCATTTTACGGTCTCCATTGCTGCTACAAGGTTATAAATAGCACGTGGGCTGACAAAGACATTATGGAGAAACATTGACCACCCGCCATGATCTGCGATCGATGGATGGGAAACAACCCAAAAAATATTCCGAATCCCTGTCCCTGAGTGATTTGTGCATTTTAAAAATTTATTGTCTGGCCAAAGCATTTCTCAAACGTAAAGCTCTTTTATCTTGAAACATCTCTCTCTTTCTTTCCTTCTTGCACTCCACTTCCTCTTCACCTCGACCTCCACTCTTTAACCCACTCCATCTCTCTCTTTTTTATTCTCTCCTTCTCTGTTTCTCCTTCATTCATTTAAGGAAAGGAAAGAAAAAGGCGCTCTCCTCTGCTCTTCTGAGCAGCCTAATCAATAACCGATGAAGCCTCTCTTGCTGCTACTGAGCGTCGCTGCTCTTATCAGCTCTTCATCTTATCTCCCTGTTTCCATTGCTGGAAGACCGCCGCTGGTGCATGAAACAGATAACTTTCACTATTATGCTGTCAAAATACATGATCCAACCTTGGCCAGCCCAGAAGAGATTGCTCATCACCTCGGAGTTCAGTATGTAGGCCAGGTTGGAGAACTGGCTAACTATCATCTCTTCAGCTACCCTAAATCCTCTTTACCTGTCAAAAAACGAGCGGACGAAAATGACATTACAACTACAAATGAAGATCAAAATCAGGAAGACATCGTGGTCAGGCGTTATAATGATCTTCGGCAATCTAGAGCATTTCATCATGAATTGATGATGAGAAAAAAGCGTAGCATTGTTGGCAGTAGTGCAGCAGGTCATCATCTTCTGAGACGAGATGGAAGCAGCGATGAATACGCAGTGTCAGAGGTAGAGAAAGGACAAAGTAATATAGGGCTATCATCATCACCACTGGGACCAATTCAGAAGCAGGAGCTGAGGCAACGAATAAAGCGAGCTATGGTCATCGAACCCAGGGACGAGTATGTTCGTGGCGAACCACAACCTGCTGATGGAATTGCAGCTCACTTCCAGATCCAGGACCCTGGGTTTATATATCAATGGCACTTGGTAAGGAAAAAAGAGAGTCAAGGATGAATCAAGGGAAAAAGCAACTGTTTGATATAACAGACATGACTTACTTTTTTCAATCTTTGTTTTTTGCTTTTATGATAAAACAGCATAATACTAAACAGCCAGGAAACGATATTAATGTGACAGGTGTATGGGAACAAAACATTACAGGAAAGGGCACCATTGTGGCTATTATTGACGATGGTTTGGATGCAAACAGTCAGGACTTGGCAGTTAACTTTGTGAGTTAATTTAACCCTGCCTCCCCCTTTTTTTTTTGTCCTAAAAGACAATGGAGAGTTCAATAGTATTGCTTCGTCAACGGAAAAGAAACTAATGGTTCGTTTTTCAACAAAAAAAAAAAAAAAAAAAAAAATTAACGATATAGTACGCCAAAGGCTCGTATGACTTTAATGACAACGTGAACATCCCTCTACCTCAGCTTGATGACGACAATCACGGAACCAGATGTGCAGGAGAGATTGCAGCGTCCAGAAACGATCTCTGTGGAGTAGGTGTTGCATGGGATGCCAAGGTAGCAGGTCTCCGCATCCTTTCCGGACCGATTACAGATGCTCAGGAAGCAGAAGCACTCAATTATAACTTCAATGAGACTCAAATCTATTCATGCAGTTGGGGTCCACCTGATGATGGCATGTCAATGGATGGACCGACTGGGATGTTGTTGGATGCATTCATCAATGGAGTCGATAATGGCCGTCAGGGCAAGGGCAGTATCTTCGTCTTTGCGACCGGAAACGGAGGCAGAGCGGGTGATAACTGCAACTTTGATGGCTATACCAACAGTCGATACACAATCTCGATCGGCGCTATCACTAGAACGAACGAACATCCCCTCTACTCAGAAGCGTGCTCTGCACAGCTTGGAGTAACCTATAGCTCTGGAGACAACAGTTGGATTGTAAGCGTTTTATTTTATTTTATATCAATCCGTTTCTGTGCCTATGTAGGTTTTGAATAGCACAAATGAGAGATTCTAATTGCTTGCGGTGTTTGTTTCTCTTTATTTCTTGTAACTAGTACACATGCGATATCGGGAAGAGAAACTGCTTTGCAAACCATAGCGGCACATCCGCAGCCGCACCCATTGCTGCAGCCATCTATGCTCTTTTGTTAGAAGTCAGGTATGAAATTATATGAGACTTAGCTTGTCTTTTCTTTCAATGCGACTCTTCACAGTCAAACCAATCCATTCTATGTCTCAAGTCCCCTTTATAACCATATAAGTCATTTATGCCCCATCCTCTGTATCATCAACGATATGGCTCGACATTAGACCGGACTTGAATTGGCGCGATGTGCAGTATATCACTGTCCATACTGCCATCCCCATAGACGAAGAAGATCCTGATTGGGCTGAGACGTCTGTGGGCCGTTTATTCAATCACAAGTATGGATATGGAAAACTGGATGCCTATGCAATGGTGGAGTATGCGAAGACATGGGTATCTGTTGGACCCCAAGTCACATACGAATCGCCTGTCATCACTGTGGATGGCGATATTCCTTCTGGAGATGACGACAACGTAGGCAGAACTGGACAGATGGGTTTACCTTCAGTTTTTGAAGTTACAGAGGCTGCACTAAAGGAGGTCAAATTTGGCACATTGGAGCATGTCACTATCACAGTGAACATTGAGCACACATATCGTGGTGAGGTCGAAATCGAGCTTAGAAGTCCTGATAGCATCATATCGAAGTTGGCTGTGGCCAGACCACAGGACAATTCTACAAATGGCTTTGTGAATTGGACTTTCATGACAGTAAAGCACTGGTAAGTAGATTTTGACAGTTTAAAGGGGTCATGTCATGGTTATTGTTTGATTTATTGCACTCCTTAAACTTTTTTTCTTCCTTCTAAATTTGATATTGAAAACTGTCATGCAGGGAGGAATCCCCCATTGGTCCATGGACTTTGACGGTGTACGATCGCTCAAATCCTGAGAAGACAGGAACCTTTATCAATTGGAAGTTGGGACTTCATGGCGAAATTGAAAATGGACATGCCAACGTAACACTACCACCTGCCCCAGCTCCACCACCAGCTCAACCCACAACTTCTGCTGCTGTTCCAGAAAAGACTGAACTGCCACCGAATCCGGGTAAGAACCCCGACAAGTCAGAGGGCAACGGTGGCGATGAAGGCGTTAAGATTAGCCCATTCATCTACATAATGTTTGGGGGCATGTTTGTTGCTATTGGAGCCGCACTTTTCTTGATGTATCGACATCGGACCAACCCTAGGAATGTTTTTGGTGGTGGCTTCAATGATGAAGAGGCTGGTCAGCGTGGAGGATTATTGGGTCGTCGTGGTGACTATGAGTTTGATGAGTTACCGACACATGACTTAGGTGATAGTGATGATGATGATGACGATGACCATATGAACCCAGATTCCCGTCGAATTGTGTTTGACAGAAGCCATATTGAGGCGGCTGAAAATGCAGCAAAGATGAAGGAGCAAAAGACCAGCCAAACTCCTCGGGGTATAGGCACATCCAGCCCCTTATCCAGTGGGGAAGAGATTGAACGGGAGAGCAGTTTTGAGGTGGCAGGGGTAGAAGGGGGATATGAGGATGAGGATGAGGATGAGGATGAGGATGAAGATGATGAGGATGCAGAAAATCATCCTGGTGGACCAGCATCCAAGGTTAAGGGTGATAGTTGGGACGAGTTTAATACTCTGGTGAAGATTAAAGATAGCAAGCAGACATTCCATTAATACATCATAGAGTATAAAGGATAAGAAAAAAAAAAAGCCGCACTCTGCTCCGTCTCCATAATGCTTTTAATACAGTACCGATATCAGCTATGCTTTTTACAAATGGGAAGCTTAGATTCAAGTTATTATATCGCTGCAATGAACTATGACACCTGCGGACATCTTCTTCACTTCTCTACCCTTGCTGTTTAATAGATATCATGAGGCTTTCTGTGGTCATGTCTATGAATGTTATAGGAATGGATAGAGCGTATGCGTTATATACAAAATAATATTGGTAAGATCGACTTTTAAGCATCCTTCCGCTCCATCTTGGTTTGTTGGGAGCATCAATGGGGCTCCAACACAGACAACACCGATGATGGAGCAAACACAGCGCTAGTCGTTCTTAAAAATAATATGACCGAATTTCTTGTATAGATAGACACCAAGCAGCAAAAAGGGCATGACGCCCAAATAGATGTTCAGTCTAGATACCTTTCATCCCCAAAGCCAATAGGATTGAGGCATAACAACTGTCTCATCAAGGATACATTATGCCGTTCCAGCTTACTTCAGCAAGTTTTGGTACCATTGCTCTTTTCCAGAGCTCGAATGGTCACGCCGATCTTTCACGCTGCTGAGATAATGCACGAAAGAGGCGTTGATTCAATAGAATGTTTTTTTAAGACGCTTTACAGGCAAGCTCGTCACTTTACACGTTTTAGGTGTTGTGGAGGAATGAATGTTATGGTGTCAATCCTAGAAGGATAGCCTGAGTGGTAGTGTTGTCGAGAATATCGGTCTGCCATCAAGCCCCAAGAAAGTGAAAGATGAGTGCAAGTGTTGGTGAATACTACAGATGTATTGCTTGTATGCTACTATATCTCAACAGGGTCCTTCGAGGTTGCCAAAGAGTATGTATGAGTGATCTCTGTGAACATTTATGGCCTTGAAGTCTTCTAGTACGTAGTGTAGATTTTCAGTCTCAACTTATACCAAGTTAAAATAACCTCTCGTGGTCAATATCACATAAGTAAGGATAACTATTATACAAAAGCCCTGACCATCTCAAATTCTGTTTGTTGATTAAAGTAAACGATGTCCTATGCAGTAGCCCAACCCTTTCTTCCCGCATTACAGTGATTGAAACTGTATATTGTACATCACCTTTGTTAGCCTGTCATGGAAGAGAACCAAGGAAATTCTCAGAGATTGGGCACTCAGCCTCCACCAAAAAGCCCAAGGACATGTAGCTGAGAAGCCTTGATGACAGTACCTTGGTAATAAATATCGGATGTAAATAAATCCAATTACACACTTACTGAATAATATATGCATTTAACTTGTATCTATTCTTCGACCAGAGAAATTGTTAAAAGAAAAACAACATTGAGGTATGCTAGTAATTTGGCACCGATACCGTTGTTATTTTTATTTATTTTTTTTTATTGATGGGTGTTGTTGTGTAATATGCTTGTTGACGAGCAGCTCTAGAAACGGATGGATATAGAAGTTTCAAAGTGAAAAATGGTCATTAAAGAAATGATGAAGCCTAGCGATTCTACGGCTAGGGTCTTTTTATTAAGCCGATCTTTTATCCATGCTATATGTTCTCGTTGAAGGGTTAAACAGCGTTCACCGTTCATAGTAAAGCATGAGGAGCCAAGGAGACAAGGAGCCTTTGTGGGAACCAACTCTTTATCAAAGATGGATCTGGCGAAGGTTGAGATCAATGCGTTGGAGTCTCTTCGAAGGCGAAATGGTTTTGGGGTGCAAAAAGGATATCGAAGGTGAGACAGGGGCACACAGCTTCTAAAATTGACCAGTGTAACAATACCATGTCCCCCCCCCTTTTTTTTGAATCAATAAGTATAGGTGCAAGCTGGAATGAAGACTATATAATAGAGAAAGGCATCTTTTTCCGAGGATATTTATGTCTACCAATGTCTACCAACCAATGTTAAATTTATTCTTATTATGATGAGCAACCCAGAAGGACTTGCCTGCTTTCGCCTTATTATTGCCAAAGGGAGATACCGCCATCACTAACAGAGAGGATCTCATCAATCAGGGGCAAACACATTCCCAACCACAATCAATACTAACAGCAAGAAGCAAAAGAATCTCCGTCTTTTCTTTCTCTCTTTCATTTCCTCCTTCCCTTTCTGCTTCTTTCCCTCTCTTGCTTTTTATTAATCTCCTTGTATCTCATAAAATGAATACTGAGTCGCAAGCGCGCCGCTATTCAGCCCTTTATGTATCCATTTTGTTCACGGTCATTTTCATCCTCTCTACAAAATATTTTCATACTGTTGCTGAGACACATGTGTCAAAATATAAAGCTTATGATGGAAAAACGGATGCACCAGGACAAGAGCCGAGGTCAAGACATAGAACTGAATATGAATATGGCCCATATGGATATGAACATAGTAATTTACGATATGATCACAAACACAGGAACTACTATCTCATCAAGGTTCAATCACCATACACTTCTGAAGATGGTGATGACGATCATCGCGATGTTATGTGGACAAGACAAAGTGAAGGAAGAGGAGATGGTGGTACATGGACGCTACCACATGAAGAGGAGCAGCAAGACGTTATAGGCCTGCTGTTAGGCCTGCGATTTGAATCAAGAGTCGGGATGCTCCCAGATTACTTCCTTTATAGCTCGTCCAAAACGGATGTAGTTGATCCAGGCATAGCTCATCACAACCATATTAAGGATAGCTCCCCTACCTTTGGAACTACTGCTTCCTCGGTCCCTCAAGCTAATAACATGAAGAAGAGACAAGATAGTCACCAGAACTACCATTCCAAAAGGTCATTTGCTTCGGCCTTAGATAACTCGGCCGAGGGTAAAGTAGAGACAGGCGAGGAATCAGATAAAAATGTTTCGATATCAAGGTTGATACAAGACCCTGTAATAGAGCGGTTTCATCGCTTAAAGCAACAATTCTCTGTTCAATTATCCTTGCAAAACCAAAGTTTGAGCCAGGGTGGAAGATATCAGCGACGTCGCTATCAAGAAAGGGATCATGCTAGTGTCGTCCGTATAATGAAGGAAATCTATAAACAGGAGCTGCGGTATCGTGCCAAAAAGCGCGCGCCTCTACCGCTAGTGCAAGAAAAGAATAGAAATGCCGAAGAACACGGTGAACAGAGAGAAAGGAAAGGAGAAGAAAGCGAGAGATATTGGAAACAGGAACAGGAGCGGAATCATTATAGTGGAGGGGGCGAGAAGCTAGGAGAAGATGGGAACGGAAGATCTGAGAGCCTTGATGAGGGTGGGAAAGGGGCTCAAGGGCTATCTGAGGATGAATTAAAGCAAGCATTTGAATTGAGGGATCCAGGATTCCGCTACCAATGGCACCTGGTGAGTTTTTAGAAGACAACATATAGTAAAATGCCATTTTGACACGTTGCTGATTATTCATGAGGGTTTTGATTTTAAATAACAGTATAATGCTGAGAGTAGACACGATATCAATGTTACTGGAGTATGGGAGCAAGGTAGGAGCTGTTCAGCCTGTAGATATTATGGTATTAACAAGTTTCTGGCGTTGAACATAACCAACTAACTACGGCACTAAGGGTAGGGATCAATGGCACTGGAGTGAACGTAGCGATTATTGATGATGGCCTTGATATGGATAGTGAAGATCTTGCACCAAACTTTGTAAGACAAAAAGAATGAAAGTACTATGTATTATGACGGGAAAAAGCATGTTCCTGACAAAGTTTCACGACTAACTTCTTGTATTTCTCTTTCGGGCTCCAAAATAAAAGTTCAAGGAAGGATCTTGGGATTTTAATGATCATACCGCCCTGCCAAAGCCTCGCCTAGTTGATGATAATCATGGCACGCGTTGCGCTGGTGAAATCGCAGCTGCAAAGAACGACCTATGCGGCGTTGGTGTCGCATTTGGAGCCAAAGTTGCAGGAATCCGTATCCTCTCTGGCCAAATTACCGATGCAGAAGAAGCAGCAGCGCTCAACTACCAGTTCCAGCAAAATCATGTGTACTCTTGTAGCTGGGGGCCGCCCGATGATGGACGAAGTATGGATGCACCTAGAGGTGTCGTGTATGACGCAATTGTTAACGGAATCAAAAATGGCCGTGGAGGGCTTGGTAGTATTTATGTCTTTGCGACGGGTAATGGAGCCAGCCAGGATGACAATTGTAACTTTGACGGGTATGCCAACAGCCTGTATACAGTAAGCATTGGAGCCATTGATCATACACAAGGATACCCTTATTATTCAGAGCCCTGTTCGGCACAGTTGGCAGTGACCTACAGCAATGGAGCTGGAAAAGCCATTGTATGATCCTTTTTTTTCTTTTTTTTTTTTTTTTGTTTGTGTATGTGTCTTTGTAAAATTCAGCATGGATGTGGATGTGTTTTGAGTAGCTTCTTTTCCCTTCTTTCTACTTTGTAGTATACTTGCGATGTAGGTAAACGGCGTTGCTTTGAGCATCATGGCGGTACCAGTGCAGCCGCACCCATTGCTGCAGGCATGATCGCTCTTGTGCTGTCTATGCGCCCAGACCTCAGCTGGCGCGATGTTCAGTACCTGCTCATGGACACAGCAACACCAGTCTCTGTTTCCGATCCCGATTGGGAAAAGACTCATGCAGGACGACTCTTCAACCACAAATTTGGTTACGGTTCTCTAGACGCGTATAAGCTCGTGGAGGCCGCCAAAGCCTTTCAAAGCCTTCGGCCGCAGACATTCTTTTATCCTCCTACTGTTATTGTCCAAAAACCGATACCACAAGACGGTAAAGGGATTTCCTCCATGATCAAGGTCTCAAAAGCAGAGTTGAAAGCTAAAGGGGCTCAGTTGGGGATGTTGGAGCATGTCACAGTCACCGTGAATATCGAGCATGGGCGACGGGGCGACGTAGAGGTGACCTTGACAAGCCCTCATCAAATCGAATCAAGGCTAGGCACAAGGCGGCAGTTTGATAACGCAACTACGGGATTTGCCAACTGGACATTCATGACAGTGAAGCATTGGTATAAAATTCGAACGGATGTTTAATGTTAAATGCTTATAATGGTCAACCTCTAAAGCCTATTTTCATTCATTTATTAATTTCATTTACAAAGGGGAGAGGACCCTGTCGGAAACTGGAGCCTGGTAGTTCGTGACCAAAACAATTCAGACTTTAAAGGAAAGCTAATTGACTGGAGAATCAAGTTATGGGGCGAGCGCCTCGAGAATATGGACGATGGTGAAGAGGTGGAGATGCCATTAAAACATGTATTGGCCGAAACACCAGTGACTCTTGAAAAGCCAGAGGTGGATATGGGACCAGATACTGAGGATGGCATGATAGGCTTCGATGAGAGCACAAGGACCACTGGTGCAATGGACACAACTGCAGACAATAATTATACTTTAGTTGCCGATATTAATCCATCCGATTCCAATGACAGCAGTGGCTTGAAGTATAAACAGGGGTGGCAGCTGCATCATGAGAATGGTTTAAAAAACCTAGTAGTTAATGGTATTCATCTGAACCAAATCGATGCGGTACAACCAGAGAGTAAAGTTGCTACCAATAAGAGTAGGGCTTTCTACTTCTTCTGTAGCATTATTGGGCTCGCAATACTGGTTGCCGGATACTTCATCAAGTACAATTAGAGTTGGAATCACTGCTGATATTCCGGAATACGGAAAATTGTATTAAATAGATTTGGCTAGTGTTTTCCGCCTCAGACGACAAAACAATGAACGAGATATTTAACAAGCTGTACTCTCAGCACCATTGTCATTATTGTCTAGCTTCTGAAGAGATGCCTTGACCAGGCCATCCCAGGATAGACCAACTGGGGTTTATTCCTTTCTCCTTGAGAGTAATCGATGCTGATAATTTGATTAGTTGTAATAGCCCTATACAGCACATCCTTACATCTGAGCCCAAACCTATTGGCGCTCCTCACACATCGTATATAGTAGCATACAGGAAGCTATCCTTCTAGCCGCCCTATCATGTTTTGGACCTATGGAAATAAGTACTATTTGAGTTGATTTTTACACAAAGCCAACCGTAAGATATGGTCCAATGTACCAGTGGTTCGATTTGATTTTGGGTAAGCTAATAGGATCATAGAATAGAGGCAGTTAATTTACCTACACCTGTCATTTCAGGAGCTGGCTGCAGACCTTGCTCCACTATACTCATATTCAACTCATTCTCGAGTACATACAGCAGCTAAAGCGATGAAGGGGATCCAATTGCTTCAAAAAATCTCAATGGAATCTGCCTGATACTCGAGGCGTTTTTAGTAGGTTTTTATTTACGTTATCATGATAGCGGTTAGGATAAAAACATAGATGCTGAAGGATACCGTCCTACATGGAGAGGTACGTGGAAGTATGCCTAGAATCTACACTGCTGTTCCTTGAGGAGCACAATAAAAGAGGTAACATATTGTTTGAAGCTTCGAAGGCGATCCTAACAATCAATAACTAATCAAAAAGAAAAAGAAAATAAAAAAAGACTGGGTTAAAGATGGCTGGCCCGACAGGCACAGGGTAGGCTTAAAATACATACTTGGGTGTCTAACGATCCTGTGGAACCGAAGGGGTTTTTTGAGGGTTTAGTGGCAAGACCAGCACCAAGTTCTCCTTTGTGTCACCACATCGCATTATTTGGTGGCGCAAAAAAAAAAAAAAAAAGAAAAAGCCACCTCAATAGAGATTACCCGAATGAGCTGTAATGAATTGGTCTTCATTTCACCATGGCATCCGCGCAGGCATCGGAGGGGCCTTCTGCTTCGGTCGTGGCATACCGCCAATCGGCCCTGTATCGTATTGCAGCCCAACCATACCCAGAGTGGACTCTGTCTGCTATTTGTAAGGGACTACACTTTTCACTTGCCTACTGCACAGCTTCCTAATAACTTGGACTTGATTCAATATCTAAACAATCCTTTTTTTCCATATTACAAATCTGAATCTTCCTAGGCGCAGCTGCTGCTCCAGTAGCAGCACGAGCAGGCTCAGGTCTACCTCATTTTGGTGTTATGATGGGCTTCTCAGCGATATGGGCCGGATCCGGGTAAGTTTTTTTTTCTGCATGTGTAGTTCTCATACCATAGATCGGCTTGAATTAATCTTTTTACCTTTTTCTTTTTGCTTTTTCTTTTTGCTTTTTCTTTTTCTTTTTTTTTTATATACAGGTATATGAAGTATATGAAAGACCCTGAAAATGGATCTGGAACAACCACAGGTACAAGCTTAAGTTGATTTGCCTCTCTGCCAACATCGTCGTTAAAATCCCTCTTCTAATTGTACGTCATCTCCCTTGGATTGACTAGCATGGTGTCTAACATACATGTTTTTGAACATGAGACGAACCCTTCGCCAGCAAAAGCCTATTCCCTCATTAGTTCTGGCGGGCGTCTTAACCAATCTTGTCATTTCTGGTCGCAAGACAATTGAAGTCGAGTTTGGTCTTTAAGAAAGACATGACTGCCTTGAGTTTTACAAGTATGTCCATATCCTTTTCATCACTGACCTCATATGACGCCTATACTTGCCTTAATTCTTGAGCTCTAAAGTGCTTCTTAATGTTGCATGGGTGTTGAAATAAAGTAAATGGTACTATACAATAAATCACATGTAGATGTGCTATGTAACTTATCTTTAACTACCGACTGCTCCTCGGTCTTATAACTCTTTGTTGGAGCCAGCATGTTTTTTTTATCGACTGCTCCTCCATCAATGTCATTATTGTCGATGCTACCGGCTACAAGCACTTCCCCCTTCAAGCCGTCAAGAGTTTATCTTCATACCTATAAACGTCTATCACTGCTATTGTCAACAGCTGTGCGGCTGCTCAAAAGCCTTCAACTTTTACCATGTTTTAGATGCCAAGAACAAATTCAGGTTCAATAATGGACCTAGGAATGCAGACTTTCCTCGCTTTACAACGGCTACATCGTCCAATTTAGATGTCGCTTTTATTCAGTCTTGCTAGTCCATGGTGAGAATCTTCTCTTGATATACGATCAACCAACATCATTCAATAACCCTTTGAATAATAGTCTATGTCTATCTGAATTTACTTTTTTTGTTTAATTTTTTTTTTTTTCCACCTGTCTTTGGTATCCAAATTGCATTAAGAGGATATGTAGCAAGATCTGTCTCAGCGGTAATGGCCTTTGCGCAGAGGCCTTTTATACTACATTCGTCATTTTATTAAACGATGCTCATGGGATTGGCTATCGGATGTTTACTTTTCATCGATTTGACCTGGTAGTTACTATACCATGTTAAATCAAATTTGAAGGGGAGGGCGAAAATGACCAAGCAAACACTAAAAAACCGTTAGCCACGTTTAGGACTGTTTGTACAGTACAAAGTATTTCACTTCCACTGCATCCTCTCATCTCACATCTGCTTCTCATCTCCACAATGTAAAAAAGTTCATCTTACTCTCTCTCACTCTCACTCTCTCTCACTCTCTTTTCTTTCCATCTTTCGTCAAATAATTCATCTCAAACAATCAAGAGTAAGTCAATAAAAAAAGGTTTATTGCTTTGTACAACCTCTATTTATTTTATTTTTATTCTTGTTGGTTGTGTTTCATTTTTAAGGGCAAAACCACTAACTGGATCATGAAATAAAACAGTTGGTCAGGTCGCATTCTTATTAGCTCAGTGGATCTGCCCCTCGCTTTTTTTATTTCCTTTACATCAGTGGACCCAATGGGACCGAAGCATCGATTGGGGCTCACGTGTCCTCCAAAAGCATTTGTAGGACGGTTCCTCATATGGCTAGTAACTGTCGGCCTTTTATTGGGATCGACTTTGCGTCTTCAAGCTGACTATTTTTCTTGGAGGAATAGAATGGAGTTTGAGGTCGAAAATATTCGAGTCCTAAAAGGAAAGGATCCTTCCAACTCTGTCAAATATGACATCTTCATGTACATTGGTTGCACCGTCAGTCCCTTCGCAGCCGTTCTCTGGCATTTCAACCAAGCTGTCAAAGTGTGTGATGCTGATAATCTCGACAGTTCCTGCAATATCAAAATGAACAAAAACTACAATTATGACTTTTTGGGACATAAAGCAAAGGATTGGCTACTCTCATCAGACTTTAACACTCTCTTGGACCGCAGCGACGTCGTTGTCAAGTTAGACGATGATACCATCATCTCAAAGACCATCTTGGACAATCTAGTTAGCGAATTTGCTGCAGCAGACTGCAAGTATGCTGGAAACATGCGCAAAACTCAAGCAGGCTTCTATTGGAGCAACGGGCCTTTGTTTATGGTTAAAACAGATTATTTGCGCTCCAAACTGAAAGACAACAGCGGCGTCCTCAGTTACTACAATAAGGCCGAGGACGTTCAAATGGGCGCCCTTCTTGACATTACAAATAGTGACTTGATCTGCAACGTCGATTTGGACACTTTTCGGCACCGCTACTATGAGGACAAACGACTAAGCATACGATACAAGCCCTACATCACTTGCTAATACTGTGCAATATCTCTCCACAAAACTATGTAGTCTTTATTTATTAAAATATGAAAGGAATGATAGATACGAAAAGAACCTTTATACACCATTCCTATTTACCTTCAACATTACATAAAAATAAGTAAACTGTTTCTTAATGTAGATGATGAGCTGATTATAAATTATAGTTTTTTTTCTCTCTCTCTCCTCTCAACTGGTATCATTTTCCTACATTCGAACGAGCTCGAAGCCCTAACATGGACTTGACACTTGACCAGCGGTTACTATTATTCGTACTATGACCACTAGCCTCATGCCGGTTGTGATTAGGGCTGTTCCTTCCATTCCTTATATTGCCATCGCAAAGTACTGAAGGATAACTGTCTAAAGCATGCATATTTGTTTTTGGTGTCGGTTTTGAAGGGTGTGAATCATTGATGCTCCCATGAGTCCCATTGGTACCACTATAACCATTATGATTTTCGGGGATCGCGCGTAGCTGCATTGCCAAAGTATGGTCTGGTTTCCCAAAATAGCCAGTGTGTTTTGCCAGTATGGGGGAGCGTTGCTCCTGTTCCTGTTGCTGTTTTTGTTCATGCTTTTGCTTCTGTGGATGGTTATAATAAGGATGAGATTCTGTCCTGGACGACCGGTGCTGCAGCTGAGGAGTGGTCAGCGATTGCAAACTTCGCTGAGTTAGATCATTGGTACTGAACTTTAACATCCCACTACTCCGGCTAGCACTCACCATTCCGCTACTTTCAATACGAGACTGGTGAATTGATGGTGACCTAGCCCTGAGCGCGGACGAAGCAGAGCGTGCATGTGCCTGTTGCCGCTGTGGCTGTAACTGAGGCTTTTGAAGCGGTGTAGATGTAGGGTTCTGTTGGCTTGATAGAATGTTTGACAAAAATGGCGGAAGAAGTGGGGACCCAGACGACGATTTAGTGGACGGCTCTGTCTTCTTTCCGGAGGGTTTATTTGACTGCAATAACGATGGTGATGATGGAGAGCCATTGATGGTTCTACCGTTGAGAAACGATGAACGTGATCCATCTTGTGCCCGCTGACTATTTGCATTGCTGATAGTGGTCATAGAATGGGTACTCGATGGACTTTGAGGTCCATGCGATGGGTTATTCATTACTATTGGTGGCGTTGACAGCATTTCATGCGTCGTAGGGCCTTTACTGCTCCGATGAACAATCGGCTGGTCATTAGCAGCTCCATTGGCAATAAATAGGGAACTAGTTCGTCGCGAGAAAAATGGTGTAGATGCTAATGAAGACAGAACCTTCGGGGTATGAATAGGATTAGCTGACCGATCATTACGCGCATTGGGATCAGCTTTCTTTCTTGCTGCAGTAATAGTCCTGTTTGGTGTCTTGATCTGGCATCCTTGCGTCTTGTCGGGCTCTTGAGGTATCCTATTCTCTTGGCGCTTATTATTGGGGTCGACATTTTGAAGTTCTCGAATATTGGATTTTCCAAGAATCCTAGTCTTTAGCAGCTGGCTGCCAGTATGCTGCAGGGATGATTGTCGACCAGGGGCAAGCGTTGATTTTCGGTTATTACTTTGGATCGGAGATTGCTTCAAAGGCGTCTCTCTTGCCGTGCTATGAGTATTTTTTGCAGGCATATTCGTCCCTCCGTTTCCACTGCTATTATTTCCACTGCGGCTAAGATTGACTTTGTTTGGCTCTTTTGAGAGAGATGCTTTCGAAGTTACTGCCGAATTGGTGGGCTCTTTTACAGTATCCTTTTCAGGTAAAGTTGATGCCATCCGTACAGCTGTTTTGATGCGCTTCTGGTGCTGACTCGCAAGTTGGATTTCTACTCTAATTGGCGCACGTACGTTACGATTTGATCCATCAGCCTTTGACAGTGAAGTGGATGAAGGAGAATTAAATGAAACAGATGCCAAGGATGATCCTCTTTTGGTCGGAGAAGGAGGCATTGTAGGGACACCAAGGGCTGAGCTTCCTCCTGGTGAAGTTGAAGAAAGAACTAGAGAACGAGGTCTAGCTGTCAAAGATCCTGCATGTGTAAAAAGGGAATCTTCGGAGACAGAAAGAGCCACCGTCCAATCTACGTCAAAAACATTTGAGAGGTATGTCTGCAGCGACTGAGGTATTTCAGCCGACCTTGGACGCGGCTGCTGATCTCTGCCTTTATGAGTCGGTCGGGGATGTCCTCTAATGGGCGGTGGAGTTGTGGATAGTGACGATGGCTTTGTTAGGGGTATAACGGTAGTCGAGGATTTCGCTCGAGATACACTCAAAGAGTGAGACGATACTGGTGTTGCGGTGGGGCCGGATGATAGCTGTATATGATCTGTTGACTCGGGCAAAGGCGTATCCGTTGATTTTTCTACACCCTAAGGTTTTAATAGACCATAAATAGCTCCCGATGAGATGTAGTACTCTTTACTACTTCT
Source organism: Lobosporangium transversale (assembly GCF_002105155.1). Taxonomy (NCBI): domain Eukaryota; kingdom Fungi; phylum Mortierellomycota; class Mortierellomycetes; order Mortierellales; family Mortierellaceae; genus Lobosporangium; species Lobosporangium transversale. Next base: position 340,131 of record NW_019029010.1, on the reverse strand, counting down.
TTAAAGCACCCATATTGAATTGAATATGTTAAAAGACTTCTTTTTTTTTCTTTTACCTGTTGAGTCAATCCTAATGTAAAGGCAACCTTCCATACCGCTGAGTTTGCGCTGTCCTCGGCTTGTTTATCCTCACTGCTCCATGGTCTCAACCCGGTTTCCTTGAGCTTGACACTTTTCCCGGTATCATTTATATCTTCAATCTCTTCATTACTGCTTACTTCAGGAGCCATCTGAACAGTTTGCTCTTTCCGTCTATCCTGGTGGTCTTCTTCAAGCATCATACTGGATAAACAATGAGATTGGTCTTGATCACCCGAGCTCTCTTCCCAAGAATCATCCTCTTCGTCACTATCGTCGGACCATTCCTGTGAACTCAAGTTGTACAAAAGAGATAGGAAATTCTTCACGAGCACTTGACGATGAATTGAAAGCGACCGTGACGAGACATAATGGCTCTTTAGTTTACGATTTGACATTCTCATGACCTGTAATAAGGTACGGGACCCTAGAGACGCGTGATTAGGACTCCTTTTAGCTGCTGTCACCGATATTACTCCTGTTTTTGACTTGCGGTTGCCAGTCCTGGTCAGGATACCACCCTCAGAACGGCTGAAGCCTGATGGTTGTGCTTTTGTTTCATGAGAAGTGGAGGTGTTTTGTGCTCTGAGTTTAACTGGTGGTGGAGAGGAGAGTGTGTCATCCGAAGAAGGAGGATCATGATCGCGAGTCACAGTCGTGACGGTGGAAGATGGATTGTCAAAGCCGTTACTTTGGCTGCTGTCTGTCTGCAGAGCCATTGGTTGGTAACAGCTGTACAAACACCAAATATGATAATTAAACTTAAGGCAGGATTAATCTATTAATTTTGGAAGGGAGCAGTCAAAGAATTTCAGGCCGGCGTTTATAGTGTTTAAAGATGACAAAAAGAGTAATGAAGAAGGGTAGATGAGTGTTTCTGTGAATGTGTGCGTGAGGATGAGGGCACATGCGCAACGGCAAAAGAAACAAAGACAAAGAAGAAAGAAGACGACAGGTGTATTAGATTCATGCAGCCGTCAGTCAATTCTTCAGATAAGTCTAGACTGAATAGCTGTATTACAAAACCCTTGTGATTTTATGGACGCCGATTCTTTATTTGAAAAATGATTCTCGCCTCTTTCCCAGCAAAAAATCTTCCCGTCAGCGGGTATGGTAACGATGGACGGGAAAAAAGTAGGGGCAACACTAGACGTTGTGGATGTGTTTACTTATTACATACACCTCGATCAAGTTTTAATAATAGTTATATGATACAAACACCCATAGTCCCATCCTATCTTGACAGATATAAATTAATCTCATGCTTTCACCTGACGTTTCGTGGCTGTGCCAATTGTGCATGAGTTGACTTTGGTGGCAAATCGTAATGAGCACAAGGTCTCATTGAAATTACTCATTAATGGCGACACATTAACAAACATTAGTGTCTTACTATTTCCTCCAAGCGAGTTTTGTAGTAGATATGTAAGCTGTTTCAGGAAACCAAATAAAATGTAATAAAATAAATGATCAACAATAAAATAAAAAAGAAATAGGACAAAGCTCTGCATTAGTCGATGACTTTTTTTTTTTTTAGATAAAATATATTTACATTTACCTTTGAGTTGCGATATGGTATATGTGGATCTTTGTTGGAGATGGCGTAGATGACATCCCCTAGACAACTTAAGCTCTTATTAATTGCCTGGGTTTCTTTAAGACGTTCTCCAGTAGCCCCTGATTGTGATAGGCGCTCTGATCCTGCTAGATCGATCAAATTGAGAACCCCCATACTCGCTTCTTCCGTGATTGTATTTTTTCCTGATAGTCTAAGCGTAAACACACTGTTTTGATCAAATCATAAAACAGATAATATTGCAGGATATGAGTATCATTAAAGTTATGGCTAATCGCCTACCAAAATCATCTGATGTTTGTGTTCATACCAGTGGCTACGGGAGGAACGTTCGTTCATCTGTGTCGATCCTACAGACCGGTTGTGAGCAGCTTTCTTGAGCAGTGCAGCAACCTTTGCTGGTGAAGTCAGCATAACGGTTGTGACATCTGTAATAGTAGTTATTCCATTAGGTCCATGACGGATTTCGTGCTTCTTGCCAGAGTCTGTTCCTTCATTTGCCAATAGGTCATTAATGGTCTCGTTGTAAATCTCGATATATTGGCCCTCCATTGTATATACCCATCCTTTGGACTCAAGTGCTTTGGCATGCTCATAAATTTGTAACACCGATCGAGGAATCATACCCATCGACTTTGCATCAGCATTCAGTGGTCCTTCCATCGTGTGGGTCTTCCCGCTTCCTGTTTGACCATAGGCGAAGATGCAAACATGGTAACCATCTAATGCAGACTGCACGAGTTGTGATATTTCTTCAAACACATCATCTTGTGTTGAAGATGGTTTAAAGACCCTGTCGAACGTGAAGGGATAGGCTTTCTCAATTTGCGACCCAGTCGCTGACCCGGTTGAATGTGCAAACTCAATCTCTCGACCTTCCTGGTCAGGATATTTGATTTGTGCAGTAGAAGTGTCAGCTTTACGTGCATTATCCGATGGCGATACTGGACGCACCCTGCAAAAAACGCGAATATTTCCTTTAAGTTCAAGGATAGTGTTGTGAAGGCGACGTCGGATCGTCTCTTCCTGTCGGATACGCTGTTCCAACTCCCGAACAATCGTTTGCGACTCCGATAATTCTCGCTCAAGCTTTTCGATGGTAGATTCCCGTTGAGCAAGAGTAGTTTCTGTCCGCTGTAAGTACAAAGAAAAAGCTCAATTAATATATTGTAATTGTATGATTATATTCCGAGTTTAAATTACACTTATCAATATTACCTCGATTTTCATCTTGAGAGCACGGTTATCACTCTCAAGCGCCAAGCAGTTGGAGGATTGAGTTGAAATAGTAGCACGTAAACTTGAGTTCTCTTGAATTTGCTGATCCAATTGCATATTAGTGGTACGTAAATTCGTTTCAAGTCTATCGCTTTCTGACTTGAGTCTAACTTGCATCGCTCTAAGTTGCTCCATTTCAATTGAATGCTGCGCTTTCAAAGTCTGTATCTCACTTTCATGCTGTTTAGCGGTCATCTAAAAGAATATGAAACACATTAATTAAAAAAAAAAAAAAAAAAAAAAAAAAAAGACTAATTATAAATGACAAAAGCATACAATAGTTTATCCCCCACGTTGATTAAAATCTTTTAACTTGCCTGTAAGTCCTGTTCAACGTGCCTCATCTTTTGCAGAATATCCTTATTCTCATTTTCCTTGACTGCAACTTTACTCTCGAGGTTTTGGCGAAACGCCTCGAGTTCGGAGACTATTATAGTCAAATGAACAATAAGGTACGTCAATTTCCCACCCTGAAATTTGGGGGAGAATCTATCAAGATAAGATCGGTCCTTGATTCGATTGTCAAAGTTGTCATTGTAAGATCAAACTCACTCTTGTTCTCGCTCGATAAAAGCTTGCTGTTTAAGTCATTCATGTTGTTGGTAGACGTTTGTAACAGTTGGTGCAGCGTGCTGGTCAATTCCTCCATATCTTCTAAGCGCCCTTTTGTATCCCACGCAGGGCGCTTTTTCTTCTTGGATAGTGCTAACGCATTCAAAATACCAGCACCATTTGTATGTTCGGAAGAGGTTCCGGATTCCCCATTCAACGATTGTACATCGGATGGGTTGGCAGATGATTGCTGACTTGCAGTTTTTAGGCGTGACTGAGGGTGATTTCTTGCTGTGCTCAGAGAGACTCCATTTCCAGTCTTTGAGGTTGTTGTGTGAGATATTGTACTGGCCGTGAACGATGTTCTTGAGGCCGTCGTAGCAGAGCGTCGTAACACTGTGGGTTTGGACGCTGTAGAGTCATGTTGTGTAGTACGCTTTAAGGGTGCCCTTGCGTTTACGACTCCCGCTTTGGCACTTGTCAATACTGATGGTTTAGCTGTGGTATTAGCTGGTGTATTAGATACTACTGATGAAGTTGAACTGCGGTTTGGTTGGTTTGATGGGTGGGGCCTTGTCCTCTTTTCAAGAGTGGTATCCTCAGCCTTTCTTTTAACCCCTGCTACCATTTTGCCAGGAACATTAGCTGTTGTATTTATTGTCTCTATTGCACTGTTGTAATTGCCATGATTTGCTGTCGCAACAGAGTTCTCATTTCCATCAAGAGCAGCTGCCACTGCCAAAGCTGTGGCAATAGTTGAAGACGAGGTTGAGGATGAAGTAATCTTCATAGGTGGCTTGAGCCTGGAAATCTATAATACACAACGCGTCAATAGATGGTCAGAATCCCAGGGGAAGATTAAATGAGCGATTGCCGACATATACATGGCTCATGTAATATGTTTACTCAAGTGTAAATCAGTACACTTACTGAACGGTTAAGCTGCTCCATGCCGACAGTTTTCCCTGATTATTGAAAGTAATCGGTCAATGATGAAAGGGTGAAAAAGAGGGACAGCCCAGATTTGTGAAATACAAATTGAATGCTGTGACTGCGAGCCCTGCATGCCTTCTTATTTCTTACAACCATTCATACATTCAGAGCCAGAAGGACAGTAAACCTCAATTCCAGAAACAATGAACATTCAACGAGATATCGGAGGTGAAAAGTTTAAGAATTATAAAGACTATTCTTATTGTTTGAGTGGCAAGCTAGATCTCAACCTCAGAGTGCGAATGCAAGTAGACAGCATGCATGACTCGAAAAACCCATTTCTGAAATGAACAGAATTGTAACCCCTTTGAAAAAAAAAAAAAAAAAAAAATAGAAGTTTACTAGAATGGAAGCCAAAAAGGCCGCATCTGGATGCTAGCACAGTTCCATACTCGGCAGAGAAGAGGAGGTACATTATAATATCACAATTCGACTGACTTCAGTCGCTCTATGCTCGGTTATATTTGACTTCAGGCTTCAACCTCACTTTCTATCAATTTAGTCCCTATCCGGATCTCTACGTGACATGCCAGGTGTTTGCGGGTGACCAACCATTAACAATTGTCCTGAAGACTTCTTACAAGCCTATGTCAAGCAAATTCACGTGCGTAACAAAGTTTTGATTTAATCCTTGAGAGTTCTGAAGATGCGGCTTAAACTGATTTTGAATCGGAAACATGGGATAACTCTATTAGTTGGAATGAATGGATCGTTCTCCCAATCAAGTATAAAGACTTACCCCTGAATGCTCAATTGGCCTTTACGGTATGGGATGCAGCCTCTCCTCGGAAAGTGGTGGCTGTGGGTGGCTCGACTTTGCGGCTATTCGGTCCTTTCAAGTAAGCGATTACCACTCATCTAAATATCCGGTTTATTCAAAGACTCATTACCATTTGAGAAGGCACTAATTAGGAGTTGTGTACTACAAACTTTATAGTATCATTCGGACAGGACCTCAAAAACTGTATATGTGGCCGGACTGTGAAGCAGATGGAAGTGAGCATACCAAGACACCATCAGATACTGGAGAGAGAACGGAAATGGATCGATATGAAAAGGTTAACTCATATAGAAAGGATCTGCAATACACCTTTTATTTCCTCAAACATAATCTAATAACAACCTCACTTTCATTATTTTTCGTATTTCTGTTTTTTACTTGACTTTCTGGCAACAGCTGCTAAAAAAGCAAGACCGTGGTGATATCCCAAGGACAGATTGGCTTGACAACCTCGCGTATCGACAGATAGAACAGATCCATAAGGTGAGTTACGCGAAGTGAGAGATTTAAAAGACGATAATTGCACTATTCCTTTTTTTTTTTTTTTAATTGACAATGTAAACTATACATTTTGCTGGCAAATTCAGAAACTTGCAGCACAGTCCGATAAGATGCTTCTCAACGTTGATTTACCACGGTTCGACTTCCCTGTCATCTTTGATGAGCATGAGTATGAATTTAAGCCCCACCCTATATCCAACAGCTTTGGTGGACCTGCAGCCGCAGGCTCAACGCCTTTGGTTCATGGGAACAGCAGCTCAGGAAATCCCATCTTCACAGTTGAGGATCCTGAAATGACCAGGGAAAATCCAGTAGAAGCTAAGCACAGGAGAATGGTTCGAAGTCACCGTAATACTCCTTTAGATAGAGAATTAAAGCCTAATCCCAAGATTCGCGACGAACTAGCGGTAAGTGGTCGGCTGATGTATTATTCAATACACATGGATGAAGTGATTTCAAACTAACATAAGATAACATAAATATCTGTTGTCTGATTGGATTTCTTCAGCAAATTTTACGATACCCCCCATCACACTCGCTTACAGCCGCAGAAAAAGATCAACTTTGGGAATTCAGGTTCTATCTTACTCGGGACAAGCGGGTAAGGGAAAAATCATCTGTTCTTTTTAAAGTACCCTTGCTTACCGACTCGGCTCATCATTATATCTGGCACTATACCCCTCAATCTTTCCATCATGCCATTTGAATAGGCTTTAACAAAATTCTTGAAATCAGTCGTCTGGAGTGATCCTGCGGAAGCCAAGCAGGCAGTAGACCTGCTTCCCACATGGGTCGGTGTAGACGTAGACGACGCGTTGGAGTTGCTGGGATCATCATTTGAGAACCGTGAAGTGAGATCATATGCTGTAACGCAACTTCGGAGCGCAAACGACGATGTGAGGAATCATGCACGCATCATGTTCTGAGTATTTGGCTAAAGCACCCTGAATCTTTGAGCCTTTTGACCAATATATTACACTATTGCGCCTTCCTATAGGATCTACTGCTGTTTCTACTGCAACTGGTACAGGGCTTAAAATTCGAGCAAATTGACGACAACTTTGGTGAATCAAACTTGGCAGCATTTTTAATTGAGCGAGCTGTCAAGAATCCTATCCTTGGTAACTACTTTCATTGGTATGTCGATTATTCTGGATAACGTTTGCCTTTTGCCAAGTATCACGTCAAAATGTCGTAGGACTCTTACAGCTTTGATATTTCCTCTAGGTACTTGATGATTGAATGTGAAGATGTGGCGGTTAGTAAGATGTATGGAAAAGTGGTATATCAGTACATGTCTATGATGGCTGCCTCAGGGATCCAGCGTCGAGAGAGTTTGCGACGTCAAGGAGAGCTGATTCAGACCTTGGCGAATTTAGCGAAAAGTATCAAGCAAATGAGGGAGTCTCGTCCAAAAAAAATTGAAAAATTACGCGAGTTTATTTCAGATCCCAAAAATGGGTTGATATCGTTCCTGCCATTGGCATTGCCCCTGGACCCAAGGGTAGAGGTCACTGGTATCATACCAGGTATAGTTGCATTGGGCCCCTCATGTCTTCAACGCCGATCTGGGTCAATGTGATTAACTTTATTATTCTTTTTTTTTTAAAAAAAAATGGAATAATAGAAAAAACCAGTATCTTTAAAAGTAACTTGCTGCCTTTGCATCTCACATTCTCATGCACTGATGGAAGCCAATACCAAGCAATTTTCAAATCCGGTGATGATTTGAGGCAAGACCAATTGGTGATCCAGCTCATCACACTTATGGATGATCTGTTGAGGAAAGAAAACTTAGACCTTAAGTTGATGCCATACAAGGTGCTTGCTACAGGTGCCGACCACGGAATGGTCCAGTTTGTGCCATCACAGTCGCTGGCCAATGTCTTGAACGAGAACAACGGCAGTCTGCTGATGTTCTGGAGAAAGTATCATCTAGACGAACGGAGCGTGGACACGTTTGGAGTTCGGCCTGAGGTGATGGATGCTTATGTCAAGAGCTGCGGTAGGTCAAGCTTAGTTTTTTTTCCCCCTATATATACGACTTGCTCGTGCATATATAAGTACAGCTTAACTCGGTAATCATATTGTATCATACTTTTTTTTTTATTTTATTCTTTATAGCTGGCTACTGTGTGATAATGTATCTGCTCGGTGTTGGCGATCGCCATTTAGATAACTTGCTTCTATCGCCCAACGGTAAACCATCAATTGGCTATTACTCTGTTGTTTGAGAGACGTATTACGTTTTAACTTTTTGTTTTGTTTTGTTTTGTTTTTGTTTGCTTGAAAAGGAAATATATTCCACGTAGACTTTGGGTTTATCCTTGGACGAGACCCGAAGCCATTTCCTGCGCCTATGAAGATCACGAAGGAAATGGTAGATGCCATGGGTGGCTTTAATTCTGTTCACTACCAGAGCTTCAAGTCATATTGCTTCACAGCCTATAACATCCTAAGGAAATCCGCCAACCTTATTCTAAATCTGTTTGGGCTGATGGTGGATGCAAACATTCCTGATATCAAAGCCGAACCAGATAAAGCTGTTTGGAAGGTATTTAGTCACCTCTATATGTCCGCGTCGTATTAATAATGTATGGTGGGGTGAATGTGAAATCTAATATCCAATGCCAATTGTGACGATAGGTTGAAGAGCGTTTCCAATTGAATCTGACGGATGATGAAGCAATCAAATTCTTCCAGAATCTAATCAACGAAAGTGTGGGCGCACTCATACCTCAAATTGCTGAGACGATCCACGGGTGGGCCCAGCATTGGAGAAAATGAAAAATAATAAATTCAGAACTTGCTTCATTTAGGGACAAGATGTGTTTTTGTCAAGATATAATGAGGATAACAAATAAATTATGTGGGATGAACCCTTGCAGATCGGCCTCGCCTCTCACCATGCCTCTTTCTATCCAAACAAGAGAGATGCCATTGTCCCTCTCTGAAACACAAACAAAAAGGGGACACAAGTTTTGGACGTTGTATTTTTTGTGTGACGGAACAATAGAAACAATGAGTGCACGGATATTACTTTCATTAAAGAACCATTTGCACTGCATTTTGAACATTACTTTTATTTCAGAGGAAGTACAGTCTCTTAAGTAAAATAATTAAGACAAGGAGACATGCAACAACTACGATCAGAGAAAGAAAGGTAAAAAAAGTCAAAAGGAATTTTGATCTTCGTACTTCCGCGCTTCAGACGACAACAATCCATCATAAAGAGCAGTAGGAAGAAGGGAGAAGGTGAGATATAGCGCGGAAGGGCCAAAATTGATGTTGGTGGATAGGTTGATACGGAAATGCGTGATGTTACAATTTTCTATGGTAATAATGCTGGCTGATCTACAAGGAATAATAGTCATATGTGATCTGAAAAAAAAAAAAAAAAAAAAAAAAAAAGAACAACACCTTCTTAAACAATGACTTGGATTATTGCTTCTCAACCATCAAATAAGTCTGTGTTGTTGGGGATATTCTATGTGTTTTGTATTCGTTTTCGCGAGAAAACACTCTTAGATCATTATTGGTGGCCATGGAGATCGCTTAGGCTCATAAGCGATCCAGCCCTCAGGCTTTGGGATCGTGGTATCATATCGGAAGGCGTTTTCGGAATCATCCTTATGTTGCTTCAAGCAGTGTTCACGAGTGGAGTCTCGACGAGCCGAGCTTGCCTGGCAATAGTTGCAGATGTAAGGCTTGTAATCTGGGTAGTGTGTATCTCTGTGGCGCTTGACAGGATCAGATCTCGCACTATGATAATCGCACGTAGGGAAGTTGCAAAAATAGTGATAGGTAATAGGTTGACCATTCTGTGCAGCCAGCCCAGTAGGAGCACTATTTACGTTCATTGAGAGTGAGGAAGAACTAGAGCCTGAGTAGGAGGAGTCCGAGTCCGAATCCTCAATAGGACTCATACCGCTACAGTTATGGTAGTTCATGAGCTCAGACGGTGTGCAGGCGGCTCCGTTGTTCATGGAAGCCAAGATCGATGCTGGGGTGAGGTGTGCCATGGTAGAAAGTTTGTGTTTTTGGTCGTTGTGTTCTATAGTTTGGAGTGACCGCAGGGCGATTCAAGATAGACGCGTCTTTTACGAAGCTAAAGTAAAAGGCAATATAAGAGGAGAATAAAAGAATATATTTGTAAAGAAGGTAAAAGAGGAAAGTAGATGTTGTTAGAGGAGAAGAATCTTTTTATTGCTGTATTCGTTGGCTGTTAATTTTTTTTTTTTTTTTTTTTTTTTTTTTTGGAAGGACCATCTACCCTTACCCTTATATATGGTTCAAAGACGCGATGGACGGTGTAGTAGGTAAAGCCTCCTCTTGTCTTTAAAGTACATACAGAGCAAGTGTATTGTTTATGTGAATCTAAGCGATAGCGGATGTGGAGTAAGGAATAACAATACGCTTGTTAAAATTAGAAAGAATGAATTGATTTCAATACTACATGAATAAAAACAAGTGACGAAGAGCAATAGCACGTATTAAGAAAAGAAAAACCATAACCCCATAAGCATAAACAATCATTCACTAACATTAATATCATCATCGATACCAACAAGCTCTATTCCGACTGATCCCTTATGACTAACTCCAATAGCAAGGAGAGGGAACCACAAAGGGTCACTCCTCTATTGAAAGGATTTTTCGAGGGGAACGGCAATAAGGGAATTTTTACTCCATGGGTATTAATAAGTAAAGGGGAGACATAACAGCAAAAGCTCATGCAGATTCACTCCATATTGTCCATTTGGGGGGTTGCTCCTGACCCGACAGAAGGGACGATGAGGATAAAAGGAATGTTTCAACTGATCCATGTAATAGTTGCATAAAAGGAGAATGCCATTTGTGGAGCACGGTCCAAGGTTACAAAGAAAAAGATGAACAAAAAATCAACATCCCATACTTGACATTGACCGCAACGACGATATTAGGCTGTAAGACTTTACTGCTTTTTTTTTTTTTTTTTTTTTTTTTTTAAGACGTTACTGTCTGTAATATGCATGATTGACCCACAGCACCCAGTAAAGGTGGGGACCAATGTCTCTCACTAATGCATGGTGTTAATGCGCTTTGAGTACATCCTTTTTTTAAAAGATCTTTATAATATATACCTTACATACTCACTTTACACTGGTCTGAATGGATGATACAAACATGCATGGACGGAGATCTGATCGGATTATGCGCGACGCAGCGTAAAAGTAAAGAGGATCAAATGAGTCTGCAACACTCCTACACACACTTTGTCGCAGAAACATTTTCAGAAGGGATGAATAGTAATAAAATGAAGGGAACTAAAAGGAGAGTTTTTAGGCCATGAAATCTGCAAAAAAAAAAAAAAAAAAAAAAAAAAGAGTAAGGAGTACATGCCGTCCCAAAGCAGATTAGCCAATATTTAAAAAAATTAGAGCACAAAGACATGAGATGGAGCAAAAAATAAAGTAAGGGTGTAAGATAGCGGGCACGCGCATGGGCGAATCCAAGACCCAACGTACATACCGGCTTGTTGGTGGCCTCATCAGGAAATGCGTGACCTAACATTGTAAGCGAATACAGCTAAAAACAAGATAACACGCATGCACCATCATCGCCAGGACGGCCCACACGACACCGATGATGGTAAGCATCGGCTCAATAAAAATACTCATGCAAATCGTAACAATAGGAATATGTTGAGGAAAAGTGCATAGATTTTATGAAGCAGCTCTAAAAAAAATAGAGCGTACCAATAACATATCAAGATGGCCGTTTTTTTTGTTCAAAGCAAATGCCTTTATCTCATGCTTTTGTTGCCCCTCGATTTGATTCAGAAGTGCTAATGCTCCTGTTTTTATAAAGGCGATTTTCAGTCACTCCCATAGAAGGCGAAATGGGTCAATCACTAGTTGACCAAATTTGCATTGATACGTGCCTGTGTAGAAGAGATTCATGGTGTACAAAAGCTTCCCTATTTTTTGTTTCTGGATAGCAGTTTACATCATTTGATCCATTATGGCATTTCCGCATTTCTGGCATAGCGAGGTTTAAATTGATTTATTATCACCATTGAAAAGATTGTCAGGACGATTGAAAATCTCGCCTGAAGTCACTAGTAAATCTATTACGGCTATGCGGTTACATGAACAATCAGTAAAATGTAAAATGACGAAGTGTCGTTCTCTGGTAACTGTCAACGTCGTAACCTAATAATAATAGATTCACTTGCTCAGTATATAACAATAAAAGTAGGACAATACTCCCTTTCCTTAAAATGCAAGGAGTCGCGACAAGTGTACGGCTTGGAAACCATTTACTAAGCAATGCTTTACCTCATGTTGTATCTGAGTATTGTATTGAATGACATCCAAATTAGTGCTTAAGAGAGAATCACGCTTCTGTGTCAAAGCGTTTTGTCAAAGCGCAATGCACGGGATTTTCCTCAAATGGATACAAAAAAGGCAAAAGAGGGATCTCTGTGATTGAGTTGCTCACACCTTTTTGGCAGCCCCCTCGTTCTCTCCCTGAGAACTGACCAATCGGCATGTTTCTGAAAATACCAATTTTTGTTATAATAATAATAATAATAATAATGCTGTTGTCTGATGCAAATGCATTACGATGACTTTGGCCAGCAACACAATACAAGGTATTGCAAATTAGAGAAGTTGCAATGAAACAATAAACATATGCATTTATCATGTTCTTATTATTTTTTTGATTTCCATCAGAACGGCCTATTCTGATGCCGCCAATTGATTTTAATAATCGCCATTCCTAGAGTCACTTTCAACATCAACATTAAGCCGACCAGTAATGGATGGTCTGATCCCAACTGCTGACCACCATCCATCATGCCATGAGACTGACTCTTCAAAAGGAAAAAAAATGGACTCGAAAGATGATGCGCTACATCAAAAACCAACAACTGCAGGGGCTCTACCTAATCCTTCCTCCGCAAGAGTTTTCTCAAATCAAAAGAGAAAGCGAGAATCTACAGAAAAGAGCAGTTCCTCTTCACTCCACAAACCCTTTCGGTCCCCAGTCCGATTGATGGCCAATGATCTTACTTCAACTTGTCGTATTGTATCATCACGACACAACCTTCATGCAGACACTGTATCCACCACAAAAGTATGTGATCTGCATGATGAAACCTTCATTAATTCTATTAAGACTAATACACCAGAGCTACTTGCAACAACACCTACAGAGGAGCCCTCTATTGTACGTACAACAAAGCCGATTTTAAGGCAAAGGGTCGGGGTTGGTATGCAAAAAGCTTTTCGATCTCCTGTTATTTCTCGTCAAAATCAGGCTAGTAACCTTAAACGAGCAAAGAACACTGTCAACAGCCAGGTGACACAAATTCAAGCTCTTCAGACCAAGATGAAGGAGCTAGAGTCATCGATCCGCAAAGCGCGACAAGTTTTACATCTGCAGGAAGCTAACGATGCTCCTCTGCAGGAGCTGATTGATAGGTGGCGTAAAGTGAGTATAGAAGGCGCACAGGTTTTATTGGAGAAGTATCTTGCACAGGAACAATTTTTTGGTGGCGGTAGCGGTGAAAGCCAAAGTCTATGGGACCAAGACTCCACACCAGTAGCAAGCAGTTGGGGACGGTCATTAACGAACACCAGTTCGTCTCAAGATCGGCAGCAAAAACAGAAGCGACAGCAAGGACTCACAGAGATGGACCTTGAACAACTTGATGCTATGGAGGAATGTATGGAAATCCAGGATGTACAGCAAGATCTACCCACAGTTGAAGAAGCTATTCGATTAAGATCCGTGCCTGACAAGCATATGGGTTATGGAGGGGAAGCAGCACTTGTGAAGATGACTCCAATGCTAAAGCTGCTAAGAAGTCTAGGAATTGACCCTGCTATTATCGGGTACGACGTTGAGCAGGACACGTTTACGAACGATGAGCATGTGCATCAAAATATGTAGACTGAGTGCTGCACATGCACTCATCTATGATCGTTTCAATAAATTCCACGTGATCGATGTACCTGAATTTCTGACCAATTGTTTATGTGATAAACTTCACTTTACCCCACCGAACTCTAAAGCGAACTTGGGATTGTGTCATTTTGCAGAAAACATAATCCATATTTTCTCCCCGCCATTTTTTTTTTCTTTTTCTCTTTTTCCTTTTTATTCTTTATCACCTCAAGTTTTCTTTTTAGGTAAGCAGCATCATATACACATTTCATTTTCCTTTTCCACCATTTTTCTCTTGTCAAGTATGAGTCAATTATCGATTATAGATACAGATTTTTCCTTGTTTTTCTGTCAAGTTATTCGATGGCTACATTTGCGTACACAACGTCCTTCAGTACAATTCGAAGATATTTCGGAATCAAAGTTGTTCTTGCTATTTAAAAATTAAATAGTTTTAATTGAAAAGAAAGAGAAGAAGAAGAACAATTGGCATACTGATGGAACAGATGCTCATTGATGTTCATACAAAATCAGAGAAACATTTCTGCTTACGAAATAAGACAAAGGGATGTATGTAGCAGAACTGGTTATGAGATTGGTTCAATTACGCTTGCTTGGCGATGAACACAGCAAGACAGGAAAATACAGCACCAGTGGAACTTTTTACAAGCGGGGAGCTTAAGAGGGCGTCATGGAGCCAATTATTGGTAAAGAGCTCGAAATCATAGACCAGACCAGGCGGCACATAAAAAAAAATGTCATTGGTATCACATCGATGTCACCTGGACTGGACTGGATTTTTAATCTGCCACAATTCCGGGAGTGTGAGAGAGTTGCGAGCTGAGAGGAATGAGAGCGCACATTCATTACGGGTCGATCGGAAAGCGCGTCATCATTTCTTTCAATCTCATCTCTTCTTTCTTTCTTTCTTTCTCTCTTTCTCTTTTCCTAATTACTCTTTACCTCACTCTTACTCTCTAGAATCAACAATGGCCACCATTATTCCTGTTCCCTTTGCTGATCTCGGCAAGAGCACCAATGACTTGCTCGGCAAGGACTTCCCTGTTGGTCAGACCAAGTTCGAGCTCAAGACTGTTGCCCCCAATGGCGTTGTAAGTGACACTTCCTTCCTTCTCTCTCTTCATTATTTTTGTTTTCATCCTTGTACTGCCAAAAAAAAAAAAAAAAAAAAAGACGCGCAGTTTCCTTTTCTAGATCACATCAATTTTTTTTCCTCTCCTCCTGTAGTTGGAATATCAATTATAAAATATGCTTTCTCGTTGTTATCTCTTCACGCTAACGCATTCTGACGCTGTGAAATATGAAAATAGACTTTCAACGTCCTCGGTAACCAGGACAACAAGTCTGGCCACATCAATGGTGAGCTCAAGACAAAGTATGTCGACTACAAGAATGGCTTGACCGTCACTGAGGCCTGGACAACCAGCAACGTTATCACCACCCAAATTGAAGTCGAGAACAAGGTCGCCAAGGGCTTGAAGTTGGACATCACTGGAGGTTTCCTTCCCTCAGAGGGCAAGAAGAACGCCAAAGTCGGTGTTCAATATAAGCAGTTGGGCTTCAACTCGCGTGCTTACGTTGATCTCTTCAAGGGTCCCACTTTCACTGGTGATGTCGTCGTTGGCCGTGATGGTTTCACTGTTGGAGGCGATGTTGCCTACGATGTCGGTGGTGCCTACATCACTCGCTTTGCTGCGGCTGCTGCTTACACCGCTCCTGAGTACTCTGTTGCTCTTCACGCCCACAACTCCTTCAAGCTCTTCTCTGCTTCATACTATCATCGCATCAATGCTGATCTTGAGGCTGGTGGAAAGGCTGCCTGGGACACCAAGGCTGCTCCCGCTGGTGACAAGTCCAAGGCACCCGTTGCCCTTGAGGTTGGTGCCAAGTACTACCTCGACCGTGATGCCTTTGTTAAGGCAAAGGTCAACAATTCTGGTGTCCTCGGCCTTGGATATACTCAAGCTCTCCGCAAGGGCGTCAAGGTCTCCATTGCTGGTCTCTTTGACACTACTAAGTTGAACCAGCCTGCTCACAAGCTTGGTCTCTCCTTCGTCTTTGAGGCATAAGTATTTTTTTCTTCACTATTTTATATCTCCTCTACCCCTTCATTTTTTTTTTTTTTTTGCTCCGTTTATAATGTGTTGAATGAAAGAAAAAAAAAAAATAGCACAGCACCCCTCTGCATGCATGTAAACAAGAAAGGAGAACTTGGGCAGTTCAAAAAACATTGCATCGTTTTGTTCAATAAACTATATTTCCATCCACAATTTGACATGTCTGAACTCTGTAATCGTATGTATAATTTTTTTAAAAAAAAAAAAAATGGCAAAATGGCCCTTCCCAATAACTCCTTTTTTTTTCCTCCCCATTCCAACATGAAGTCCAAGTTCGCCAACCATGTCATTGCAGGAGAAGGTCGCCCGTATGTCAAAGGCATTTTAGGGATACAAGGGCGTAACTAAAGAATAAAAAAGGCTCTATACCACCGGACTTTTTTTTTTCTTTTTTCTTTCTAAAACGCTATGAGAGGTTGACGCTTTTGTTTTCGTTCTCTCCTCTTCTAAAAGCCCATGGTATAGGAGCGATGGCCAGAACTGCGACTGCTATGTTGTTGGAATCGCAGGTACAGAGTTTTCTTTAACGTTAACAATGGAGCCAGTTGGGTCGGATATACTTCATATTCATCTGACCTTGGTTGTTCTTTTTAGGTGGCAGTGCCAGTGGGAAGACCAGTGTTGCACAAAGGATTATTAAAAACTTGAATGTCCCATGGGTAGTCTTGTTGTCTATGGACTCCTTTTACAGAGATCTGAATGATGAAGAATTGGAGATTGCTCATAGAAAGTAAGAAAAAAAAAAAAAAAAAAAAAAAAGGTATGTTATTCGAGAATAAAGCAGTTTATCTCCTAACCACATCTTTTCAAAAAACTGAATAGTGATTGGGATTTTGATTCACCCAACTCGTATGATTATGATCTTTTATTGGAAACAATCACCAAACTTAAAGAAGGCAAAAAGGTCGATGTCCCGATCTACGATTTTGAAACTCATAAGAGGTAATTTACAGGAAATATCATCAGTTTATCACAATTATCGGAGGTTCAGCACTTAGTGTGAAGTCATGACTTATATCATAGAGTACCGAACAAAGTCAACACGATCTATGGCGCCAATGTAATAATTTTCGAGGGGATCTTTGGATTGTATGATCCCAAAGTTCTGGCAATGATGGTGAGTGATCATATGGAAGGCTTTTGTACAAGTATGATGTTATTCTCTAGCATTTTTAACTTAAGCTATTTTTGGTTTTGTCAATGAATGAACTAGGATCTTAAAATCTTTGTGGACACTGACACGGATGTTTGTCTCGCCAGAAGAAGTACGTCTCATGCGTGAACAATGCTTGTAAAATATATATATTTTCTGAAAGAGTGGGGCAAGAATGTAATAATTTATCTTAGTCTATCCTTGTTTTCGTTTCCCCTTTCAATTTAGTTAAACGTGATGTCGCAGAGCGCGGATTTGACGTCGCAGGAGTACTGAAGCTCTACCAACGATTCGTTAAACCTTCATATGATAACTATGTGTACCCGACGAAGAAGAATGCAGATGTGGTCATCCCACGGGGGTTAGAGAATTTAGTAGCAATTGATTTGTTGACAAAGCATATCCAACGTCAGTTGCGGGAGCGCAAAATCCAATCTAGATGGGATATGGCTAGGATCAACCCACCGAATGAATTGCCTTCCAACGTCATTGTTCTAGAGAAGACAAAGCAGATTATGGGTTTGCATACCATCATCCGTGATATCAACACGTCGCGCCACGATTTTATCTTTTATGCTGATCGACTTGCAACCTTAGTAATTGAAAGAGCTTTGAATGAGCTGCCTTACAAGACCCAGACCGTGACTACGCCTACGGGCAAGACGGTAGATGGCCTTGCATTAGATGCTCATATCGGAGGTGTCTCGATCTTGCGTGCTGGTGGGACCATGGAGGCGGGTCTCCGCCGTGTCATCCGTGATGCAGTTATTGGCAAAATTTTGATCCAAACTGACCCCTCAAATGGCGAACCTCAATTGCATTACTGTAAACTACCACCTTCGTTGAAAGAGGACAGTACCAAACACGACATGTTTATCTTCTTGATGGATGCCGTAGTAGGAACAGGCGCTGCGGGTTTGATGGCTATTCGTGTATTGTTGGATCATGATGTTCCTGAGGACAGGATTATTTTTTTGAGTTTCCTGGCAGGTCTCCAGGGTCTACATACAATTTCAAGCGCGTTTCCTAAAGTCAAGATTGTTACATCGTATGTTGACCCGGTCCTGAACGCTGATACCCTCTATTTGGAGCCTGGTCTCGGAAATTTTGGAGATCGGTACTTTGGAACCGAACACGATGATTAAAAAAAAAAAAAAAAAAAAAAAAAAAAAAAGCTGTTGAATGGTCATTGAAATTAGATAAACGAATCAAATTTCTATTTCCCTTTATTCGGTTGCTGTATTCTCAACAGTAGATGATGCTGGAGATGGTTTGATTTTGAATAAATAAATAAAAGAAAGAAGGAAAAAATACCAAAGGAAAATGATCAGGGATGAGAATAGATGCTGAATATCTTTCTGTTTATTATTTATATTTTTATTCTGCCTTCTTGGGGTGCTTAATAGTAAAGCACCAAATATCAAAGTAATCACAGATGTCGTTGACAACATTGATTGCAAAGTGAGCATAGGCAGCGGCGGAGAAAGCGAGGCAACTCCACAAATAAATGTTTTCAACATGAGCTCCAAAAACTCTTTCCCTAGTTCAAAAAAAAAAAAAAAAAAAAAAAAAAAAAGAGGATTAATCATGTGCCTGTACCGAGGCGGTAATATAATAAAAAAAAAAAAAAAAAAAAAGAGATATAACTTACATCCCAAATGCAGGCAGATTAGCGTTCAATGATCCGACGATCAAGGGAAGAAAACTGATATTGAACATGGGAAAAGGTTGGTGAGTTACATGGGCTGTAATCATGAGGCCGACAGTGTATCCAAAGGAAAGACCAGTGTATAAAATCCAGGGAAGAATATGCTGGTTGAGGATCTGAGGTGAAGCATTAAGCCAAAAATAAGCAACAACCGATATGCCCAGGAACGGAGCCACACCAGCCAATGCAGGAGCGACGGACAAATTCTTGCCTCTGCGTGCCTTGATCACATGCTGCATACTAGAGAAGGGAGGAAAAAATCGGTCTATCAGTGCCAACATCACTTTAATTTTTTTTTTTTTTTTTTTTTTTAAAAAAAAAAAAAAAAAAAAAAAAAAACTTACGCTGTTACAATGTTTCCTGTCAATGTGACAATTCCAAAAGCGACCAAGATGTGATTAACCTGCATATCAGGTATGAAGGGCAAAAACTTGGAGGATATGCCAAACATCTGACGGTAAGTCTGGACCCAGAAAGTTGGACCAGTGAAGCCAGTAATGAGGTAAAGGATCACAATCATAATGATTCCTTCCACAGGTCCTGAAAACGCGCTCAAATAAAGAGTTCCAGTGTGATACTCTTCCCACGTGCTCAAGTAAAAGTTTCCAAGCGCTATCACCATCCAAAATAGAGACATTTAGAATTCATTGAAAAAAGTGATAGATCCCTTATTGTTTCATCTGATTCAGGTGTACCAACCCAAGAAGTGAGAAAGAACAGTCCACCAGCTCTGACTTAGATGCATGGCATTGGCTAACAAAATAACCTCAAGCTGGTCAAGAAAGATAAAAAACATGTCGTCATATAAAAAAGAGTACTGTCAGTTTATAAACTCTTTTTTCTTTCTTTTGCTCTCACGGGTTACTTCAGCATTTCTTACCGAAGTATTCAGTGCATCGCAGCCTGTATAGAAAGATTAAACAAGAGAAAAACATTGCATCAATTGTTGTTTGATGTGATCATGATTAAAATAAATAAAAAAATAAAATAAAATAAAATAAAAAATTGGCAGGCTTGACACATGCATTTTTTTTTTACCGTGATCAAAAAGCTCTCCTAAGGGTCCTGAAGTTCCTGTTCTTCTAGCCTGCTTTCCATCAATTGCATCCATCGACTGGTATACAAAGAGTCCAATACCAAAGCTATGATTCAACGAGGACCAAAAAAAAAAAAGTTGTGATTAACACAGAAAAACTTTTGCTCAATATTCATACCTTGATTGTGTATACTTTTTTACCTGAAGTAGGCCCATGATGGACAAATTTCTGTCATATCTGGCGCATAGTAGTACATAGTCAGAACGTTGAAAACCACACAAAGAAATCCGAGACCAGTAATCGTATTGGGACTAAAAATTTTCCAAAGTACACGTTAATTGTATTAATAAATAAAAGAGTTGTTGATTTTGTTCGAATCTCATTTGTGATGATTTACTCCATTTGAACAAGAATAAAACATACGCCATGGTAACGGGGAAGAATGTCACGAGTTTGGTCCAGTATGGACCAAGGACGTATTTCGAGAGTAAAGACTCGTCCACGCCCGAGTACTTGTATTTACTCAAGTTCGGGCGATATTTTGCAGGAATGTATCGATTTATATTCATACTGATTGTCTGTTGACCTATCGTGCTGGCAATGATAATCGAAAACGGGGCGACGTGAATAAGGAGATCGATGGAAGACAGAAAAAAGGTAAAACAGTAAATTAAAAAAGAAAAGAAGGAAAACGAATAATGGTATACATAAATATATACTTTAAGGAAAAGAAAAGTTTGGTCACCATCTAACGTCACATTGACAAGCTTTTTTTTTTTTTTTTCCACATTGACCGCCAATCATTAAGAGTTACTTCTTTATTGTACATAATGTTTACTTCTTTTTCTTATGATGTCGAGGTGAGGGAGATGGATGATAATGCTCTTGAGCAACCATCGACATTACCACATCACCCTCCATTCCCGCATCAAACATGACATGACTACCTGGATAAAAACCCACTTGCTCATTCGTTTCGTGACTCTTCTTAAAAGTTGGTGCTTGTGTAGGATGTGAGTGCACAATGATAGTCTCAGTTTCAATGATTAACGTTGTGGCGCGGTGCTTCATCCCTTTGTTCTTGTGGCCATGATCGTAATGATCCTGACTATGCTGGCACAAAGCAGGATTCAAACAATCTTTTTTATGGAGGTCCTTTAACGGCGGTGCAGATCTTGAGGTCTGTGCGCTGCCGGGCAAAGGAAGGGGTTCTGGTGTCGGCGAGGCCGGACCTATTTTTTGCTTTTCCGTCTTCCACGTTAACGAGGCTTTAAGTTTTTCAAACCATGCGCCTGAGTTTTCTTCAGTCACTCCGTGCGTGTTAGGTGTTGATGTTGGTGCAGCCAAGGTTGGGATAGTTTCTGGTCTTGTCACTGAGTGAGAGTTGTCTGAAACAGATGAAACAAACCCTGCATATTTCTTTTTTTGATCCACATGCTCATACTTTTGTTGGCCATGCATCAAGTTGTTACTGCTCTCTGTTTTTTTGTTGTTTACGCTATTGTTGTTATTGCCATTGTTGTTCACGCTGCTTACTGTGCGGATCGAGGATTTATCTTGAATATTACCAAAGGTATTGGTCTCATGATCACTGTAGGTCTGTGTCATGGAGTGTGTTTCCGTGTTCTCAGATGCCCGCTCACGTGGGCTAAAGATGAATTCATCCTGGAAAACATCATATCCATATTTTCCAAGTCCTTCAACCCAAGATGGTTTGATGCTGCCGAACGAATGCAAAGCTGTGTCTGTCGAAGTAATGTGATCTGTGTAACATGTCGAATATTTGCCATCCTCTCCAGGCTGTCCTTCATAAACTCTGTGAAGTGCCATTGGACTTTGTGCCGGCGTAGGATCCGCAGGATCCTGGACACAATTCTGTGGTTTTGTTAGACCTTGCGACTGCTTCTTTGTAGTATGCTCCAGATGCTGCAAATGGTGTTCATAAGGACAAGAAGAATATGAACAAGTCGTAAGGGCAGCCTCGAATGTCTGTGAAGGTGGATATGTTTGCTGTACATCTGGAGTAGGATGAGGATGATGTGTTTCTGTACAGGTGAATTGAACTCGAGGAAAGCCCTGTCCAATGGATGTTACGACCAAGTAGACGCCTGACTTGTGGAGAACACAGCTTGTGGGATGATATAGCTTCTGTGTAGGCAAAGCTGCATTTGAATATGTGAGAACAGGAGGGTGATGTAAAAGTGGACGAGCTCCTACTGCATTGTTATCACAGTGCACAATGGAAATGAACGCGAAAAATAAGAGCGATAGAGCGATAGTAAGAGGATTGAATGATACAAAAGAGATCGTAGAAGAAGTGTAAGTAGGGGTGAGTAACATCATGGTGGAAACAAAGAAAAGTAAAGAAGAATAAGTTGTAAAAAAAAAAAAGTTTTAAATCGTCGTGATTTACGTCACAAAAGACTTTTTTAACTTCATTACATGTTGAATACGATATACATATTTTAAGGCATTCATTAAGGCCGAAGAGGTTAGCACCATCTTTGAACTTCCATAACCTGTCTGTTGTCACAAGTATGTTGGATTTCAGGGGGAAAAAACATGATGGTGTTGACAAGTTTTTATAATCTACAAAGTAGAGGAAGAAATCAGGGGGCCAGCGCAAAGCAAAACTAAGAGACTTTGGATCCAAAGCGAATTCAATTTAAAATTGATCACACCCAACTGCTCTCGGAAGCTTGTCCTGTACAAACTTCCACGACAGGATCCTTTGTCCTTTTCTTCCCGCCTCACTTCCTCGCCCTACAACGATCAAATTCTCTCTTCTTACTGATAACATGATAACATGCCCTTTTCTTTCTTATTCTATCCACATTTCGTCTGTTTCTTCTAAACACATCATTCCGTCACTGTTCACTCCATTCAGATCACTCAACAGCATGACATCTCATTACTTCAACGAGGAGGATCCATCTTCTCCTATTTCTCCTACGCAGGATTTTTTTGTTACAGATAATAACAGCAGTAGTAACAACAGCACAGATACCCTTATGGATCAAACAGATGGAAATGGTCAGGTCAAGATCCATACTTCCGTTGTTCCTAAGCCAAGTCGGAAGCAGGACTCGAGATCATTATCACAGACATCACAGATACCACAGATACCACAGATACCACAGACGCATCCAGTAAAGACGCAAGCAGAGCTCGAAAAAGAGAAGTGGCAAGAGATCCATAGACAGGCCTGTGAGGTACTTTTTCTTTCTTGATCTGTCGATCTGATTAATCTTATGAAAATACAAATGGCATATCCTTACTCTCGTAACACTCGATAGGCCAACCGTAAAAAATACATCGATCCGAAAACTGGGTACACTGTCATGACAGAACTCCTTCATCGACGGAGAGGCTATTGCTGCGGAAATGCCTGTCGTCATTGTCCGTATAATTATGAGAATGTTGGCGTATCTCCACAAGTCAAGATGGCTAATATTGCACGTGGAAAGCAACAGAGAGAAAAAATTGAGGCAATAGAAGGAAGGCCAATTTGGGCTGACGACAATTCGGATGATGCTGACAGTGATTAGAGTTAATGGAAATAACTTTTTTCAAGAAAGTCCAAAAATGAATAATATTCATTATTATTTTTTCCTTTATTATGTTGCCTGAAAAAAACAAAATAAAATAAAAAAAGGTTCTCCTCAAGAAAAAAAAAAAAAAAAAAAAAAGAAAACACGGGTTTTCCTTTTCTCTTCAATAAAAGACTGGGTATGAACTACCTGCTACACCCGAGGCTTCTTTTCCATCAAAGACAATTTATCGTCAGCATAAATCGATGAATTACTCTTTCAAAGTGATGATGATGAAGTCGAAGCCGATGCAGTAGCACGAGTAATGGTCTTGGCTATAATAAGATATGCAAAAACAAGGAAGAATGCCAACCACTTGTGCCAATGACTCATTGAGAATAATGACGCTCTCCGCGCAGCCCGATCTGCTGCCAAGTTACCTCCTGCTCCTGTTGCTCCCGTTGCTACTACTGCATCCACTCCTTGGCCCTGCTGTGTCGCTGTTCCAACCATGACTGCACGCTGAGCACCTGTGGCTGATTTTCTTTGAATAATCCCTTGGTGCGGAGTCGTGGTTACTCGAACTGGCGGCGCCTCTGTGACAGGTGCATTAGGAAAAGCTATATGTAATGGTACCTGCTGTATTGCTACAAGCTCGGGGAAGATCTCTATAAATGACATAGAACAACATCTATGTTGGTTATATTTTCGTGTTGAACATTGACAGTCCTTGCTTCACATTATATTAAATCCGCCCATCCTTACCTTTAAACTTTGGATTGGAGATATTAAATGCATGAGAACGGCGTGCTAACTCTGTCTTTTCATAATTTGAGGTAACAATACTTCCTGTAGTAGCCTCGTCTTGCGACTGTTGATATTTATCATTTCCATGAGGAATGCACAAATTGGAATGGGGACAAACAAGAGTGGTAAAAATGAGTTAATTTAATATCTATTATTTCGAATGACGCAAAGTAAAATAAATGAAACATTCTTTCATGAGCGCATACCATAAAACTTAACAGCCCATTTAATATAGTAGCCACACTCCAACTTGGGTTCCAGGTTGCAGGATGGAAATCTGACATGCTAAGACAAAGGCGGGTATCAACTTGAAATCGCCCATTTGGTGTAGTCATCCTAATTGATGGAGGCTTGAATGGATAATCCGATGGAAATATCAACTTTCCTGTTTGGGCAAAATTAGTAAAAAAAAAGAAAAAGAAAATTAAAATATCGAATCATTGGTGCCCGTACGCTGAGATAAAACGAAAAGTAGGGGTGTGAGGCATGAGTGTTTTCAGTGATATTCAAGGTATTGCATAGGTTATCATCTCTTTGGGTTTGTGTATAAGCGATGAAAATACCGCAGTGAGAAGGCTGTGCGACTGAGGAAGACGAAAAAGGTGGATTACTTCATTGGTGTCATCTTAAGCTCAAGTGATGCATGTAGTTTCCAATGGGCGAAGTTTGCATACCGTGGTATTCGCCTCCATAGTAAGGCGTATCTGGTGGTCCTTTGAGTACATAGTGCCTAGGAGAATAAAAATATATATATATAAAAGACATTAGACTTTATTCCGAGGAATGATCAACTAGTGAAACCTTTCAAAAAAAAAAAAAAAAAAAAAAAATAGAGCTGTGGAGTGGAGGAAACGAGCAAAAGCACTCTCGCTGTAGCGATCATGTGAATACAAAAAAGATATTGTTATAATTATAATTACCATTCCAGAATGTTCGATTCAAGTGGTCTTGCGTAGATGTAGGCTGGTGGGCTCTTTTGGATGTTAATGTACTCCTTGGTGAGTCGTTTGTAAGCACCCTTTGTAGCCATGGCTATAATCGTTAGTCGGTTAGGTTTATGTTGTATGCTGCAGGTATAATTGATAGTCTGATAGGATAGGAAGAGGACGGAATTGAGGGGTGCTCTTTGTTATTCGTTTAGTTTTTTGCAGTGATGCAGTGGAATGTGATGGTTGTAATGCAAAAAATTATTGATGGAGATTGTTCTGTCTCTGGCATAAAAAAGGGACGGAGTTAAAGGAACAGAAACAAATGCAGTTAAGGGGAGCTCAGCAGCGATCACGTGCCGTAAACCCTGATCTGCCTCCACCAAGCAATTCAGAATATTTAACTGTAACTGGAACATGCTTCGGACCATGGCTGTATGAGTATAAAAACCGCCTGCTAATTCCGCTTGTCCATCTCGTTGAACTACCTCTGCCTTGTCTTGTGGGGTTGTGCCGATTCTTTTTCGTTTTTCCATAGATAAATACAATTCACATATTTTGTCTATTAGCTTGCGCAGCTTTAGTGGAAGTTTATCTCCATATTCTTAACTAAAGTCAAAGAACATTTTATCTACTCCCATAATTGGCCTCAAGATCCAAAAGCCTGTCGTATCCGTTCCTTTAAATCTCTATTACACGATGTACATGTGCAACTATCTCGTTTAGTAAGTGGAAAAAAAAAAAAAAAAAAAAAAAAGAGAGAGACTTTGGTATTACGGTTCGAATAAAGATGGCCGATCCTGGGCATAGAATGACGCATCGACGCCATGGCGCTAGCCTGGTGACCCTTATAAAATACGCACGGCTCCAATAACACGTTCTTGTTTCTCCATTCAAGCACAGCGACCGCACCCAAAGTCCAGCATCCTATGTTCTAGGTTCTGCCTCCTACATTCTGTACTCCAATCTCAGACGGTTCCTCGCTCGCTCTTCGTGCTTCACCCGGAAGTAGCGACAAATGAGGCCATCATTCTCCTGAGCCCGCTCCAAGCTCTATTCCGCCTCAAACCGGTAACTTGCCTTGCATCTACCAGTACTAAGGAGGCCGACATTGCCACCGGCATCGCAGTAGCTACTCCCTAGATCGATGAAGATACCACCAACAGGAATTTGTGCACCATCCTAATCTGAGTTTACCAAAAACCCTCCAGCAACCATTATGCATCATCTTTACTCTGCAACTCCTTATACGCTTGTCTGTGCTTTATATACTGCACCCTTTTGACAGGATCATTTTAGGTTGTCTTCATGATATACTACAGTGAGAGGAGGAGCTTTTTGTTTCTTTTTTTAACCTATTATGTTTGGGGGGTTGATGCACATGACCTGCTCTCTTTCTGTCGAGTAAAAAAAAAAAAAAAAAAAAAGGCAAGTACTTTAATGCGCCACGAGCCAAGAACCACCACTCAGCTGGAGGGAAGAAGAAAAAAGTGGAGAAGCAGAACCCTGCATCCTAAATTCCATCTAGTCTGGTTGACTGGTCCTTTAAGTTGTAATATGCACTCTTATATATTTTCTAAATGAACTATCCTTTTTTTTTTTCCTATTTCATTCATGATATGCCTGAGCATATTCCATCAAGTTGAAAGTCAGGCCTGTTGGACCCTATGAAGCAGAGGGAACCCCTAGCACAGTTGCCAAACTCCACAGTATTACAGTTCAAACAGCAATGCTTTGCTAAAAAAAAAAAAAAAAAAAAAAAAAAGAGAGAAGCAGCATGGGCCGTTCCCTTAATAGTTTTAGGTGTCCATGAAATAATGTAATTGAGTCGGATATCGTGAACCATTCAAAATTATCTCTTTCTTCTTGATGTTTGTTATCAGTAACCAGTTTCTGAACACAAAGTCAAAGGCAATCTATTTTTTACTTTCATTTTTTATTGCAATGATATTTGGTATAAATAAATATATCATGCTGTTCGAACACATGTTACTTGCGTCTCTCCTACTCCTACGGCGTCAAGTTGTAACACAAGACATTGGTTATCGATCGATCTTTAAGATGTTTATGCAGGAAACCAATAGCAACCATTAGTTACGGCGGTAGTACGAACCTGGGCGCTTTAGAGGCTGTCATTAACGGAACACTCTCTGGTATGGATAGCGATCTCTCTGGCAGCCAGCAACAGAGGTAATAGTGATGTTGCGTGCTCGGCCTAAAGGAACTAATTTGCGGGCAAGGTTATACATATGGATGTCGTAGTCATGCTCGAGAGAGATGATGCCTCTGGCCCTATTGCCTGCGACGTATTTATCAAGGCTCCTGGCGAACTTTTCAACGATCTCGGTCTCGGTAATACCGTCTGGCAGCTTCCAGTCGTCAGTGCCGAAATCATCTCCGCTCCAGTCAACGACGATATAGCCTAGCTTCCTGAGCACGAAGCGGACACGGTTGTTGATATCACCGTAGGGTGGACGTACGTACTTGAGTCTCCGACCTGTGAGCTCCAGGATCAATTTTTCGGTCCATTTTATTTCGGCCACGATCTGCTCGTTGGTCAGTGTGGTCAAGCCTTTATGGGACCAAGTGTGAGATGCGATATGATGGCCCTCTGCGATTTGGCGCTTGACAGTGTCCGGACGCTGTATCACATGGCTACCAACCAGGAAAAATGAAGCAGAAATTTTCTCCTTCTTCAGATAGTCAAGCAACGTAGGAGTAATCTCGTGTGGGCCATCGTCAAAGGTTATAGCCCATGTGTTACGAGAACGGCAGGAAATGAGGTCATTTGCAGGACATTGGTCACAAATCCAGTTACATCTTTTTGGTAGTATATGGAATAATATCGAGTATAAGTGCGAAGGAATACAAAAAATTAGCATAGACAGGTATTGTAGCGATGTTTTTAGGACTTACGCGCCAGGGAAAGTGGGTGGACAGAGAGGGGGATCTCCTTCTCCCAGAGGGATCTTTGGGGCTCGAGAAAGATCGATCTCCTATAATTTAGACATTGCGAATTAATTTTAGAGGAACAATACTTTCATGACAGATTTGGGCAAAATGTACTGAAAAGGGAAATAGAACAGATTACTAATTGAATTGAGCAATTCCCTATTTCAAATAAAGTATTTTTTTTTTTTTTTTTTTTTTTTTTTGTTGGCTGAGGAACCAACCAGGTACTGAAATAAAAGTTTTGTCATATTTTTTCAAGCTCGACTGAATTGAAATAGAACACTCCAAAAAAATTTATATGTAATTCTTACCTTTAACCACGCCTGAACCTCGGGTGAGTTGATGTCTGGGACCTGATCAATAGGAGGGTAGCCTGAGATTGCTTGAGCTTCAGCATACACAGCTGAAAGCGCTAACAAGGAGAGTGAAAATGTTTTTAATAGCAGCATGGCTAGTAGAGGTTAAGCTGTTAAGCAGGAAGAATACGCGTGGAAGATTTGGGAAGTAAGAGGGAATGGATATCCTCGAGTATTTATACGTATCCCTGGAGCTGTTCCCTAAAATGTTTTATTTGCCATTGTAATGAACACGCCGTGTTTTTTTTTTTTTTTTTTTTTTTTTTTTGTGATTGATTTTATCGATTGGCGTTTAAGACTGATAACCATGTTGATCCCTCGCGCCACTCGTACCTAGTAAAGCTTACAAGGGAGACCGGATCATCTGCTAGGATGGCCAGGGCGGCTTTATCAACCACACCCCTCATAAATGCGGCGTAAATCTGTGATCTTGCGTGCTGCGCAACATCCAAGTCTTGAAATGTCACTCTTCCTTGAAGTATTGTGCTTTCCTCCACAAACCAATACAAAGGGAGTAAAAACGTAAATGGGAATCGAGAATAAACGCAACATCGTTAGAACGCACTCAAGTGTACATGTACAAATTGTAGAACAATACACAATATAATGTAAAAGAACATAAAATTACTAAGGCATTTGAACAAAGAGGCATATCCACCATTCACACCCCTGCTTCAAGATACTCCGGAGCGCTGAATGGAAGGAAGCATCATGCGTCACCCTAAAAAGCAAGAAGGATTACTCTTAAACACTACTCAGGAATGTGGCCTATTATTTTCAGCTGATCTTTGGTGTCGTCTAGTGACTGATATAAGGCCTTACTAACCCCTATGTTAGAGGCACCAGTCGCTACGTAAGATAGACCTTTGCTGGGTTGGAGCTTGCGCTATAAGATTTTTTATGGCAATGGATCTATGCTCTTTTTACTCCACTAAAGAGTTTTTTCATTACGGACAGCGCCATCCATTCCGCACTCCCCCGCCGGCCAACGTTCGACTCGTTGTCCTCTTTAATGTCAGTACCGTTTGAAATAATAATAATAATAATAATAATAATAATAATAATAATGGTAGCCCTCAATTTTTTTTTCTTTTTGTATTTGACAACCTTTAGTGTCACTACTCAAAGCTGCTATTGCCTGTTATTATTCATGCCAACTTGATCTCCAGGTGTATATTATTATCATCATTATCATTGTTGTTGTTGTGGTTACAAGGATACTCAGAATCATGGGAGAAAGATTTTCCTTCTACCCCAGGCATTATTGGTAAGTAGCTATTACTGCACAAACGGCGAAAGGCACAGTAACAATGTTCCATAAGCTTTTACTGCCGTCGTTGGTACTTATATAATAGAGATTTGGAGTGCCAACATAAGTCTATTTAAAATGCAAGCAAGCATTTAAATATGTAAAAGTATTGTCCTCGTCATTTGGTCACGAACATATTCTAGTTGTAGGTTGTATTTTTAAATGGAAGCGGCAAAGAAATGCCCTGAAATTTGAGAGGACTGATGGGAAAGTCTTAAAAAAAAAGCCGCAGTACGATATAGCACTTTTTGTCTAGTCACTTCCCCGTTTAACACGGTCGCCGTCGTTTTGATTAGATCACCATTGCTTTCTGTCTAGTAACAACTGTGCTTTATACGGTCGCCATATTTTTTGTCCAGCCGCTATGTTTTACATGGTCATTATTTTTCATATGACCGCCATCGTCTCTTATTAGACCGCCATTATTGAACCTGGACCACCAGAAACGGTTTGTAGCCTCGGCCATGTATAAAAGATAAGTGGATTTGGAATAAGCTACAACGTTGACATGAAAGTTCATCAATGACAAGAAAGGATGGTGTGTGAGATATAGGAAGAAGCGGCTTTGATGTTGGATTGTAACATTTGTATAGAGAAAGTGCTGCTTACATGAGGGAACATTTCGGATCCATACTCCTTGATGCCGTCTCCGCTGTAAAAAAAAAAAAAAAAAAAAAAAAAAAAAAACTAATATTGTGGTTATGATAGAGTGGGACTAGCAAATATGTGAGATACCTCGCTATGGCCTAGTGAAGAGTTCGTATACTGAGTCCTGTCCCACATATACAATTGTAAATTAACTTCACTCTCTAACTCTTCTTGCAGCATGGAGTACAGGCGAAAGTAGTGGATGAGGGCTTGGGTCTGAGAACAGCGATGCAAACTAGCCATCCCCTTGATCTCCTAGGATTTGAGCTTCATCTATTACCATTCGGAGTTACCTTGAAGAAATGGAATTTGGATATCCAAGTTGAATGAGCTTGGAACGAGTCTGTCCAAATTCTTCCTGGATCAAAGATGTCAAATTAAGCTCCGTATAGGGGAGCTTTTCAAGATTGATAAAGAGTGTATGAAATAGCTCGGCGAAGACATCAACAAACATATGCGGACAACCCTGTAACAGAGCCCAGCTTGTACTTGAGAATGTTTGCCTACAGCCTGCAACCGACGGATAGTGGTTCAGTATGAGAAGGCGAGAGTTGAAAAGAAGGAGTCATTCTTCTTGCAAAGGATATGTTCGCCTTAGTCCAATCTCTTCTTCAGCCTTAATCATTATTGAGGATACAACTAAAGTGAAGTCATTACTAATGGTTAGAAAATACGTGTATTAGACTGATGTTACAAAGTGTCGTGCTTTAGAAATATAGAAAAGTAGTGTCCTATAGAAATTTATAGCAAGTTACATTCTATAAAGATTATAAAAAGTATGGGCAGACAATAAAAAAAAGAGATGATCATCTCTCACCTTCCAAGATTCTTGGCCCACGCATTGAAATAGAACCCCATTCTAGGCAGAGTGTCTATTACGCTACGTATATTCTTTTAATATATTAGGAATGAAAAAAAAAAAAAAAAAAAAAAAAAAATACTTAACATACAGGAGCATTATTAACTTAAAATACACACTCGGATCTAAAAAGAAAGATAGAAAAGAAAAGAGTGGCAAATAAGGGACGTACACGAATGGCTACAGAAACTTAAGTCACTCACCCAGCTAAAATTTAATCATTACTTCCATCATCCACATTTCAAACGATTAATTGAACTTGCTCCTCCTTTTTCAGATAACAATGCTGTCTCCCAGGCGATTACGTTTCTTTTCTAATTAATTGATTGATTGTAATTAAAGCATCTTTCATCTTTCATCTTTTTTTTTTTTTTTTTTTTTTTTTCGTGATTATTACCCTTCTCATTTGGTCATTGAAGCACTCCATGTCATATAAAGTATCGTACATCACTGACGACATTGCGTGTCCGATCAACGCCAGCGTTGGAGTGCTTTCTGAAGTCCCTAAAATTACTCCGTTATACAGTATTTTTTATGGGTCCTAACTCTGTGCGGAGTTTTCGTTATTGCTAGTAGCTCTGCACAGCATGCCGTTGGAGGTGCCAGACATTTCGACACTCATTAGCAGTGACTGTTGGATAGTGCATAGGGTTACTCTGTCTGGAATTTTGGCTCAGCTGAGTTCATACATTTAAGACAAAAGCTATGTGTCCTTTGACGGCAGCGTTAGAGTGCATTCCAAGTGAAGCTCCTAAAGAGATTACTCTGCATCAGTTTTTTTTCTCTTTATGATTCCAACACTGTGTAGAGTTTCGCGCCATTGTTAGAATTTCTACTTAGCATGCGCGTCAGAGGTACTTGGTAATCTGACCTCGCCTAGCAGGGCTTTGTCAGATGCTGACTTTCCTATTTCTGTTTTCATACTAAGGTAGTTCTATCTTACTATAGTCACTTTTGACAATGTCTGAGTAACTAATAAGCTCTACATGGAAATATGTAGATTGCGAAGTATAAGGAACACTGGCGCAACGAGTTCGAAAAATTATCCACAAAAGCCTACTTCCAATCATGCAATGGCCCACAGGACTTCAACTATCCGGGTTTTTAAAATTGGTCTAAAAATCAAAACATGAGCAAAATCAAGGCTCGCCAAGAGTGGAGTATCGCGAGAAAGTATCTTGGTGGTAGTCGTCATCACGGTATTTGAAAAGCTTCTACTAGACTTAATGTTGTTTGGCAAACAGGCCAGGATGCACTGTATGAAAAGGACTTCTTTCTTGAGCAACTGTCCCAAAAGAGATTTAAGAAAAACTATCGGAAGCTACATGATATTATTGACGAAGTGATGACCAAACGGCGACGCAGAGATTATGAAAGCGAGAATGCCTCATTGAACAAGGAGCTCCAATGGTAACTCATTGACTGAGCTTCTTTTGAAAAATACTCAATATTCCCCCGCACCTTCTAAGATGCTTCTGTATGTGCTATTTATAGATGAGGAAAGCGATGACGAGATCGAACTCTTGCTGCTAAAGCAACAAACACAAGCCAAGCAGGTGCAGGATGATTTGTGAGATGAAGAGGAAGATTTGAAAGACACTCAAGTTAACATAAAGGACACAGCTTCACGAAGTATGAATTTGTCCAATGCTCCATAAAGTATGTGCTTTTTTTTTTTTTGGGCTAACACCAACTTATCGCTAATTTATGCATATTCAAAATGATACGGCACCACAGCTTCTGGTGAATTGCTCACTAAAACCGAAGCCAGTGATCGAAGCACAAGCAACCCGAAATTGACTGATGAAGGACCCGATCCAGAGACCGATGCACAGGCGGACAGCGACAATCTCGGAGAGGTGGATGAGGTGGATGAGGAGACTGCTGCACTTAATGAAACAAGCCTTCTGCGATTTAATTAAGGATCCCTATCATCACGTAAGTAAAGTGACAGTAAATGGTGGCTTGTCAATTGCTCATGTTTATGAATAGTGCTTAACCTGCGATCGCGCATTGTGCTTCCTTGTTTATATGTCCTGCTTAGTACGGCCATGATGCGTCGAAGATGATCCTCCTTCCAACGCCAGGTTTATCTTCACTTCTCAGCGAGCTTTATACTCATACGAAACATCTTCTTGGCACTTGGAGCAAGGATGACCTTATTAATCAAAAGCAACTGCTGTGAGTTACCTCCTTGATTTCATGCCTTTGAACCTACAAAAGTCATGTACGCCCATTACACTTTGCTTAACTATTGTAAGCAAATTTTTCTATAGCAATAGTTGGTTCTTTCCTATATCATCAATGCCAATGACAGAGACAACAAGCTCTTCTACCCAGCTTGATGATTTTAAAAAGTTGTGCATTGGAGATTTCATGGCCCCAACGAAACGCCAGCTGGATTTCGTGGATTTAATGCTACATGACTCAGTTTATCCGCACGATGGATATCGATGCTTTAGATATTTGGTCTCTGCGCTACACTATCATGCAAAACTGATTCAATAATTCATTCCCATGTGCATTTCTTTTTTTCATTCCTAGAAACCGTATATGCATACACCACTCATACTTTGGTTTAATAAAGCTCCCGTCTTCTTCTACGTCATAGTGATGCGTTGTGACATTAGCTTGTCTCATTTGAATAGCTAATGACTTTTTTGTTCATGCAGGTCATTGAATCAGTTTCACATGTGGTCTAATATGTTGCCCATGACAACTTTTGGACGTCATTTAATGCCAGTAAAAAAAGGACTTTTCTCTCTTTCCTTTATGAACACTTGCTTCACTCTCTCTTAACTATACCTTCACAAAATATGAGACCCACTCCACAAAGGAAAGTCAACGAAGCCAGGAGGTTAATGATGGGAGGCATGTCTACTAGAGAAACTGCTGCTAGTGTTGGTATATCAATAGCGACGGCCACCAGGATCTATGCACATAATAAGGAGCACATGCCAGTCAATAAAGGCGGTCGACCAAGGAAAGTACCTAGAGGTATCATGCAGTATCTTAAGGTGAACATGAAACGAGGTACACTC
Source organism: Lobosporangium transversale (assembly GCF_002105155.1). Lineage (NCBI taxonomy): Eukaryota > Fungi > Mortierellomycota > Mortierellomycetes > Mortierellales > Mortierellaceae > Lobosporangium > Lobosporangium transversale. The sequence continues at coordinate 305,973 of NW_019029010.1, read as the reverse complement.
AAGTCTGCAGTTGAGGCCACCGTCAGAGCCAACCAGCTCATACCAGCGGCTGTTTCTGAGACCACCGTTAGACGACGGCTCAAGGAGTTAGGATTGACAGCAAAGAGGCGTGTACATAAGCCAGCTTTACTTCGACGGCATATTAAAGCTCGTTTGCATTTTATCAAAAAGTATAAGGAATGGACTCTGGAAGATTGGAAAAAGGTTATTTGGTCAGATGAATCGAAAATAAACCGAATCTGCTCTGATGGCGTGCAGTGGATCTGGGACGACAACCCGGGACGCCTCACTCGCAGGTCGGTGCAAGGCACTGTCAAGTTTGGGGGTGGTAATGTTAAAGTGTGGTCATGATTCTCATGGTACGGACCTGGATACATTGCAAAGATTGACAATAATATGGACGCACAACTTTACATCAAACTACTGCAGGAGGATCTACAGATGTCGCTTGATGACTGGGGCCTAACTAAAAGCGATATCGTCTTTCAGCACGACAATGACTCGAAGCACACGGCGAAGATTGTTAGGAAGTATTTGGAGTCAGTACATCTGACAGAAGAGGAAGGTACACTTCTAGAGTGGCCAGCACAATCCCCTGACCTCAACCCTATTGAACACATGTGGGCAGAATTGGATAGGCGGCTCTCTAGGTATCCGGAGCGAGCTAAGAGCTGTGATGAACTATGGGAGCGAATATCGGTTGAATGGTACAGGATCCCAGTGGACTTCTGCCGCAAACTCATCATAGGTATCCATAAGAGACTCCAAGCTGTCAGTGATGCCCATGGTTGGAATACTATCTATTGATGTAAGGTTATGGCTCACAAAAGTATAAAGATCTTTGGCCACCGAATGAGCACATGTGAAACTGATTCAATGACCTGAATGAACAAAAAAGTCATTAGCTTTCCAAATGAGACAAGCTAATGTCACAACGCATTAAACCAAAGTATGAGTGGTGTATGCATATACGGTTTCTAGGAAAGAAAAAAAGAAATGCACATGGGAATGAATTAATGAATCAGTTTTGCATAATAGTGTATGTAAGTTCATCTTGCCATTTATCTTTTAACTCAGTTTATAACCTTTCTCTCTTGATACTCTTCATTCTGTCCTATCTTCTTTTGTGTATATTTTAGCCCTTAAGCTAAGATGTACAGCAAGTTTGGGAAAAATTAAAATTGGAATAAAATTAAACTGGAATTAAAATAATGGGATTTTAATTAACTTGGGATTGAATTAAACTGGAAAATAATTAAAGTGGGAATAAATTAAAATGGAGATAAATTAAAATGGAGATAAATTAAAGTGGAGATAAATTAAAATGGAATTAAAATAAATCCGAAACTAATTTAAAATGGAATTAAATTAAATCCGAAACTAATTTAAATCCGAAACAAATTTAAAATGGAAGTAAATTGAATCGGACGTAAATTAAATCATACCAACTCAAATTAAATCGGAAATGAATTTTTAATCAGAAGCAAATTACAGTAGACCGCAAAAATGACTACCAATCGCACGCAGGGCTCCTATTCGAGACTCGAATAGGATTCGAATGCACTGTAAAATATTTTTTTCACCCTTTCATTTATGCATTCGAATTTCATTCGGGTCTCGAATAGGAGCCCTGATTGCACGCTTTTTGACATTCATTTACCATGCTCATCTCGTTACATTGAAAAGCCATTGCTGGTGAAGGTTCTCTTGCATTTTAGCATCCCGCCATTGGTGTCATTGAATGACGCCATAGCTCTATAAGAGCCAATTGAATCATGTTCAGTCTAAATGATTACTTTTACCATTTTTATAATGAATAAAAGCTCATCTATATACTAAAGTCGAAATGGTTTCTCCCTTATCGTAATAACTCGTTTCATAGATCTTTGCTCTATTATATGATATATTTCATAGATCTTGCTCTATTATATGATATATTTCATTTCATAGTTTCATAATTCTTGCTCTATGATACGTCCGTCCATAAATCTAAAATAAATTCCATTCCATTCCATTCCATTTCATTTCATTTCATTTCATGTCATTCCATTTTCATTTCATGTCATTCCATTTTCATTTCATGTCATTCCATTTTCATTTCATGTCATTCCATTTTCATGTGCCCTTCAGGAAATGAGCATACATACTTCAATCATCGGACCTCAATCATGTGACCCAATCATCATGTGACCTCAATCATGATTATGAGCGATCATCATGAGAGCGCAACTTTGGGCTTTACATTACAAATAATAACCAACCAGATCTCAATCATCTCAATCATCTCAATCATGATGCATTGAAAAAAAAAAAATAATCAGCCTTCAATCATGGCCTGCTTCTACCATCAGCCATTGAACCATTGATGCATAAAAATAATAATAAGAATTTTATTTTATATAATAATAATAATAATAATATAGTAATAATAATAAAACAACAATTGAGCTCCTTCAAACACTACCTATAAGCCTTGATCATATCATATGCTTTAACCTCAAACATGAATTCCTTCAAGTGTCGATACATTCATGTGGCATGATAAAAATATATGACAGAAACATGACTGTTAGAAAACAAAGAGATTTATTTTTTAACAAATTAATTTTCATAGAGAAACATGGTCTGTGCAATGACAATGACAATGCTCCTGTGAAATGTTTGATATTTCATATGGAACGCGCTTTTTTTCTATAAGAAACCTTCCTTCTCCACTTTAGCTCCTTTTCCCTTACAGACAAATCTAACTTGTGCCATGAGTGCTAAGAAACATGACTATAATTAAGTCAAGAGGACCACTGCATATCGTGTTAGTTTTCTAAAATAATAATGTAGAGAAACACATTTATACATGACCTACGCCCCACGAAATGCTTAACATTTCATTCATATACATTTTCATTTTTTAATAGAAAGACATGGCATGTGTCCAGCAAAATGCTTGACATTCCATAGCTGTTCGTTCTTCAATAGAGAGACATGGCATGCGCCCAGCAAAATGCTTGATATTCCATACGCCTTCGTTTTCTTTAGTTTTCTTTTTTTTTTTTTTTTTTTTTTTTCTCAACTATAAAATAAAGATGAATGAACTGAACATCCACCTACAATACCATAACTCTAGCTCGCTCTGCTACATTTTTACTCAGACCATCTCTCATAAATAATTTACACTTTCACTCAAATCATTCATATATCTCAAACTTTTTACATTTTAACATGGAGAACCACTCTGTAACAAAAGTTTATTCGACTCATTCGACAAGAAGTCAAGCTTTGAAGAGGACTCAAGCCTCATCTTCATCTCCAGCCATCCTAGCAAGAGGCAAAAGAAAGCAAGGAGATGAAGCGAGTTCCTCACCCACCACTATAAAAAAAATCAAGACAGAGAAAAACGAAACCTCTCCTTTTGCCCCTAAGGAAGACCAAAAGGCTCGGCAAGAAGATCCGTATGAACAAGAATGGGAACAAGAGTGGGAAAGACTTGGCGACTTGGATCCATACGAGGTTGAGAGGGCATTCGCATCATTAGAGAAATAAACGATCTCCAGTCTTTTGATAATCGTTGTTACAGTGTTGATGACCTTAAGTCTATATAAAAGACTTTTAATGATAATAATAATTAAAAGGTCCTTCACTAACCTTATATTTGATCTATCCTTTAAACCGTAACACCACAATCTTACATTTTTCGAAAGCGTTGCAGCCAATTAATTTGCTTGTAACAAAGGGAGGATGTAGAAATCAGCCACAAATCAATTCAATCAGCGTTTTAGAATAACAATATTGAGCGAGAATAAGAATGGCTGGGTGTTGAAGGGGGCAACTTAATGAATATTTGAAAAACTAAGAAAAAATAAGGTTATTGCACAAATTTATGCAATAAACGGTTCGAGAGATAGTTGGCATAAAAGTATTGGGTGGAGTAATGGGAAAAAAGCGGTAAATATTATAAGGGATCAAAAAAAAAAAAAAAAAAAAAAAAAAAAAAAAAGCAGTGTTGATCCAAAATCATCATGTTTATTTTCCTTCGACAACTTCTCCATCAAAGTCAAAATATCACTTCATCCTTTATACCCAACATTTCCTTAGAAAACTCCTCTATTAAAACCAAAATATCATGTCATCCTCTTTACCCACTACAAATGTCACACCCTGTCGTAGTTGCGGGCGCACCGATCACAAAAGATCTTCGAATACAGCATGCCCGAACTATCGGTATGTCCAAACAAACTCCATTTTATTGCTAAGCCATACAATATGATACTAAATATTGTATGTGGTATAAACGTTTACGCACTTACAAGCTTATTATCACTACTATTTTCTTCTATATATTATTATCATATTGTACTATATATATCATTATGTACATAATAATAATACCATACACCGACCCCAGATTAGCAAATAAACCATGCAAATGCGGGAGCATTTTGCACTCAAGGAGTACACATAGTTCATGTCCTCTCAATCCAAAGAACATTCAAATCCGAGCCACTCTGCCTGAAAATAGGTAGTTAGATGAGATGGCTGAATAAATCTTAATATATATGAATAATATGAGTATATATATATTAATATATATTAAAAGACTATGACTATTGGATACTAACTACGTCTTTTGGTAAAATCATGGATATAGGGCTGCTGTACCGGCAGATCAATCTTCAGAAGCCCTAAATGTCCGCGAAGATATGCAACGCCGGGATCGAGCTTCCCGTCAAGAGGCAGAAACTGAGACTGATTTCCGGTAAGTACTTATTATTTTCTAAGGGCAATTTTCAATAAGGTACAAAAAAAAAAAAAAAAAAAAAAAAAAAAAAATTATCAGCTTTATTTTATTTCATTCATAAATGTATATTTCAGCACCCCTCCCTATAGACACAGAGCCAGAATCAATTCAAGAGGCATCGCTTATGTCACAATAGATGAATTTCGTGAAGAGATGGTGACTGGCAACAGCATCGATCCTGTCTCACACAGGCTTACGATTAATGAAATGACCCAATGCAGGCACTGTAAGGCGTTCTTATGGCTTGAAGAGCGTCTTAAAGCCTCCACCATCCATGAACCAGAGTTCTCGCTCTGCTGTAAGAATAACAAAATCAGGCTCCCTAAACTTCGTCCAATTCCTCAGCTACTTAACCTCATTAGTGGCAACTCTGAGGAAAGCCGCCACTTCCAGTCCCACATCAGAAAGTACAACTCTTCACTTTCGTATGTTTCGATGGGCGCCAACTACGACCATGAACTTGCGGATGCTAAAAGTGGTGTATATACATTCCGGATCAACGGAACGGTGGTTCACAAGATCGGGTCTTTGTTACCTCCAGACAATCAGCCAGCAAAATTTGCACAGATCTACTTCCTCGACCCTAATGAACAGGCTATCCGTCGGAGAGAAATATTTGATAACGATCTAAGGATAGACCTCTTAAGAAGAATTCAGCAGTGGTTGGAAGATTGCAGAAATCCGTTCGCTCAGCACTACAAAAACCATCCGCGAGCGTGAGGGCGGCCATGCAGTCCTTGAGAAGAGCTTTGTTTTAAAAAGTGACCGAAGTCGCCGACAATATGATCTACCCTCCTCTTTTGAGATTGCTGCTTTGCTCCCTGGCGAAGAAAACGCGACCGATCCCAGAGATATTATTGTCGAGAGTAAGGGCACAGGGTTGAAAAGAATCTTTGAAACACAAGATGCCTACGATCCCTTGGCATACGTTCTTCTTCATCCCCAGGGCGATCTTGGCTGGACCTATAATTGTTACCACCGACATGGGCAAGACGCTGACGCTGACAAGAGGATATCTGCACGTGAGTTCTATTCTTATCGATTGCAAGCACAACCAATGAGCGACACAGATAACCGTTGCTACTTTTGGATGTTTGGTCGTCTCAGCCATCAATATTGCGTCGACCAAGAGTGCAAAATTATGAGCGATCGACTTCGATATATAGAAATGCATCAAGTAAAGCTTCGTGCAGATCTTTATAAGGGCATCGTTGATGCAGTCCACGATAATAATGTATCATCAGCGTCTAACATTGGCAAAAGTATCATCCTACCTTCTTCCATTACTGGAGGACCTCGTGATATGCAACAGCGATTCCAAGACTCAATGGCTATGACTCAACATGTAGCTAGGCCGGATCTATTTATTACCTTCACTTGCAATCCACAATGGCCAGAGATTCAACATGAAATTGCAAGACAGGGGTATGCTGGACAGACCCCAAATGATCGTCCCGATCTGTTGGATAGGATATTCAAGGTCAAGCTCGAGGCTCTTATGCATGACCTTACTGAAAAATATGTCCTTGGAAAAGTTATCGGATACTGTCTTGCAACCGAATTCCAAAAGCGAGGACTACCACACGCTCATATCCTACTGACCCTAGACGAAGAAGATAAGCCACGTACAGCTCAGGATATTGACAACATCGTTTGCGCTGAGATCCCTGACCCGCTTAGACACCCTAATTTGTACAAAACTATGATGACGACAATGATCCATGGCCCTTGCGGTCCTGGAATCAAATCTCCCTGTATGGAGTCCAATGTCTGCACCAAGAAATACCCACGGCAACTCTTAGCGGAGTCAGTTCTAAGAGAAGATGGCTATCCGTTCTATAGGCGACGTGATACCGGGGCACATATGGTCCGCCGCAATAATATCGACTTCGCTGTCGATAATCATTGGGTTGTGCCATACAATCCTTATTTATTAACGAAGTACAACGCTCATATAAATGTCGAGATTTGTTCTTCAATCACATCAGTAAAGTATTTGTACAAGTATGTGCACAAGGGACAAGATCGTGCAAGGGTGACTGTAGTTGGAGGAAATGATCAAGAGCAGCAGCAGCAGCAGCAGCAGCAGCAGTTACAGTCTCACGATGAGATCAAGGAATACTGGGATGCACGCTATATCTCTGCTTGTGAATCAATATGGAGGATCTTTGCGTTCAAGATGTTTGATCTGTCACACACAGTCATACGTCTTCAAGTCCACCTCGAGGGCCATCAAAATGTTATTTTTAGTGAAGACGACAACCTCGCCGCACTGCTTGACGAGCGAAATACCAATAGTCAGCTCATGGGATGGTTTGCTCTGAATAGGAGAGATCCTGATGCAAATGAGTATACATACCCTCAGATACCCTTGCATTACAGATGGGAAGCTAAAAAAGGTCAGGCACCAATATGGATACCAAGAATACATGACAGGCAGGACAAGACGGTAACCCGAATGTATGTTGTTCATCCTAAAGACCGTGAGCTTTTCTCTCTCAGAATCTTGCTTTTGCACAAAAAGGGAGCAAAAAGCTTTGAGTGTCTCCGCAAAGTGGATGATAGGCTCTTTGGCACCTTTAGGGAAGCTGCTGTAGCGCTTGGTTATATGCAAGACGACAGCGAATGGCGAGACTGCCTTCGAGAAGCATGCCAGTTTCAATTCCCTAAAAGACTGCGTCATCTTTTCTCAATGCTCCTTTACCATTGCAACATTTCTCAACCTCGTGGTCTATGGGATGAATTTGCTTCGGCCCTTTCTGAGGACAAGCTTCATACTCTACGTCAGTCTATTAGGGATGATGATGATAATAATGATGGTGATATCCACAGGTACGACGACTTCCTCCGCCAGAGAGCTGAGAAACAAGCCCTCTATGAGATCGACAATATATTAAAAGGGATGGATTCCAGTCTAGCTGACTTTCCAGAGATGCCACAAGAGATTGAGGATTTGCACCTACAAAACAGCAATGATCTAGAAGAGACTTTTGACCAACTTGCAACCCGAGCCCAGACCAATATTATTAAGTTTAATCAGGATCAGCTGGCTGCTTTTCTTGAGATTAAAAGAGCTGTCGGAAAAGGCAAGGATACAAAGCGATTGTTTTTCATCGATGGACCCGGAGGAACAGGAAAGACCTTTCTCTTTAATACAGCAATTGATTATATCCGTGGCATCTTAAGAAAGCAAGTCATTGTGGTAGCTTCCTCAGCAATAGCTGCATTAATCTTAAATTCGGGAAGCACTGCCCACTCTGCTTTCAAGGTCCCTATCCCTATCTACCCGAACTCGACCTGCAACATCAAGCACGGGCAAGTTATCGCAAAAAGGATCATAGAAACAGATGTGATTTTTTGGGACGAAGCTGCTATGCAGCATCGCCATGTTTGTGAGGCTGTTGATAAGACTATAAGAGATCTCACAAAGGTTGATGCGCCATTTGGCGGAAAAATTGTGGTCTTTGGAGGGGATTTCCGTCAAGTGCTTCCTGTTGTAAGAAATGGGTCAAGAGGAGATATTGTGCACGCTTGCTTGAAGAAATCAACATTCTGGAGAGATGTGAAAACGCTAAGACTCACCATAAACATGAGAATTTTACAATGCTCCTCAAATCCAGAGGCTCAAGGCTTCATTGATTACTTGCTTCGAGTAGGAAATGGAACAGAGTCTACAAGGCAGATTGGGCCAGAGAACGACTACATCAAGCTGCCTGAACAGTGTATTCTTAGCTCTACGCAGCCTGACCCTAATAACTCTGATGAAAAGCACCTCATTGCGGAGATATACCCATACTTGCAGGCTCATCCTAATCCCTCACTAAGTTACTGGGAAGGGCGCGCTATTCTATCTACACTTAATGAGGATGTCAACAAGCTCAACAATTTGGCAACAGAGATATTTTCAAGTCATACCGTTCCAAAGGTCTATCATGGGCAAGATTCCATCCCTGATATTGACGACCCAGTAGCAGCAACATACACTGTGGAATTTCTTAATTCTTTAAATCCTCCCGGAATGCCTCCCAGTATACTGCAATTAAAGATCGGTCAGCCCATCATTCTCATAAGGAACCTGAGCCCAAAGGAAGGTCTCTGTAACGGTACGCGTCTCATTGTGCATAAACTTGGAAACAAAGTCATCGAAGCTGAAATAATGACGGGAATATTCAAAGGAGCGATCCATTACATCCCTCGAATCAATATCAATGCAACTGATGATGGATCGTCTCCAGTCATATTCCAGCGGCGCCAATTCCCTTTGAAACCTGCCTTCGCCATGACCATCAATAAGGCTCAAGGGCAAACTCTTCAGAATGTTGGCATATACCTCCCACGGTCTGTTTTTAGTCATGGCCAGCTCTATGTGGCTCTTTCTCGCTGTACAGACCCCAAGCATTTGAAGGTACTTATCAAAGGTGATTCAAGGGATCTTTGTAAATACACGCGAAATATTGTGTACCAAGAAGTCCTTCAAGATTGAAAAAAAAAAAAAAAAAAAAAGTCGCTGACATCTTCAGTCCCTGCCGCCCCTCTGTCTCTGGTCCCTACTATCCCTGTCTCTGTTGTTCCTACTGTGCCTATGCCTTGCTGTTCCCACGATATCTATATCTCCAGCTCTTACTACCCTTGCTCTATCTGTATCCATCATCACGACTCGGCCGAAATGTTATTTATTGTATATAGCTGTAAGACCAGTGTAAATTAGTGTACATGTTGTATGATCAGTGTAAATTAGCGTATCTGTATTTTAGTATATCTTTGTAATAGTAGAAGTGTATTTGTACATCTCTGTAGAGTAAACGTCATCTGTGATACCAGTTTTTGTAATTGAAAATTTAGATTCTTCCATCTTTTCCTCTTTTTTTTTTTTTCTTTTCAAAAATTCACACACACACACAAAAAAAAAGTTCACACACACTCCTCATTCGCTCTCACACACGTACATTCATACATTATGTCTTCCACCTCCACCATTACCAAGACTTCCAAGCCTGCCAAGACTGCCAAAAGTTCTCAAGGTCGTCAGACGATCTCTGTAAAAGTACCTGTGTTGACCCCAAATACCAGTGAAGTAAGTTTCTATTTAACTTTGAGTCTTGGGTATCAACAGAGAATCAGAGTTATAATTGACTAACACTAAGGAGAATTTGGTATCGTTCTTTTAGACAATACTTTCGCCCTCATCCTCCTCAATCGACCAATTCCCTCCTGCTTCCCAGGTAAAGGCAGCCTCTATCATAGTCATATGGTTGTACGTGAAGACTAGACAAAGTAATAATTTTTTTTTTTTTTTTTTTTTTTTTTTCAATCAGTCATGTGATGATGATAGCCTTGATACAATTCCCCAATCTCAAAAGCGTTCGCTTAATTGGGACGACGACGACCAGGAACAACACGACGATCAAAACAAGCGGCGCCGCCAGACCCCCCCCAGAAACCTATCTCCCACGCACTCTTCTTCCCCTCACCAGAGTCCTCTACAGCCATCTTCCCCTTGCCAGAGCTTCCTAAAGCCATCTTCCCCACGCCAAAAATCCCCACATCCTCCTCGCTCTCGCTCTCGCTCTCCCCTTCACTCTCGACCGCTCTCTCCTACACGCCCCGTCCATCAATCAGATCGGGAAGATCAACTCTCTGTTCATTCGCTTTCACTTGAAGAAACAGTAAGCACGCCGAGAGGCACCGATGCTACCGCCCCGTGGGCTGCCCAAAACCTTCGTTTCCATGCCGCTTTATATGATCTATTGAAAAAGCGAGCCGACGCAGAAACTCTTTTGTTTGAAGAACAACAAAATGTCAATAAAAAAAAAAGACTTTAATATTTAATACCTAATAAATAAAAAAGAAACCTTTGTGTCAAAAACGTTCAATTTTATTGGAACCCCAACGAGGGTAAATGAGCCTCACGAGGCAAAGCCTAGACTGGAGCGACCGTGAGCGAAGCCACGGGTCGCCCGTCTAGTATTTCGTCTAAATGCATATTAGATCTCACGTACATATGTACACGTACAAAAGGATATTAATTTAACACTCCTAGTCTATATAATATAAATTTCAGCATGTCTTATTTTCCAGGGATTAAGACAAAAGGTGTTTTTATTAAACTACTATTACAAGTCTTTTATAGGCTCAGGACTATATACTGTAGCAACAACCAACAACTGAAAGTTTTTATTAATATAACATATGCTTTTCGTTTTTTTTCTTATTTCTATGTTTCTACATTTCTATTGCATTTTTGCGCGTCGTTCTGTCAGCGCCTGATGGTATTGCTCAGAATATCGAGTTAATTGCTCGATCTGAAATTGGGCTTGGGTCACTGCTTCTCGTGTTTCCAGGTCATTGAGCGTCTGCCTCGCCCTTTTTCGGTCTCCCTCTTCCGCCTCAGGGTCCAACATTCTCTTGTACTGTTTCACGATGGCTTGTGAAAAGAATCGGAGTTCTTTCTTTCGCACCGTAAGGAGAGATCTACTCGACCAGCGTTCATCTGTTTCTGAATCTACTAGGGATGGAAGCTCTTGCTCTAGAAAGTGGACTTTTTTGTCAGGATTTGATGGAAAGCTTTCCTCCGCTAATGACTTTGCACCTTGATTGTTTCCAATCTTTGCAGGGCCCGCTTCTAACGATGGATCTGCCTCTAACGATGGATCTGTCTCTGCTTCTGAGGATAGGCCTGCCTCTGATGATGGATCTGTCTCTGCTTCTGAGGATGGGCCTGCCTCTGATGATGGACAAGCACTTGATAAAGGCGCACCAAGCGGTTTGTCCAGTTCATTCTGAATGGGAGTGTTTTTTGTTTTTATTTGGTGTGGTAGGGATTTTGCTGCCATTTGAGTGAGTTAATGTTTTGATTGTTGGGGGTGTTGAGGGTTGCAAATTATCTTTTTATACTTTTCTTTCTTGCCGCTACTAAACTGCGACTCCCTTCATGCCACTTTTCCCGGCGCAAACAAAGCGTCTCTAATGATGCGCCGAATATTATGCATAACAATACCTCTTTGCTTGCGATGCAAACAGAGAGCCTCTGTTATGGCAAGGCGCAACTCAAATCATGCATCACAATGTTTCTCTTTTTGCGACGCAAACAAAAACCCCTTGTTATGGCTAGGATGCGACGCATATCATGCATTACAATGCCCCACTTTTTGTGGAGCAAAAAAACTACACATTTCATTGTTACAATGTTCAAGTTTTAAATTGGATAAAATAACCTCAATTCAAAAAATTATTCATTGGATCAGCCTTCATTCTTGATTAAACTTTGATTCAAAGGTTGTATTTTAAAAATATATTCTATTTATCTTGCCCATGCTGTTTATTATACTTCATTCATTGAATTGCTGGAAGTCAGGCTACAACTTGCATCCATCATTGAACGGGACTTTGTTGGGGGAAATATTGTAAATTGTCCTAAAGACTTTGGCTGGCATATAATCGAACGACGATATGCCGTGGCTTTCTTGTTTTCATGCCTAAACTTCATCTTCCGAGCATCTCTCACAAAGCTTTCCAAGTATTTCTATTAAAGCATTGATGGTATTCGTAATGAGAACTTGAATGATATTTTCTTCTGTAATATAACATTGACCTACCGAGTAATTCCATAATGCAGCAATCGTCTCGCCTTTGCCCAAAAGGAACTCGCTCCATGACGTGTTGCAGTGGGGCAACACGAGGGCATGGTCTGTCACTAAATCACAGACAAAGACATCCTCCATGCGCTTCAAGCAGAAAACAGTTGCTGTCCATCCTATCACAAATTGATTGATGAGAAGGTGGATGATGATGGATATATTTCCGTAAATAAAAGTCTATCATGTTACTTACCATGAACATCCATTGCTAATAAATGCGAATCTTCCCAGGACCATCCAATCTTGTCCTCCAAATGCAGCATCATGGAATGGTTGATCAATAAATTTTTTCTGAACTGGCAATCAAGCTTCTGTTGAGAAGTGGAGCACTTCTTGAACTCACTATTGTTCAGTTCTAAATCATCTTCAATTCGTAACTGTAGATCGACCTTCTTCCCGTAAACTGAGGTGGTGGTTTCCGTGTTCAGTTCTTCTCCGAGGATCTCGCTCTGGTATCTGGATGCTTTGCTAACAAGCTCCCCACTAATAAATATATTTTGAGTGTAATATCAGTATATTTCCTCCAAGCCATAGTAACTATCTTCATGGGATCCGCCAATTGTCACTCCCCTACCTTTCAAAATTCAGGTTATGGCCAGTGAAACAACTTAGAACAAACTCCCAAATGGAAACAACCTTGGATTCTGACATCGACGAGCTCGGCTTTCTCAACGCCCTAGTGTTATTCAAAAAACATTGTTAAGTCCTTCGCCTTTCGCCTAAGTAGAACTATATCCATAAATGGTTTAGTCATCTCTGAAACCAACTTACAGGTAATAAACTGCAGAAAAAATTGCCTTGCGGATCCCACCATGGATCTCAGTCTTCACTACCATCAACTCATTCATCTTATCTGAAAGTCGATTTAAATTTATAACTCCATCTTCTTCAGTCACTTCAGCTGCTTTTTTTAGCTCCTCCATTGCCTCTTCTAGTCCATCAATTTTACTGGGATCGGAGAAATCTAGTTGTACGCATTTCTCTCGAATCTCGTTCAATAGGCCTATATCAAAGTAAATCTGAGGATCCTGCATTCTTGCGTTTATAATTCCGGAAAGTGCAACACTACGTATGTTCACATAATAGAACCATGTTTGGCAAATTGACCTTTGTGGCAATATTAAAAATAAAATAAAATAAAATAAAATAAAATAAAATAAAAAATATTTAGCAAACATACCATACATCAAGCTCGACCACTCTTGACAGCTGTTCCTTTTGAGACAGACGAGCGTAGACAAAGTCATAAATATTAACATGCAGTTTGCTCAGATGGTCTGTAGACCTAACGATGGTGCTTTGAGGCTGTCCTTTCACCTACCAACACAACTAAAGATTAAAATGTGTTTTCATCCCATATCTCAATACATCTTGTTTTAACGAGGCGAGAAAAATACCTTAGCTCTCAAATGATACAGGAAGGAAAGCCATGGCTCGGCGAATCTCGAGACCCTCCCCTCTGTCCCATCCCCCTTCCGTTTCGAAGACTTTTCTCCAGTAGCTTCCCACGCGCTTCGCATGTGCTCTAGCTGTATCATTGAATTACTTAATGGTACTACTTTTTAGATTGCAAGGAATGTCAACATTCATTTCACTAACCTTCACTTCAACGACCAGCTTCTCAGCGATATCCTTTTGCTCCACAGGCGAAGCTGAATCTTTCAATATTGCACGAAGAGAAGACTGATACAACTTCAGATGCTTCTCTGGTGGCTCAGAAGGATTATTTTTTACTGAGTACGAGATAAACATGGCCAAGTCTGACCAGTGTTCGACTGAGCATTCCATAAAGAACTGTGAACGGCGAGCCATGATGTGGTGCTTTGAAAAATGAAAAGGAATGGATGCGATGAGATATGGTTTTAATTTAAAAATTTAAAATAATGGGAAAGTTTTTTTTTAAAGATGGCATTTGGTAGTGCCCTAAATTTATATTGCTTTTTTTATGCCGCTTGTAGAGTATTGGAGCAGTAGATTATTCAATTTCAATTCAACCATTTAAGAAAGCTTATGGAGTCCTCGCCAAAAAGTCATAAACTGGATATATTTTACAATACTCAATTTGAATTAAAAATTTGAAAAATAAAAATTTACGTACGAAGACAAAAATGCATATATTTTTTGAATAGAAGGAATGAATTAGATGCATGGCCACCAAACCAATTCAATCTTCGTTTTTAATTAGAAATATTAGAATTTGCGAGAAATGGGCAACATCATTCTCAATCTCATTCTCGATCTCATCCTCATTGTCAACCTACTTTATTCGCAATCTTCAGATAGTAAAATGTCTTTCCCTTTTGATATCAATAACCTACTCTCATACAACGATCTTGGTGGTTGGTATAGCGAAGGAAATATCGACCAAATGATTTCAGGCACACCCTTCACTCCGCCTCGAAGATCGCCACAACTGCCCACTGAAGCCGATCTCTCCCCTATTAGGTCTCCTACCGAATATCAATGGATTACTCCTCCCAGAAACGAGCCAAGGAGTTCTACCTCATTAGAGCAATTCGGTGAGCGTCCCAATACCCTCGATTTAAATCCATTCTTGTCAGACAAACAAACTGGAGAGAGAAAAAAGGCATTTACACGCAGTAAAGCGTCCGTTACTAAAGACGAATACGCGATAATAGCTCATACATATAATGCTATAATGAATGCGCCACCAGCAGTCCAAGACTGGTTTAAGAAGACAGACAACAGAGCAATGGACCTTTCGATTCTGATGGGTGTAGGGAGAAACACTTGTGTGGCAGCAATTAAATATGCACAAACAGGCATCGTCGAAATGACAGGGCGAGGAAGAACTGGACGCCCTAAAAAAGAAGCGGACGGGGATTTAAACTCGAAGGTGCTGAATATCATAGTTGAATCAAACAAGAGCGGGACTCCTAATTCTGCGGGTTTAATTGCAAACCAACTGAAAGAAGACTTTGAAATCGACAGATCAGCAAGATCAATCACTCGCGACCTCCGTAAAATGGGACTGTATTGGGGCAAAGGGATCCGACAGAACTTTTTGCACGACTCCAAGGAGAATATTGCCTTCCGAGCTACTTACCTGAAGCGCCGTCTTAAGAATTTAAAACTAGTAGACGGCAGTTGGGTGCCTAGGACTCCAGAGGTCTTCTTGGACGAGTCTTACTGCCACATTGACCATGCTGCAGCAAGACGTTGGGTGCAAAGTGGCGGTGGTGTCATTAACGATGCAGGAAGGAAACCAATCATGGTTATATTTGCAGCCTTCATTGTATATTATGATGAAGCTGCTAAAAAGGTTGAAGGCAAATTCGTTAATGATAGCGTGTATGTTTGGCCATCAAAGGGACCAAAGCCTCAATCAAAAAAAGGCCAAGAGCAGGAGGCTGAACTGTGGGATGACGTACCTGAGGAGATCAGGAATGCAGGGGTCGTGGCAACAGATCACGATTATCATGGAAACTTCAACGCTAGTTTGTTCGATAGTATCTTTAAGCGACTTTGTGAGAATCTCAATAAGATGGGACTTGGCCCTTGTAAAATCCATCTTGATGGCGCTTCATATCACTTTCACAAGAAAAACAGGAAACCAACCAAGAGCGACACTGTGAAAACTATCAAAGAGTGGCTCACGGGCAAGGAGATTGTTATTCCAACAAGGGAAAATGGAAAAGCACTGAACAAAAACGAGCTTATGGAATTGGTTAACGCTCTTCCTGATGAGTCGTATTTCTCTATCAGTAAAATAGCCCAGGAGAATGGTGGACATGAAATCCTCAAGACTCCACCCTACCATTGCGAGCTACAACCTATTGAGAAGATCTGGGCAGTTGTGAAAAACATAATTGCCTCGAGAGCAATGGTGACAATGACATCCATCTTGCTGAAAAAAAGGCTACTAAGCTTGTTTTCCCAGATTCCGTGTA
Source organism: Lobosporangium transversale (assembly GCF_002105155.1). Lineage (NCBI taxonomy): Eukaryota > Fungi > Mortierellomycota > Mortierellomycetes > Mortierellales > Mortierellaceae > Lobosporangium > Lobosporangium transversale. The sequence continues at coordinate 289,633 of NW_019029010.1, read as the reverse complement.
AAGTCTTTTACTCTGTATGGAAGAAGTCTGTGAAAATTGGCATGAGATACTATAACGAGAGGAGTCATGCACAGGAAGAAATAGTCGAAGAGGTTTATCAAGAGGTTTTTGATGAAAACGAGCCTATTGTGGACCTTAGTGACACTTTCAAAGTCGACAATAGTGAGTGGGATGCAGAACTCATTAGAGTACTAAATCAAGAGCGAGCTGAAGCTGTTACCCTAGGCCCTGAGATAGTGGATCTTACGCTAGATGCTGGAAGCATGTTTAATGTGATAGAGGATAGCGAGTCTGAGGACGAGCCTCTTATCAATCGAAAACGCTCTCGTAAAAATTAAAATTTTGAGTTTGTACGTATTTTTCCTGCGTCTAAAAGTGGAGGTATTCTATTCAATTTAAAAGCCTGAAAAATATATCCAGTTTATGACTTTTTGGCGAGGACTCTAATAACTTTATTTACTACGGTTGGCTTCACAGCCAATGAAAAAAATATTTACAATACTTTATTGAATTGAAAATGTACCAATTCATTATCATACTGCAACCCAGTTGCACGAATAGAAAAAGCGATATTCATTTCAAAACATATTTATTTATTAAATTCGCCTCAGACTAACTAGATCATTGTGCTTGATCTAAAGGAGATTCATTGGGATACCCTCCTCCCTAATTGTTAGATTCATCATAGACGATTTAATTAAGTTAGATGCATGAATAAAAAAAAAAATTAAAACTCGAATTATTTTTCCATCTCTCAGTGTTTTTCGGTGCAATGCTGTCACAAAGACGCCTTAGTCCTCTTCAACATTGCCTTCGCAGTAGCAAAAAGGATGCACAGAGGACACCAGTCCCTCCTGGGAGTAGCTTTTCACTGATGGTGTGCTTTTTAGAAGAATGTTCTTTGTTACATTCACTCAATGGATCGCAACATACAGCTTCTAATCACTTCAAATTGAAATGACAAAAGCACCGGTCCCTAATTGGAGCAGCTTTTCATTCCTCCAGCACAACGATGAAACATCGATTACCAAGTGGCTTCTGAAACGATGAAAAAATACTTATCTTTTGGGTGAGATTAGCAAGAGGCATGAGGTGGATGAGATTACATTCGAGATCTGTTATTTTTTAAATAGACATCATGACGTTTTGTTTGCACCGCAGTAAATCGTTTTATTTTTGTGCACGCACAACGTTGCAGTGTGGTGATTGGTTTTATTTATCCGCTGACGCCGCAGAAAATGACTCTCTTTTAGATATGCATAAAGTTGCAGAGTGATGATTGGTTCTATTTATAATCTCGTCACAAAAAATGACATTGTTGTGTTGTGATTGGTTTTGTCTTTTATTTGCATCTCAAAAAATGAGTCATCTTGATGCATGAATCTCGTTGTGTTTGTTTACGCTGCAAAAAAGTATATTTTTGTGTGTATACATCGAGTTGCTGTTTTTATTGCGCCGCAGGAAGTGTGTTATTTTCATGCAAACATGAAGTCGGGGTCTGATGATTGGTTTCATCTTTTTTTTACGCCGCACCTCAAAATATGAGTCATCTTTGCACATTTATGACGGTGCGCGCAAAAAAAACAGATGAAACCAATCATCAGACCCCGACTTCATGTTTGCATGAAAATAACACACTCTTTGCGGCGTATAAAGTTCAACAACTCCATGCATATACAAAATAATATACTTTTTTTCAGACGTAAATAAACAAACACAATCATCTAATGTTGTTTGCTTCCGTCGCAAAAAAGCGTTATCGTTTTTTGCATGATTGGAGTTGCGGCTTTTATGCATCGCGGGATATTTTTTATTTTCATGCAAACTTGAAGTCGCGGAATGGTGATTGTTTTCATCTGTTAAATATTTCTGCTGCATAATGTACAAAAGGGTCCTATTTCAATTCAATTGAACTTAAAAAAATATGACAAGACATTTATTTGGATTATGATTTATTTTTTTAACTGTGACAATATGGTATATCCAACATTGATCTTGCTCTCCATGTACTCCATTTGTTGTTTTAATTGCTGCATAGCGGCATGTTGATGAGAATATTGCTCCAATTCCTTCTGCATTCGTTGGATCGTTTCTTCTTGCTCCGCAACCTTCTTTTGAAGATGTAAAAGTTGCATTGTGGTTGATTGGATAATATCTGTGTTGATGTCACTATCTTCAACTTTACTTTTCTTTCGTTTGTGTTTAATAGGTGGAGGGACGTCGAATGGAAGTGGAATTGAAATGGGCCCTGACTGAATTTGAATTGCAATGTAAGGTGCCAATTTTTTTAGATATTTACAGTCTTTGAAGTGTCTTTGTACAGATGCTCGGTCCCGATAGAATTTACGACAAACACAAACATAGTTCCAGTCCACTTCTGAATTTCGACGGACCTCCATTTTGCGGGTGATATCTTCAATGGGATAGTCAAAAATGACTGGTGAGTCTTTATGATACCGGCCATAGTGATCTTTCATTTCTTTATTGAGGCCCTTGTATGTAACATTGAAATCATCTTTAAGATCCTTCGATCTAATGTCATTGAGAGGTAGATGTTTGTCACATTTGTTGTACGTGCAGCCTTCAGCTCCGGAGTCTTCAGAATCTTCGTTCATTCTATTAAGTGGGTGTCGCTGTTGAGGGAGATTGGTTCATGAATTAATGATTAAATGAAAGAGATGAAACCAATTTGTCCAACCTGAAAAGCGTGACTGTTAAAATATTTGTTTTTTATTCTGCTGCGAAGTTTGGCTTGTCTTTTTATCTCATTTTAAAGTATGGTCTTTTGAATTGGTTATTATCATTTTTAATTGAGCATGTGTTTAAACATTACAATATTACGAACTGTTTTTTGTTTTATCCTGCATCGCTAGATGCGACGGAATTCATGCACGAGTTTGCCCCACTTTTTGCGATGAAAATAAAGTGTCAATATTGCAACCCATTTTATGCACGGAATTGCCTCGCTTCTTGCGATGCAATATAATTATGCAGTGAAGCTTTCATTCTCTTATAACTTGGATGCAAAAATGATAAATCTTTACACTCATACCAATTCCTTTTTTAAATGTGTCATTACGCTTGCACTTTTCTTATCGATTGTCCACGTCGCAATCCCCTTCGCACTTTTCTCATCGATTGTGTGCTTTTCGAGACCTCTAATGGGAAACAGTCTGCTACAATACCAATCAATGTTACTTCTGAAGATACTTTATTGGGCCTCATAGACCTTCTCGACTTCTTTGACTATCTTAAACCAATTGAACAATCATGGAACATTGAATTAGATCGGACATCGTTCTCGTTCATGTGGGTTTCTTGCTTCATTCATCAAGGCCATCGATTTCATCTCTGTGAAGAATTTTTATTAAGCGACAAATTCGGTCATCTGTTTTTGGACACTGTTCCCATCGGGAAACTGTCCATATTTGCCAACCCTCTTCCCGGTCTACTATTCAACGAAAGACAAACCACTATTTCACCACGACGCGATTTCTCAGAAAATACTATCGATCCTGTCCACATGACATCGTGTTTTTATGAGCTTTGTTCGGTTTCAGTCGACGTAGATGGTGTCGCACACCAGCCAAGAAAGAAGAAGCTCTCCACGTAGTCGGCGCCACCATCGATAAGAACGCCCATCGATAAGAACGTCCATCGATAAGCATAGCCCAGAATAAAACACATATACATATATATATAGAAACACAATCCCACCTAGAACAGTTCCTTACCTGATATCTTGAATAAAACTCCTAAGCTTTCCTTGATCCCTGTTCCTGTTCACATATCTCCTATTCCCTCACACACCCTTCTGCCTAGTCTGGAAAAGGTCATTCTGCCTTGCCCTAAGCCTAGGTTCTCGACACGGAAAGAGAACTCAGCAGAAGAATACGAAAAAGTGGGATGGAATAAATGAAGGCAAGGCAGGCAATAAAATGTCGTTTGAAAAAATAAAAAATAAAAACAAAATAAAAAAAGAGAGAAAAAGAGGGAGAAAAAGGGCAACAGCTGCGGAGCTTCGGCGCTCCTGAATCGTGCTACGCAGGGTCATCTGGTGGAGCGGAAAGGCTTCATGAGGTGCCTGCTAATGTTAATTTCAAATATTGGAGGTAAATCCATCGCAGACGACTTTAAAGTTACGGTGTACTGCAAGTCGTAGAGTATCCTTGTTGCTATGATCAGCTAAGATTAAGCCCATTGTTCTATAGATTTGTTCGAAAGAACAATCATCTCTCTTTTTTTTTTACTTTTTATTTCCTTTTAAAATGTGCTTATTAAAGGGTTTTGCTGTAAGCAAGATTGGCCGAAGTGACTTCGTAATTGACCAAGGGAGAGAATGTCGTTTGAGAGTAGGACATTCTGTCGTTTTTTTGATAAAAAGCCTTGTCCTGCCATTGATCTCCAAACTGTGTGCGCACCGTCCAGTGCCGACTCTGGCTGTAATAGGTAGTGAAGACAAAAGGAGATTCTTATTAAATTATTATTACAAGCCTTTTATAGGCTCAAGAATTATATACAGTGACACTGGCACTGCCGTTGTTGATTCCAGATGTAACAAAGTAGTTGAATGCTCGGAGCCCAATCACTAATTTTTTATTTATTCCAATATCATCCATCTTCACGGTTTTTAGCTGGTTGGAGTATCGAGTGGAAAGTTCTTCTGTTGGGACACTTGATGGAACAGCATCGTGTGATTCTGCATGGGGTCTGTCCAGTTGTCTCTTGAATAAAGCTCTGCAAGTTAGTTCTTCATCCCACCAGCCTTTATTACAGAGAGGTGCTCGGGAGTGGCTGGCTCGTGTGTTTCCAGAAACTGACTTTCTAATTTTGCTGCTTTGACTTTGACCTTTCCCTGGTCAGCGTCGACTTTCAAGATCTTGTGGGGCTCTGGAAGGATGGATCGCAAGAGCTCCGGTGCTTCTGGGTGAGAATCATTGCACGCCCATTGATGTGATACACAGAGGCGTTCATGTTCACGAGCGTTGACTGGTTGGTACTGAACCACAGAGGCTCGTCCAGATGTCTGTAGTGTCTTCGATATCGGAATGGGGTCGTTGTAATCCTACTATCGCATCCGTCTGAAGAGCCCCATCATTGTCTTCATCAACAATGCTTTTCTGAAGTTCTCCTGTGATCTCTTCGCATCTTCTGCAATGATTCTTGGTTTTTTTTTTTTTTTTTTTTTTCGATGGACCGTTTTTTGACATCTTGAACAAACAACTTGAGTGCCATCAACATAATCCCCGAATTTCATAAGTCAAAACACTAAAGCCTCGCCGTTAAAAAATGTCACCAAGTCCTATCAAGGGAAAGAATATGATGTGAGGTTTTTGCTTTATTTTTTTTTTATTTTTTTATTTTTTTTTTTCAAGGAACCGAACATACAGCTGATAAAATACCTTGGCTCCTTGGATCTTCCACAAATACAGAGTGAAAACTGCTGCTGATATCATTTCAAAGTCGTTATGTCCCTCTGCCCTAGCCTGGCTGGTTGTGTACGTAGCGGGATGTCCAAAGTCTGTTCGGACTTGCGCCAGACCAAAGACTGTATCATCGAGTAACAACTGGTCTTGCTTCTCTTGTGAAATCAGTAGGCGAGTGTACTCTGGCAAATCAAATGCTCCACGTGGGCTGGGACCAACATTAATCTGACTATTTTCAATAGATTGTGTGACAAGATATTATAATAGCTGGCCAAGTCGAATAACATGACGACTTAAGCTTATTATCCGAGAGCCAGGACCATATATGTGTTATCTTCTTTTATTGCCTAATTTAGCGAACTTTTCAGAAAACTACCCTTAAATAAAAGAAATAAACTATATAAATCTGCTCTGCTACCAAGTTGGATCTGCATCTTCTTGATAGTGAGCCAGGAAAAATAGTCAAACTGAAGAAAAAGGGCGGGTATAGGGTGGGACATATATGGTCCTGGCTCTCGGATAATAAGCTTAAGTCGTCATGTTATTCGACTTGGCCAGCTATTATCCATCGAGCCAGGACCATATATGTGGATCCAGAGCAGATTCCTTAAGACAGTATCATCGAGGTGAAATTAGTGGCTGTTGCTGCGTTCAGTCGATAGTACTTGTCGAACAGAATTGATGAAGACCAATTGCCTTGTACCACTACATCGTCGACACTGGCGCCTTGTTTAATGGCTTGGGTGGAACCAATAGCCCTGGCTTTGGGTAACTTGGAGCCATTTGGAAGAATGAGCTTGCTGCTGATGGCTGAGATATGATTGCTTATTCGATCAGCTCCCACGGGTCTTTTGAGGTCTCTGATATCTCTTATTAAAGGACGATATCGAATGGTTTGGTCCTTAGGGTGCGGTACACTGATAGCGTGAGTCTCAATTCTTTTGAGATATTCGGTGAAGGTCATCACCGGACAAAGGGAACTGTCGGTGTGATTCTTAACTGTGGTGTATTTGCATATCCTGCTACCACCACGTGTTTCCTTGGGAATCAAAATTGGAAGGACTACAACGATACCATCGATATGGAATTTGTCATTTGATAGATCGATACACAGGATATCGTTTGGTCGGAGAAACCCACATGTACCGAGCAGCCAACACAGTTTTTGTGTGAGAATAAGGAGAGTGAGAGAACTGTTAGGCCCTAGTTGTTGTAAATACTCGACAGCGGGTTTGATGTCTATATTGAGTTCTTTTGTGTGCTTGATCTCACGACGACGTAGAGTTTGGAAAAATAATAGGAAGTCCTGATCGTTGAATGCGCTCTTGTCGTCATACATATGGATGACTGCGGCTTTATATGCGTCCACTGTTGAAGCTGACCATCCGTGGATTGCGACTCCGGAGGCAAGCCAGTTACATAATTGAGGTGGTTGTGGCACCATGGCGTCTACATTGCGTGCTGTGGCCCATTGGATATACCTGTCTTGTATCTTGGCGTATGCGCGTTGCTTGCGTTGTAACTCAGGACTGTCCACAACTATCGATGCCGTAGCCGGATCGAAGCCTTTCGCTTCGAGTCGTCTCCTCTTACCCTCCAAGCGCATAACGACCAATGGGGATTTTTGGCCAGAATGTCTGGTGCGTTTCCCGGCGCTGGGAGAACTTGGTGGCGAGGTATTGGTATTAGATGGTCCACTGTCATCATCTTGATTGTTGGGTACCACATCGCCGAAGGCCAGTAAGGTGTCACTAAGGTTGCTTCTATCTTCTCCTCTCGGATTTTCTCCAATACTAGGGAGATGAGGTTCCACGGCGGGCATAAGTAAACGTTGCCGAATTGGCGCCAATGATGTTGAAGGGCGTTGTGCCCTATTGCTCCTGCAGTTGGTTTCCAGCTCATGAACTTCGTCACTTTGTTGTTTATTGGCGAGGCGAATAGATCGACGTGGTGAGGGCCCCATCGTCTTTGGAGCTTTTTGAAGAATTCTTTGTCGATGCTCCATTCTAGCTGTCCTGTTAGGCGTCGGGATGGGGCGTCTGCGGGGTTGAATGCTGAGGGCACGTAGGTTGTCTTGATCCTTGTCTCTGTTTTCAAGCACCATTCCCATATCGATGTCGCTAGCGTCATCAGTGCTGGAGATCGTGTCCCGCCGAAGTGGTTGATGTAAGCCATTGTCGTGATGTTGTCCGTTATCACATTCACTGTGCGTCCCCTCACTTCTGGTTGTTTCAGGGCGTAGAAAATGGTCTGCATTTCCTTGTAATTGATGTGTCGTCCTCGAAGACTGTCTGACCAAGATCCCTTGATTGTCTGGTTGTTGATGACTACGCCCCATCCTGCATCCGATGCGTCGGTGTAAATGTCGACCTCTGGGTTGGTTGCGATCCATGTCTTCCCATTCCATGCTTTGAGATGTGTCCTCCACCAAAGGAGTTCCTCCGTTGCTTTGGTTGACAGAGATATTGAGCGTTCCCATGAGGGATCCGATTTCAATGCATGAATCTTGTCTGCCATGAGGTGCTGAACCTTGAGGCGAGCCGGAAAGACTGCGGCTGTCATTGCGCTCGCTTTGCCTATGAAGGATGATAGCTGACGGACCGTGCAGATCCCTTTGTTGGCTAGCTTGGACGCTTCTCGACGAATATCCCGGATTTTCTTGCCCGGTACACTCAGGGTCATCATCGTTGTATCTATCTCGAATCCCAGATGTTCCAGTATCTGTTTCGGTTGAAGGCTCGACTTGGATTCCTTTGTCAAGAAACCTAGGCTTTTCAGTTTTGTCAAGACTAGTGCTGTCGCACGTTGGGATGATTCCTTGCTCGGTGCTGCGATAATCAGGTCGTCGAGGTAGGCTGATATTCTTATCCCTTTCGTTCGTGCCCATTGAAGTAGAGGCTTCAGTATCTTGGTGAAAATCAATGGTGCTAGAGAGAGTCCGAATGGCAGGACCTTGAATTGGTACAGTTGTTCCCTCCATTGAAATTGAAGGTATTTTCGTGACGCTGGGTGTATCGGCACATGAAGAAATGCATCGCTCAGATCTATACTGGTAAGATAATCGTTTTTCTTTATTAGATTGCATACTTGATGGATTGTCTCCATCTTGAAGTGTTGTGTAGGTAAGTACTGGTTTAATGCTTTCAGGTTTAGGACAGGTCTTTCGTCTCCAGTCTTTTTGGGGATTGTGAAGAGCGGACTTGTAAATCCGGGTCCACTCGCGAATTCTATTGCACCCTTCGTTAGCAAAGCGGGCACTTCGTTGTCCACACTCTTTGTCGCCTTCTCCGATAGCGGGTAAGGTGGAGGATGGGATGTTGAAATTGGGGGTGCGTTCAAGAGCGGGATAGAGTAACCTTCCTTGACTATCTCTAGGAGTGTTCGATCTTTTGTAACATTCCGCCATGCGTTTAAGAAGATTGTGATTCTTCCCCCGACTTTCTCTCTTGTTGTCGGCGGCTGCTGCTTCGGTCTCTCCGGCGGCTGTCTGATCTCCGGTAGCTGCTGTCCTTTCTTCGGCTGTTGCTGTCTCCTCGTCTGTAGTTGTTGTCCCCCCGTCTGTAATTGTTGTCCCCGTAAAAATAACGGCCTTCGTTGCTTTTATTGCCAAATTTGTAGTAAGTCGAATTAGAGTTTGGCTTATTTTTTCTATCTGAACTACTGCTAGTTTGAAACTGTCGGGGACTGAAAAAAGTTTGTAAGGCTTTATTGGTCTTAATTTCCTCCTGGAATTTAGTTGGATCCACAAGTTCCAATGATGTCTGCTTATAGGTTGAGCCCATTGCGGCATGAAGATTTTCAAGTCGCATGTTGTTGATCCTGCCGATCGTACCAGTAATTTGTTCCTGCATAAGTGTGACAAATGCGCCGCAAATGTCGGCAACGTCTTCAGTACCCATTTTATCATCGATTTCCATGGAAGTGATTTGGTGAGCGAACAAATGTAGTGGACGAGTAAGGTTGAGTAACCGTTTTTGTAGCGCTCGAAGTTGTTGATCATGGTGTTTTTGATGGGTTTTAAGAGAAACAGCTGAAGGGAGCTTGGGAGGTTCATATGGCCAATGAACATTTTTTGGAAATTGTCTGAATTGTTCCCAAAGCTCTTCGTCGGTAATGTCTTGCTGAAAGACTGAAGAAGGATCTTTTGGTTCCAAGAAGGGGAAGCGATCGATATCATCTTGTGTGGGTTTGAAATTTTGAATGAGAGTAGGGGTCTCCATGGCTGGATCTTGTTCCTCCTTGGAGCGCTGAAGATCAGCGAATTGGCTGGCCAACGTAGCCAGTTGTTGTTGAAGTGAAGCGATGGTTTTATCTTGAGTGTTAGACATAAGGGGAAGTAGCAGTAGTGATCTAAAATGAATGCGGATACGTTCCTGGCGAAACAAAAGAAGATGCAGATCCAACTTGGTAGCAGAGCAGATTTATATAGTTTATTTCTTTTATTTAAGGGTAGTTTTCTGAAAAGTTCGCTAAATTAGGCAATAAAAGAAGATAACACATATATGGTCCTGGCTCGATGGATAATAAACATGAGTGAGTGTACCAATAGATCCGCTTGAATACTGTTGAACCATTTTTTTTAGTAATCCTCTTAGTTGATCTGGCGAATTCTTGATGAGCTTTTGACTTAGATTTTTGGAAAATGTCTATGAATTGATTGAACTCCTTCATGTATGCATTACTGTGTTCAACTGCAAATCCTCCACGGAACTGGACATATCCTGCTTGACTGTACGTGCTCGGCTCATTATTAATGAAGGACGCCGCTCCTGCAAGACCATCAATGAACTTGTAAAGTTTTCCGGTGATTTCTTCCTAAAAAAAGATAAAGTAATGGTTAATAGTTTTGACAGAAAAAACATTACCATGCAAGATCAATGCGCGAGAGTTGCATGGATCGCGAAATAAGGATGAGGCCGTTACACACGCAAGCGCGGCCCAGATAATGGGCCCACATTGTCACCGGGCGCAACGAGACTCTGACAGGCACAACATGTCACCCCCATTAAGCCCGACATGCTGTTCAACCATCTCCACTATTGCATTAGAAATGCATCATTACCTGAGAGTCGGTTTCTGATTCACAATCGGACATGGGGAATGAGAATAGAGTGTCTACTAATTTAAAGAGTAATTGTTAATACGAATGATTACTGTTAATGCACAACCGAGAGACGAGAGAAATAGGTGCACAGAGAATGAAATAAAAAATTGCGTAGAGAAAGTGTGCTGAGAGAGAGGGGTGAGCCCATCCTGCATACGCTCACCTCATGCAGCTGTATCGCAGCGGCGAGAACTTCCAGCGATTCGAGGTTGCCGGTGTCATCGAAGCTCGCGGGTACCAGAGAAGTGGCACCCACAGCTTTGCTGTCAGTGTCAGGTTGGTGGTCGGGACGATGTCTATGAGCGAGAAGACGTCGGTGGTCCGTAATGAGGAGCTGCAGGAGATTCCGGTGAAGACCTTCGAGAACAAGGTAGATGCTGGGGCAGGGTCTGGCACGGTAGCGAGAGCGGCGGCGATGATTGGAACCCCTTCCTTTCATGCCTCTTCCTCTCATGCCTCCTCCTTTCGTGCTCCCTTTTCTCGCGCCTCCTCCTCCGCCAATGCATCACCCAAGCAGCCATCACTACTACAGAACCCTCCCAATCTGTCGCTGTTGTCGTCGCCATCGTCTTCAGTCTCGCTCATTAATTGATCGCAGAGTCGTGCTTCCATCCCCATACTAAGCCGATTCAAAGTCGTTACAGAACATCCAAACATCCCCAAGTCAGAAAGAACGAGAACCACGAGAGCCACGAGAGGCATGACAGAGAAGATGGGGAAGGTTGAGGGGAAGGAGAAGGAGAGGGAAGAGGAAGAAGTCAAGGAGGATGAGGAAGAGAAGAAGGAGGGAGAGGAGGAGGCAGGAGAGAAGAAGGAGGGGGAGGGGGCAGGAGAGGAGGCACGAATGGAAGAGGTCCCAACCACCGTCGCCACTCTCGCTACCGTACCAGATGGCCCAGCGTCTGCCTTCTTCTCGTAGATCCTCACGGGAATGTCCTGCAGCTCCTCATTTGGGACCATCAACGTCTTTTCAGTCCTAGACATTGCCTCCACCTCCAACCTGACACTGACACCAAAACTGTGGGTACTAGTTTTCTGGTACCCACAAGCTTCGAAGAGGCCGGAAACCTCGAACCACTGAAAGTTCTCGCCGCTGCGGTGCAGGTCCACGAGATGAAAGTACGCAGGATGGGCTCTCAACTCTTTCTGCGGTCCGTTGGGGGTAACGATCTTCGCCCTGCATTGCTGCCCACGCAAGGTGTACCTGGTCCACGCCCACAAATTATCCTTCTCATCCCTTGCAGGCGAAAACACTTTCACGGCCTGAAGGGGCATATCGAAGCGAGTGACATTCATTGTAATTAAAAACTAAAAATTAAGTTGCGAAGGTAAATAATAAATGTCTAAGGAAGCAAAGGAAGTAAAGGAAACGGAGACAGTGAAGGGAATGAAAGCAGTGAATCAAGAAGAAAAAAAAGGAAACGATATGAACATGAAGAAAAAAGAAATAATAAATAAAAAAAAGAGGCGAGGCAACACATCAATGATCATCATAAAAAAGAAAGAAAAAAAAAAGCACTCGACCATGCAACACATATCAATAATCATCACAACAAAAAAAGAAAAAATATATAAGAAGCAACACACATCAACGATCATCAGAAAAAAAAAAGGAAACCAGCATATTTTTATACAATCTTTTTTTGTCCTAAAAAAGACAATCGATCTTTTTTTTTTTCGCCAATGAAAATAAAAGATTTTTTTGTAGCATACCAAATCACAACCACATAAAGACCCGTATCTCCACAATACTGGGGCCTGGGGCCTGAGACTTTAATCACTTGGAGGTAATACTGGGTCCTCACAGCTAATAAAATTTGAGGCGATTCCGCCGGCTCATTAACGAATGATAAGCAAAAGAATGATGGAACACATATTATCAACACGTTCATCACTAGAAAAAAAATCAGAAACAAAAGATTTTTATCACGTCACCTCGGTCTCACATTGATTTACTCAAATACTGGGACCTGGGGCCTGAGACTTCAACCTCTTGGAGGCAATACTGGGTTCTCACAGCTACTCAAATTTCAGAAAGATCTACAAAGGACATTATGAAGAAAGCATTGTTTTAGTGCTCAATCTAGAAAAAATCTTCAGAAAATTTAAAAGTTTCCATAGAAATTAGCAAATAACTGGGTTCATAGCGACGTCGCTTTTTGATCCTTCGATGTCGGCTCTTCCTATCATACTGAAGCAGAATTCAGTAAGCGTTGGATTGTTCACCCACTAATAGGGAACGTGAGCTGGGTTTAGACCGTCGTGAGACAGGTTAGTTTTACCCTACTGATGAAATGTTGTTGCAATAGTAATTGAACTTAGTACGAGAGGAACCGTTCATTTGGATAATTGGTATTTGGGCCTGCCTGAACAGGCAATGGCCCGAAGCTATCATCCGTTGGATTATGGCTGCCCGCCCCTAAGTCAGAATCCGTGCTAGAACGCGACGATTACCGCCTTTTCCGATTTTTAGTTGAATACGAATAGAGCTTCGGCTCCTGAATCATGCTACGTGGGGTTATCTTGTGGAGCGGAAAGGCTTCATGAGGTTCCTGCTAATGTTAATTTCAAATATTGGAAGAGATAAATCCATTGCAGACGACTTTTATTAAACGAGTGCTCCTAATCGATGTCATTCGATGCTACAGTACGCGTCAAAACCGTTCACGAATTGCTCACTTTTCGACATTCATTTGCCATGCTCCATCCTCTTCTCATTAAATGCAACAGTGGTTATTGTCGATTGTTCTCATGCCCTTCACCATTCCTCCATTGGCACTTGTTTCACATTGCATGGCGCCATTACCTTGTAAGAAAAAATTCATCATGTTTGGTCTCAATTTTCACATATGAATTTTCTGTAATGAATAAGGTCCATTCTTTTTGAGGGAACAGAGATGACCTTTACTTCCTTTCTTTCTCGGCATAAATATTATATTCTACCTTGTATCAGCAGACGCTATATTTCTACACTACTGCTTCATCATCGATGGACCTTCTTTCTAAAGATATTTGTCATAGCGCCGAGGTACTTCTTCTTGCAGAGAAATCATATAGAGAAAAGTGGCAGGAGAGCTTGGTGTATCAATTAGTTCGACTTTGAAGATTCTTGAGTGACTCAAGCATGGTCCCAATGTCGAAAGGAGGCCAACCTAGAAAAGTATCAGAAGCTACTCTCCATCACACTCCTTGAATGATGGGAATAAAATATGAAATGCAAAGCAAGGTGGTGATGCCTGTTGTTTAAAGAGGCAAAAAGGATGGCGTGCCTTAGATACTGGTATTTGAAAACAAATAAACGAATATTCTTCATTTATTTTGTTGATATTGATTATAGGCCATAGATCAAAGGAGGAGGCAGGTACATTATGAGGATGGCCGATATGACTATGAGGGTTCAATTGGATGCAAGGATGTGGATAGCACAGAGTCAAAGAAGATGCACAGTACAACGGTAGCGATGAAGTTGAAGCTAAATAAGAAAGCACAAATGATGAAGTATGGGCCAGACAACACTTTCCACTGCTATTGTTCATTTCTGATCCCTTGCTCTTTTCGGCTTTTCTTTCGGCTGCGCTTTTGATTTCCTTTTCAATCCCTTTTTATGAGCCTCAACAACACTATCCTCACTCTCCGCGCCGTCATTATCCTCAGAATCTTTGTTTTTGCCTAGCGCCTGTTGCTTTTGGTTCACCTCATCATGCTTATCTGGATAAATCAAAGTCGGGGTGATGCTGTAAGATGGTCGACGGAATTCGTCCTTACAAGATTGTTTTGACAATGGTCGCTTGTACAAGATTTCCTTAGTCTTCTCAACCTTCTCCTATAAATAATAATAATAATAATAATAATAATAATAATAATAATAATAATAATAATAATAATAATAATAATAATAATAATAATAGTAATAATAATAAATGTTAACGAAGGGTTGTAATGGTTATAATTTTAGAAAACAGTGAAGTTAATGTTTACCTTGGCCTTTAAAAGAACTGGGCAGATCGAAAGAAGTTGTGCCAATTGGGTGTGATCAGCAACCAGTGAAAATTGCCCTATGTTCCTCAGCTCATATATTGCCTCGTGCTCCAAGACAATATAAAACACGGACACTCTCCAACCTTGCACTAGAATTCCAACCACAGCTCCATCATCATATCCCTGTCCTAGCTGCCAATCAAGGGCACTTTTCATTAGATTAGACAATTTAATATAATCGTCGTCAAGTTCAGCCTGAGAGGCGCTAGGGGGCTTTATCTCAGCGATCACTAGGTAATGCTCTCCTAATGAAGCATTGTAGCAGTCCATAGTGACAGAGAAGTCCGGGAACTTCAGTTCCTTATCCAGCTCATTCCCACAGGTGAAGGGGTCACCACTTCCTCTGAATCTGACACCAGACAAGCGGCCAAATGCACCCATCAAAAAAGGACGGACAATGTTTTGTGAAAAACTGTCTTCGTTACCCTTCTTCCTGCTTGTGTAGCTCATAGGGCTCCAAAGGGTGGATGTAATGAGTAAATGATCTATTGAAGCCCGAAGCACTTCCCAATGACCTCCATGTGTGTCATCTTCTTGCCATGTCGCTTGAACCTTCTTCCATGTATTTAATGCGGTGAGATATCCCTCGTTGGCTGACGTGAAGGCAAGATCAGCAATGGCACGAATTACGGCAAAGGATTGAATAGATTGGCAGCAGGTGTTTGGGGCAAGTTTCTCTTCTTCGGTGACTTCTAGCATCGTCTCCCTTGTAAAAATAAAATTCAATTGACTGCGTTGCAAATTAATAGCTGTTATATGTAGCATTAATGATGGGTAGAACACAACTTCAACCTAGACTTACAGGATCTCATTGACTCGTTGCAAAGATTCATGCTCCTTTACTACGGATGTTCGGCTCCTCATTAGTTTCTTAGATATATCCTGATCCTCATATATCCAATGGCCAAGCTTCAAAGATGATGATTCCTGACCCTGCCCTACAAGCCTCACCATCCGTTGAGGGCGCTCGATTATAACAGAGAATTCCCTGTGGAATCTTCCTGTGTCCCAGGTATGAAACTTTCGCTGGTGCTGTCACTGCTAGAGGGAGGACCAAATGGACCACCAGGAAAATGGAGATCGGAATCACGTTGGCCTTCATCCAGTAGAGGCGCACCAACTATTAAGAGTAAAAGTAAGGATTGATCAATATGTTAACTAGTAATAATAATAACAAATAATAATAACGACAACAACAACAACAACAATAATAATAATAATAATAATAATAATAATAATAATAATAATAATAGGATACCTTTTTGGGTCGGGACTGCTGCTGCTACCGCTGCCGACCTTCTTGTTCGTCTGTTCTCTACATAATAAACAAATGTAGAATGTCAATAAAGTCAAGCTAAGAACATGTATCAATAAAATACACCAGGCCTATCAACCACGCGATAGAGTATAAAAGGCTTACCAGTAAGCGGATGTCGTGGATCGGGTCCTCGGGTCTTTTTTCCTCCTCTTGGTTCCTCCTCATGGAAGTCCTTGCGCTTATCATCTAAAAAAATTGAAGGAAAAAGTCCTTAAATAGTGTCAGAGGGGGAGAAAATGATCGATAATAATAAGAGCAATAATATTTGAATGTCTACAACTCAAGCAATATAAACGACTGGAGACTTGCCATACGCCTGAAAGTCCCTTGCAAGGGTACTATTAGAGTATTGCAACGTGGTAGCTCGGTGTCCAAGTATGGCTTTGCCTAAGACTTTGTGCATCTGACTGTCTATATCATTTTTGAACCGCTCTAAACGCCTGGCCATTTTTTGTGACCTCCAGGTTTTCTCAAGCCTTGTGGCAGTCTCCTGGAAAATTTTGATATTGCTTTTTCTCAGCCGCGGCAAAAAGATAGATGTCCATTCACGCTCAAGGCCCTCGACTGACGACTCCAGTACCTTGTCCCCTGACTCCAGTCCCTCATCTGTTAACTCCAGTCCAATAACTGTCGATGCCGATTCATCATCTGCAACTTTCTTTCTGCATGAATTATAGTACGCAGTAAAGTCATAATGGGTAGGTTGGGTTCCTTTGAAATACTGTGGGTTGGTAAGCCCCTCAATAATTGAGTTGAGAGCGTCTTCGATATATTTCTTCATTATTAACTATAATTAAAAATGATACTCACAGATTGAGTCAGCTCGTTTTAGGAAATGAAAGAGATGTTACATCAATAGGAAATATTCGCTGTCAAATGCGGGTCCTCTGCTAAAGGATTGCATTGACTCATGTGGTCCAGACAGAGTGGGAGTCACCAGAACAGAACCTAGCAAAAGCGGCTCTGTACTAGCTGACAAGACAGGGGAACCCTTCTTGTCCGATTCCACAATGATAAGCTCTTTAATCCAGAGCGGACAGCCTTGGTACTGTCGGCTTTGGTGAGTCACCAGCCATGGTCAAACAAGGAATGCCTATCGGCAATGTCAAATGCGGGTCCTCTGCTAAAGGATTGCATTGACTCATGTGGTCCAGACAGAGTGGGAGTCACCAGAACAGAACCTAGCAAAAGCGGCTCTGTACTAGCTGACAAGACAGGGGAACCCTTCTTGTCCGATTCCACAATGATAAGCTCTTTAATCCAGAGCGGACAGACTTAGTGCTGTCGGCTTTGGTGAGTTCCCAACCATAAATTCCTTGCTGGCGAAAAAAAAAAAAAAAAAAAAAAAAAAATAATACTTATGATACTACCTAAAACTTTAGAGGTCGGTAAAGAAAGCACCTGCGTATGTGCGACGAGAGAGTGAATGATGGAAATGTGTGTGAACTAGAGATGTGATGAATCAGTGTGTGTTAAGGGAAACGATTGCAGCAATAGTGAAGTAAAGAGGACGGATAGAAAAAAATAGAGAAGAGAGAGAGAGAGCGAATAAAAAGAGAGTGTGCGATCAATTAAAGGATGAGAGTGCACGATCAATTTTACGATAAAGAAAGAGAGTGCGCAATCAATTTAATGGTAAAGAGTGCAATCATTTTTATGGTGAAGAGAGAGAGTGCACAATCAATTTAATGGTGAAGAGAGTGCGTAAAAGTGTGCGATCAATAATAAAGATTGTGCGATTAATTTAATGGTCAAAAGAGAGTGCATGATTAAATGAGTACGCGATCAATTAAATGGTAAAAAGCGAGTGCACATTCAATTAATTCGAGATGTGGATTTTTTACAGTAGCGTGCACAGGGTCACAAAATTTTTCCTGTGATCCTATATATGTCGTCACATGATATTTCAGTCCTCCCTTTTTGATTTCCATCTATCTATCCGTATCATTCTCTTATGGTGAGTTCCTTGCGTCAATATGAATCACAAATATAGCTATTCATTTATTATATTTTAAAATAAGAATCAAAAATGGATAACATTCTCTTCCTATTTGCAAGGCGCATTGTGGCTTTGCGCTATCGCCATCCTTTAAAATACTCGCTCCATTGAAACTATTGAAACAAACAATCATAACACTACCATGGCCACCGAAGTAACCCTCTTTTGCGTTATCGATGGAGATTCCTCCATATTCTCAGTGGATATCTCCTCTTCAAAAACGATAGACCATCTCAAGGATGCCATCAAGAAAAAGCAGCTAGAGTTTCATGATATTAATGCAAGCAAGCTCACTCTCTGGCATGTCGCCATTTCTTCTATCTCCAAGAAACCAATTACATTAAGCAATCTTACAGACGAGCAGAAGGCGCAGAAAAACCCAGAGAAGCTCGAAGATCCGACTAGCGAGGTCTCTGAGGTTTTTGGCGCTGTACCACCAAAAAAAACCATCCATGTCATTATTGAACGACCAGGTACTATTCCACTCTACTGGTATGCCTTTTTTTTTTGTCCACAGTTAACTATGATTAAACAAGTCATACGCACTTTCTATTTGTATTCCTTTCTCCTAAGTTAAAAGTGAAGGGAATGAACCTATAATCGCAAGTCTACAGACGACGAACGCAGATCTACAAAAGGAAATCGCCGACTTGAAGCAACGACTGCATACGAACGCAAATTTAGGAACGATGATCGTAACTTTAGAAACGACAATCGCAAATTTAGAAACGATAATCATAAATTTACACAAGGAAATGACCGACCTGAGGCAACAAAAACTGCATATGGAAGCAGATTTAGAAATGGTACAAAAGAAAAACGCCGAATTGGAGCAACAACTACAGGCGGACACATATACTAGTAAGTGATAATCAACAATAAGTGAGAATGTGGAATGGAAAGATGTCGAAAGGAACCATAGTGAAAGAGAGCTGACTTTGTTGTTATTCTAGCACTGAGCGTCGTGAACAAAAGAGATCGGAATAAGGTTATTTGCACATATTCCACCAATATTAAATCAGCTACTATAGGAAGCCTGCGAGAAAGCCTTCGAGATTATTGCTTGGAGTTTGAGGAGTTCGAGGAAGTCCAAATATTTGTGTACGATGAGGAAACGAAGACATTTCCGTTGTTGAGAGACGACATTCAATTTCGTTCTATCTTGGAAAAACTTCAGCAAAAAAAGTGGAAAAGGCTCATTATATCTTTGGCTACCCCAGCCATTAGTTTTTCGTCATGGGACTGGAAAAAAGTTCAAGACACGTATAAATTACAATCGTTCATTGATCTACCAAAATTTGATCTCAAGCCCAAGGAGGACTTGACAGAAGCTGAAGAGACAATATTGGGACATATTGTGGACGATTGCATTCGCAAAGGTAGAGCCTATGCATTTAATGCACAATCAAATGAGGCTACAAGATCAACAATTGTCGATGCATTCATGGTTGGAGCAGTATCGCTCTATGCGCCCGACATGATCCTTTCGCAACAACAGTCTTTGAAAGGCACGCGCGGCTATGGGACTTTGGACTTTGCTGTTGTTGACTGTATCAATTCGGGACAATTTCTTGGCATTACGGAAGTGAAGAAGGACGATCATGTGCAAGGCCTTGCACAAAATATGGTACAGCTCGATGTAGCCTTGCACAATAGGAAACGAAAACGAACTGAGGAGGATGGAGATTGCCCTAGAGCCCTTAGGGCTTATGGAATCGTAACCAACTCATTTCAATGGGCATTTGTTGAATCTACATTGGAAAATGGCACGCTAAAATACCGAAGGTTGGAACTGACTAAATCTTTAGAAGTGATAGGAGAAATGGAAGACGTGAGAGACAGATGCAAGCTTATATTTGGCTATGTCCTTACTCTTTTCGAATTAATGAAGAATGAAATGAGCACGAGAGGTAGTTTCAACATCGAATCTGACTCCCCAGCAACCAAAAAATCAAAATTTGATCAGTCATCAACAGCAACGATAACAACACCAATAACAACAACACAATGATATCCGCTTAAAATAGCATACAGCAGTTTTGTAATAAATAATATTCCAATATCATCAGTTGGAAGCTTTCAAGTAAAATGGAGTGACACTTTAGAAGTGTCTAACGAAACGCCTTCAACGGTGTGGTTTATTTTTATTTTAAAGAAATATATGTATAAACACATTACTTAAAAGCTTTTTTTCTTTGTGCTCGACGCATCTTAATGTAGGAATTGTTGGAGCCAGCGTTGATGATAGCCTTGGAAACTGACGTCAGGGCATCAGCTTCCTTTTCCACTAACGTCATGCATGTTGATTTTGATATCTCTTCTAGCACAGCCTCAATTAGTTCCTTCTTGAATTGATACAACTTCCTTTTCTGTGCATCGAATCCTGAACGCCATTTTGCTCTTTTTTGGTCAGAGCTCTTATTCAAAGCCCAGATCGAGGGCCGTCCATCGACACCATGGAACCATTCCTTCCATTGATCCTTGAGAAGCGCTGCTTGCGGAAGCATTTCGTGCGAGGACAGGGTTGTTCCAATCTGAACGTAGAGCATGGCGATCTGTTCTGCCAACTGGTCCAAATCAACTCTACCTTGCATACCAGACTGAGATTGAGGTTGAGATTGAGAGTGAGCTTGTCTTTGTTCTACAACTACTTCTTCTTCTCTTTCTCTCGCTCCGTCTACTTCATTGAAGAATGAATCCTCGCCTTGTAAAGGTGAAGAGGTGTTGGTAACGCTCGCTTGCTCATGAGCCGGCTCATGGCTAACCAGGTGCCCGTCTGTGTGCCCTTGCTCCGGGGTGAATGGGCTCCTCTGTCCTGCTCCACATCCCTGCTGTATCTGGAGATCGAACTCTCGTATTTGCTCTCTTTGGATTGATTTGATCTCAGATACAGTGTGGCCTATAGTTCTTCCTGCACCATTGAAGGCCCCCTCTATCCCTTGAGAGAGTGCCACTAGCTGACGATTGACACTTGACATATGCGTCCTGAATGAAGAAGTCAAGTTACAGTTAGATGTATCAACGCGTTCTCGTGATCGTATGAAGTCATCAAGAGCTGAAAGCTGTGCTCCTAAAACATCAAGTTTCTGTGCTATTGCGGGAGCGTTTGCTGCAAGGCTATCCATCGAGGGAGATCTTGCCTCACTCATTGTTTGGCGCAACTTTGCACTAAACTCTCCGAACTCTGGCGATTGAAAGACTGGCATCTGGCAGATATGGTGCATCCGGTAAATCTGGTAATAGCAATTAGCATTGTCGGTAATTTCCATAAGTACAGCCATATCCTGAAGAATAATCTTCCGAAAATGAGCAAGAATAATATTAAAGCGTATTTTTGGTATTTCCTCCTTGCAATGGCTTGTTTGTTCCAAAAGGGGTCGATTGTAGTCCTCGGGGCGGTCCATCATGATATTCTCAATGCGCTGCTCCCAGTCTTTGTTTCCTTCAAACAGGTTCTCAATGAAAGGAAAAATCATTCTCTGAAGTTTGGGATCAGGAATAAGTGTGTTGCGAGGAAGCCAGAATTCCTCATCAGTTCGCGTGAAGCCTGCCATCGAATACGGAACAGCTCTTGGAACTGGATGTAGGTAATGGATCGCCAAGCGAGAATGAAGCCAATTGCCTTGCTGAGATATCTGGTCATGCGATGATCCATTGAGCATCGCGTGTTGTGCTCCAGCTTTGCGGCCCGCATGAGTAACTTTATCACTATGATGGCCTGCCTTATTCATAACCCCTTTCATAGCCCTAAGAGCAAGAAGTCGCGAGGAAGCGTCAATCCATCAATTACTATTGCACTACCATACAAAGCCATGTATACCCTGTACTTACTTGTAGAGTGAGGTTGAGGACATACGGGTTCTATCAGAAGCGCCGAAAATGAGGAAAGTTTCCATCCATTTGTCGTCATGAAAGTCAGGAACGTTTTTTTTGTCCTACAGTCAAAAGTTACGAATAATAATAGATGTGAGCAATCGAATGTCGGTACAGCCCCGAAACATTAAACAGAAAAAGTATCAGGAACTAACCATCCATAGCTCTAATAGATAAAATCCTAAGGCACCTAAAGGACACAGCTCAACATCTTTATTGCGAATACAAGACGAATAGATAGTGAAGTCCTGATTTGTCTTGCCATGTGTAATCTCAAGAACAAGGGCAAAAGAAAGCTGGCGCCCATTCTCAGCCGTTGCATGGATATGTGGGAACAGGCTACTCAATTTCGCATCAAGTAAATTTTGGCCACGAGCAATCAAAAAATGATTCAAGGCAAAGCTAACTCGGTCGCGAGCCCCAAGCAGCTTGTGAGTCTTAGCTCCACCATTCAGAGGTTTGTAAGATCGAGTCCAACAAAGTTTCAAGAACTGCTTGAGTTGAGCTGGTGTGTATGCATTGTCGACCGACATTCGATATTGGTTCTTGAATTTATTGCTTTGTTGATACCTGCAGAACAGCAATTAGGGCAATTAGCAATATGCAATATTATATGTTTTAAAACAACATCCACTCCTTCAATTTTCAGGCCTCAAAGTTAAATAATACTACATTATGCTGCTGTCTACTCCTACCTTTTTCTGTATGATGAAATGATCCCTCTGAACTCGGCTGTACGTAGACTTGCCCATGGCTGGTTGCTAGGGTTGGGAACTAATGCTCGCTGAGACTGATAGAGCGATATGACCGACTTGACATATGCATCAACTGTCTCTGGAGAAGGGAGATCACCTTCATAATCTATTGTGACGTTGACACGCAATGGCTTGATGCTATAGAAGTCGTCCTCCGCCTGTACTGATTCTTCTGCCACAAGTTCACGCACATAGAGTAAGAATTTCTCGTATGTGACCATGTCTCCATCCATGAAATGCTTACGCTCGCACCAATCCTATATATATTATGGATCAATTAATTGCTACCAATAAACATTATTTTTTGCATTGCTCAACTACTATTCAAATAAGCTCACGCACCACCCAATGCCGTTGGTATTGTTGATAATGATACACTGTTCGACGTGCTAGGGATTTTTCACGATCCTTAGCTGCCTCCTGTAGGACCAACGTACAAGCTATTTTGTTATGGGTGGCATATGCTGTCTTGTTCGCCATGGATGCAACAACATCAGCTCTGCTCGCAGCTGCTATAGGTTGACCTTTGCGTCGTTTAGGAGTTGCCGGGTTTTCTTGTAGCGTTATATGCCGCTTTTGGCTTTGAAGTCCTTGTTCCTGAAATTGGAATTGATCTTGGAATTGTACCTGAAATTGAATTTGATTTTGGAGTTGGGGCATGTGTATGTGTGAATCTAACTGTTGTCCTAAATACTGACCAACATTCTGTGGTGATTCTAATTATAATTTCAAGAGTTCAAGAGTTATTATTTGGTTTTCTTTCTTTAAAGGATCAACAGCAAGCGACGACTATTGTTTGTATATAATATAATGCTGAATAACGAATGTGCTCACCAAACCAGCCTTAGTCCGCCAGCGATAGAGAGCGATAGGCTACCTTGAAGAGGACTTCCTACACTATTCTGTGCATTGGTTGCATTAGATGTGAATAGCGCTTCCATGTTATTTAATGCTGAGTGGTGGGGAATGAAGGGGTGGGTGAAGGGAGAAGTGATAAAACAAGTTAAGAAAAATGTTTGCTTATCCCTCTCCATTAGTGCAAGTCATATGCGATGGCCTTTCCAAATTTACACATCTACACAAAAACGGTATTCAGGCTAAATCACGCTGGAGATCACATTCTATATATTTTGTCAATTTTTTATATTACTTTTCTTTGTGATTCAATAAAAAGAAACAAGGTTTGTGACCACATAATTTCAAAATACCAATTCAGTATATAGAGCGAATCTGAATCAATATTAAGACAGGGAGTGCTCTGTGTCTTGAACTGTGACTGTCACTGCTCTGTGTCTTGTTTGTGTAACCATTTTGGCGTATATTTTAGTCAAAGTGCCATAAATGTACTGAATAACGGCGTATATTTAAGTCAAATGTATAGAGTAACGGCGTATTACTCATTCTTAGCATATACTCCTGGTAACTGGTATTCCAGTATAATGTTAGTCTAATCCAACATTCCCCCCATTTCATACTCTATCCTCTTACTCCTCATTTATTTCCTTCTCCTAACTTTTCTTTACCTGAATTTACCGTCAAGTCTACAACGATAGTCAGGAGTAGGCCCATTTAGCCACTATCAAACAGATTGCAAATTCATATCATAATTACCAAGATTTTTTTTTTTTTTTTTTTTATACGTAAATCAATTGAGGCCTTCAGTGCTTTATTCAATATTGTATTTCCACTCTACTGCTACCATAATCAACCCTTTACTTACCGTGATAAGAATTGACCTCACTCTTGGTCATCTTCTAGATCCTCCTGTTCCTCAGGCCCCTTGGCCTTCAGGGACTTTAGAAGCGAGTTGATTGTCTTTCCGCTATTTGCTTGTGTCCATTCGGCAATAATGGCTTGGACTTCACGGCATTCTCTCTTTGCTGTATCCCTGATCAGCCTGATCAACTCATACCGCCGGTTGTAAGCCCTTTGGTCCGACGTACTGACAGGCCAGTCTGGGTTCTGTCTTTTAAATGCTTCAAGAGGCCCATAAAATTCCTCCCATGCATCTGCCACCGTAAGCTTTCCACGATCTGCTCTCCATTTGAACGTGGTACTTGATGAGCCGGGGCTTGGTGACGAAGGATGCGGTGGCTCCGACGCCCTTTGGAGGCCATTAGAAGGAAATTGGACGAGCGGTGAGTGATGCTGAGGTCCCTGTGGGGGACGCATTACACAAGGCTGCTGTTGAGGAAAGCCCCTCGGAATCAAATAGCTTGGCATAGTACGCGCTGGGACCTGGAGGCCCGACGAGCCCTGCAACAAATGTATCATTACTTCCATTTGCTGCTTTAGCGTCGTGAACTGTGCACTTTGCTGTGCTTCTAGCTGCGCTATTTGTGCCCTTTGCCGAATAAGAGCTGCTTCAAGAGATGCATTCTGACAGCTGAGGCTATTTAACGCGCTAGAGATTACGTGTTTGTCAACTGGGACCATAGGGTTGACGACATTTGAGTTTTGCTGGTGGACTTCAATTGCCTGAAGGAGCTCAGTCTGAAAGTCTAAAAAGAGCCGGCTCGCAAAGATATCTGGAAGCGCCTTTAAAAGCTTATTGCTTAAGGTCCTTCCTTTACTATCGCGCCTTAGGTACAGTACAGCGTCTTGAAGAATAACTCTCCTCATTCGTACCAGTAACATCAAGAAAGCTCGTCGATCAATCATTGCGCTATTCATGAGCTTGTTGGACGCTGTGGCGCTATCTGTACCTTCTGTATGCTCTTCTACCTGACTGCCCTGATCCCTAGCCGCTGTTGAATGGCCAATACGTTCCTGCCAGGCTCCCCAGTGCAGGCCATCCTCTGTGATGAGGTCCGGATTGATGTCTGTCATAGCATCATTGCAATCCTTGATCCATTCTTTCTCTTTAGTACTGCTGTTGAAGTTATCTTCAATCCAAGGGAAGATCCTCCTTTGAAGCTCCAGATCAGGGATAACGAGGTTACGCTCTAAAAAATATGGTTCGTGTTTTTTGTTGAAATGAGCCATATAAAAAGAGCCAGTAGTGGGATTTTTTGGAGCGTAAAAGCTCTCCATCTGCCCCATTACCCAACGTCCAAGGTGGCGGATATGCTCCAAACCTAGACCCAGACGGTACGCATCCGATGTCCCTGCATGTCGACCAGCATGGGTGACCTTAGTTGAATAAACGCCACACGTCCGCATCACAGAAGCTGTAGCGTCAATTTGGGTCTTTGGTGCAACAGCGTTCTTGCGAAGGCCTGCATTACGCTTGTCGAGCGTGCTAGCCGCAACCAAAAGCTTGATGTTGTACCAGTCATCAGGATCAGCGAAGTTTGGCACATCCTCTTTCTCCAGCTATTATAAGGGTTATACGCGATCCAAAATTTTTAACGGCAAGTTAGAAAAGTTAAAAAAAAACCATAAACACCATAGTGTAGTAAGAGACAAGGACGACACGAATCTCTTACCATAAATCGCTCTAGCATGTAAAAGCCAAAAGCCCCTACAGTGCGCCTGTAAAAGACTTTATGACGGAAGGCTGTCGCGTAGAGCTTAACGCCTTTTTTGTTTGTTTTGCCACGAGATATGCAAAACGTAAGTCCGAGTGCTGGCTGGGATCCATTTGCCCAGTGGGAAGACATGATGCTGAACACATCGGACAGATTGAGGTTACGGATATCTTCATCACGCAACAGCATATGGTGGCGCGCCAAGATACAGAGATGCTCACGCATATATTGAAATCTACCATCTGCATGATATGTTCGTTTCCCTTTTGGTCGCAGCATTGGCGACATGCTCCATGTATGAATGATCATCCGGATGAATTGCTTTTCATTATAAGGGTCACGAATGGAACAGGTATCAGTACGCGTCGACCCATTAAATGTGGTGTCATACACCAAGTTTAACTCATATTTATCAATCGCCTCCCTCAGCGGCACATCTTTGCGAGGATGAGGTGCCGGGTTTGGCCACTCCACCTTTGAAGATACTTGCTCTTTATAGAGGTAAATCAACGCTTTTCTAGCGCAATCCACTGTCTCTATCGAGATAGGCGCATGGATGAACTTTCGACCAGCTTGATCGGCTTGAGGATGCGAAAGAACTAAAGTTGGTGACAGAATGTCAATTAAGAACGGATCTCATCGTTGCATCAGCGCTGATTTGTATACATGGATTACACCAGCTTTACCTTTTGTTCTTTCTGCAATGGTAGAAACCATGAGGGCTTGAGGCTCAGTAGACTGGAGAGATTCCTCTTCAGTCAATTGCGAACGATCCTCCTCCTCCTCCTCTTCCTCTTCCTCGTCTTCGCTTTCTACATCGTCTTTATCGCCTTGTGAGGCCTCCTCGAGTTCTTCAAAGTCTAAGGCCTCATGAGGCTGTGGATCGTATTGAATACGACCTTGCTCCAGTTCATGGATAACATCCTGAAAAATGCTCTCCTCTGTTTCTGCTGGCTTTTCTTCCCAAGGCTTCGCCTTCCTCTTTCCTTCGCGGGTCAGCTTGCCCTTCATTGCTTGTTTGGCCGTCTGTGATGGGGCCTTTCCAACGGCGCCACTGAACCCCACGTTTGGATCGATGTATTTCTTGACTGTTCGTAGGAAGATAATCTCTTCGAAATACCTCAGCATTTTTGTTGCATTAACGCTGCAATTCCCTTCATAGTTGGTATCACAGAATACCTATTATTTATTTTTATATTGTAAAAATAATCAGTCTCATGCGAAAATTTGAAAAAAAAAAAAAAAAAAAAAAACAAAGAGCAAAAATAAAATTTACCAGCCAAAGTTTCAAGTACGTCCTGTATTGCTTCAATGTCTTCGAGGGACTCTTGTTGGCCAGTAGAGAATGAAGGACATTGTTAGCGCAGATCTTCCTCTGTTCTTCGATTTCCTCAGTCGAATAAGACGATTGAGGACGACTAGAAAAGCTGCCTGATATCGGGCTTATTGCCGTGTCTTGGGAACAGATCCGTTTGCGAGGGGTGTGCTCCTCGACGACATCACGGATGTTTACAGAGCAGGCCCTTTTTTTGCCCTCGCGGATCTCTCTCCTTTTTTCCCTTTCATCTCTGACTTCCTTGGCCTTCCGTGCATACCCGCTTCTTCCTTCTTTCCCTTGGTTCACGCTAAACGTAAAGAAGGTGCCGCTTGGGTCTCCATTGGTGTCATGGCCATTGCTAGAAGATGATGCGGTAGTATTTTTGCGAGGCATGTTGATAGGTTGGTTTGTGCTATTTGTTGAAGTTGACAAAGCGGATATGAGCAAGTGTTGCAGTCAGTAGCCATCGCAGTAGTTAATGGTAGTGATATATCACAGAAAGAAAAGAAAGAGAGAAATGTAAGTGAGCATGGTTTTATATATTTAGCGGACATTATCAAAAGTAATCACTATCTTAATGAGCCAAACACTTAGCTTCTCTTGGACGTGCTTTTTTGCTTCTCTATGGGTAAGGAATGAGGGATGAGGGAATGAGGAATGAGGGAATGAGGAATGAAGGGATGAGGAATGAAGGAATGAAGAATTAGGCCTAGAGCATTAATCTGATTAGCGCGCGCTTCGCGCATCTAATGAATGAGTTTCTACTTTCCAGGTCGATGTAGTGAAAAGACCTGTGCCTGAATTTCAGGCTGTGCATCCTCTGTGTCTTTGTGTCTGTACGTGAAACCAATGAAACAATCTTATATATCTTCTTCTCTTATATTAAAACGAGCCGGAGACCGTGGCTTCGCCACGGCCTGCTCTTGCCTCGTAATAAAATTTAATGCTTACAACATAGTAAGTTATCTTTATCGTACAAAATAAAATACAAAAACAAAATAAAATACAAAATATAAATGCAAAATAAAATACAAAATATAAATGCAAGTAAAATACAAATAAGTGCTACAAAATAACGTCAGATTGAATAACAATGGAGATGAGCTGAAAGTTGACGTGAATGACTTGGAGATGAAGAAGCAGCAGGATGTCTGAAAATCAAGATATTGTGACTACAATGCGCCCTTGAAGACAATGTTTCTGGTGTATATCCCAGGCTTGGCTTGTACCTTCCCATTCCCGACCAGCACCTTAAGATTGTTTGGGTCAGTACACCGTGATAAAGCAACGTAGAGATGGCCATGACTGAAGACATCTTGAGGAAGATAAACACCGACATGTTTAAGTGTCTGTCCTTGTGACTTATTGATAGTCATGGCGAAGGCTGGCTTGACTGGAAATTGGCGTCTGCTGAACATAACTGGCGAAGAGCGGTCATCAATCGTTGTAAGCGGTATGCGAGGAATGAAAACACGCTCCCCTCGATATTGCCCATTGATAATCTCAGTCTGGATCATTCTTGTGCCCAACGCACGCACAATCATGCGGGTGCCATTACATAGTCCGCGCTTTGGATTCAAGTTGCGAAGAAGGATGACAGGTTGACCGACTTTCAACTCCAGTTTGAATGGAGGCAAGCCTGGTGGACTAAGCTTGTTTAGATATTCTACAGGATAATGGACCGGAGCTGTTGCTTCAGGGTCTTGTAGGCTATCTTGACCAATATAACTGACTGATTGCTGAGTACTACAGAGCATAGTGGTAGCCAATTGGTTTAGCCTGTCTACATCTTCATTGAGAGGGCTCAATATAGCGCGCTCAATGAGTATTTCAGGCCGGAGTCCAGCAGTTTCGATGTCTGGAAATATCTGCCTAATTAGTAGCTTTTCGTGACTGTGATCCTTATTTACAGCTGGGGCGTCAAGGACCAAGTTGTCAGGTATCCTGATATAGTCGCCATGAGGGCCAAAACTAACGGTCGGCTCTGTCCCTTCACCAATACGGAGTAGCCATTCGACAAACGCTTGGTTCTCAGGATGGCTGTTAACTCGCATATTCTTGCTCAGTCTGAGTGTCGTCACCGAAGGCCAAATATAAGATCTTTTCAATGAAGCATCCTCAATCTGAGCCTGTGTCCCACGGATGACAACCGGAAGTACCTGTCTGAAGTCGCCTCCAAATACAAACACTTTACCACCGAACGGAATATCCTGTTCCATAATGTCTCGAAGCAGCCTGTCTACAGCCTCAAAACAATGCTTATGCTGCAAAGGAGCCTCATCCCAGAAGACGACATCAGCATTACGTATTCTTACGGCAGCATCTTGCCGCATACCAAGATAGCAGATGGAGCGACAGTCAACAGGGATCGGTATCTTGAACGTAGAATGGGCTGTATGGCCGTTATGGAGAATAAGAGAGGCAATTCCTGATGATGCGACAGCAATCACACTTCGCTTATGTCGGTCAGTGAGACAACCAATGAGCGTGTTGTATAAAAAGGATTTGCCTGTTCCTCCTGGGCCATCAATGAAAAAAAGTCTCTCATGAACCTCACCCTTGGCTGCCTTAATGATGTGTTCAAAGGCTATCCTCTGGTCCAAGTTCAAGTGTATCACGTTATTGAGAGCCTCTTGTTCAAATTCCCCTTGCTTCTGCGTGTCATCAACTTGATCTTCCTCCTGTAGGGCATTTTCTATTCCTTGAGGCATCTCTGGAAAGTTAGCCAGGCAGGACCCAAGCTCCTTCAGCACTTCATTCAGATCGTAAAGTGCCGAGCTCTTAGCTTGTTCCTCTGCGATACCCTCCGCAGTAGCAGTTGCTTCTCCCTGGAGTCCTTTACATATATGAAGGAAGTCTTCTGACAGGTCCCTTGCAAAGCGAGTCCAAAGAGCCAGTGGGTCAGAGAGACTACAGTTGATCATCATCTGCATTTGTTGCTTCTGCCCTCGAAATTTCTTTCTCAATGGCGCTATTGAGCTTGAACCATGCCATGAGCTGCGAGTCTTGGGCACAGGAGATGACTTGCTCGAGGTTAGCATCAGGACCGAAGACCACTTGCTGCTGATCCTCCAGATGGACAGGCAGTCGAACAACATTATGGGATTGCCCATGGAGCGCAAAGCCATACATACGCCATAAGCTCTCGCAAGTAGATACATATCGGCTATCCCTGTATTTGCTGACCTCATCGAGATTAACATTTCCTCCATCCGCTGCCAGCATCCTCGCTTCTTGCAGTATTTCCCAAAAATGAGCGTGGGTACTTTTTGCTGCAGCTCCCTTCCACCATGCATGGCGCTTTAGAATTATGGACCCCACATGGTCCATGTACCATGTGGGAAGTTACTGTCTCGTACGCAAGCGGGGCACTGTGTCGATCGGGGATCTCTGCAGACACAATAGAGTCAATGTCGCCTGCAGTCCGAGGCTTGCTTCCATCGTCAAGAATTATGAGGAGATGCTGATGCGGCAAACCACGTTTCTGGAACTCGACGACCCAATTGTAAGCAATAACTTTCCCTAGGACATCTTTCTTGAAGAGGTCATCCTCTAGAGCCTTCTTTTTGAGATTAAATACTCGTACGCAAAGGTCAGGCCAATCAGCTGCTGTTTGGCCTTCATAAAGAGCCTCCTGGATCTCTGGCCACTGGGGATTACATGTGAAGGTGATGAAGAGATCTGGCTTGCCAAACTTCCGAACCATGGCAATGGCATCTTGGAACAACTGTTGCATAAATCTGGGGCCTCCAACAAAGGAAGATGGTAAGATAATCCGCTTTCCAATATTCTCTGGCCTGAGATTGAGGTCAATTGCATCTACTATGCCGATATATGCATCCGCTTTGAGCTTAGCTTGATTCATACTGATATATAGGAGCCGAGAAGTTTCCAACTTGTAATATTGGTCGACAATATATTGGTGAGCCAAACGTGGAATCATCCAAATGCAGGATCGTTGATCTGTTGAGCTCATTGGGCGGATTTGCAGTCTATATGCATAGAACTCCCTTTGGCTGACGAACTCTCGGGTTTTTTTCGTCCGGCTCTCATGAGGTTCCATCTGGTCATCCTCAACATCCTCACC
Organism: Lobosporangium transversale; assembly: GCF_002105155.1. Lineage (NCBI taxonomy): Eukaryota > Fungi > Mortierellomycota > Mortierellomycetes > Mortierellales > Mortierellaceae > Lobosporangium > Lobosporangium transversale. The sequence goes on along the minus strand of NW_019029010.1, from coordinate 258,245 downwards.
ATCGCTTTCTCCAAGAGACCTTTCAGACCCTAGCTCTGACCCGCTTTCCTTCTTATACTTGCCGTATGTCCACCCACACTCACCATTCGGATGCAAGAGAACGTAGTGAAGGCTGTTGTATGACGGATGAGTCTCGCTGATCTGCTGTAAACCGCCCCCTTTGTATTCAATAACTATATCCCTTCTTGAAACTTGGCTATCATCACCAGGCATCAAAACAGCGATTTCAGAGGACGAAGGGGGACCATATTGTCTCCGTCCTTGGCTCCTTAGGTCACGTTGGGACTCAGCACGGATGACGACCCTTAACTGAGTATCTTGACCATTGACACGCTCTTTAATGTTCTTGAGTAAACGGGCCATCGGGTGATGTCGTTCGAGAAGCTGTTGTAGCTCAATTAACAAACTGCTGTCGAGAGAACCTTCAAAGTACCCATTGCGAATTTTGGCCTGCTCTTCAGGGTCATGAATATGGCTGTGGATCTGTAAAAACTGAGGATCTACACCTTCAGACGGGCTCAGAGGGCCAATCAGGTGAGCGATACCTCCGATAATACGGAAAGTGTACACGCCTTGTTGGCTGTTTGCAAGGCTCCTGTCATGGTTTACTTTCATCGACGTAAAGGACAGAGCACAGTTGTATTGCCGTGCATTATTTCGAATGGCTTTGCTTCTCGCGTCTTGGCCACCAAAGACCTCTAAAAAGCGGCGCGGAATACCCTCCAGATGAGGGATTTTGACTTGACCTCTGCCGCAGCACAAGGAAAATTCTGGTCGGTGCTTGGTGTTTTTCACTCGTTCTTCAAGGAACATGATAGCATTGCAATAAGGGCACCGGACCATCTGCTCTAAGCGGTGTCTATGGCGCTCGATATTGGGGCCTGAGATTAATTCTTGTTGGAACCTCCTTCTAGCGGTGGGGATAGTATCCATACTATTGGAATATAGAATCACAAATTTTTATTAATATTTTATATGGGCTTTTTCACTTTTTCACTTATCACAATATTTTTTTACACTAAAATAATAATAAGGGGAGGTCGGACTTACTCTTTATCGGGGCATGTGTTTCGGTTATGTCCTGGGCGACTGCATATACTGCACTGCCGTTGCACAGGCCGACAGGGTGACTGTAGCCTAGAGAGCAATGATAATGATGTTAGATTAGAAACGCAATACGTGGTAGTTTATAAATTCAATAAAATGTGAACCAAGAGTAGCTCACCTTCGTCTTCGCTCAGGTCTTTCGCTTTCACCTGGGCCATCAAGGCTAATGCTTCGTCTGCGAGTCATCACAGGCTCGGTTCGATTCTGCATGGGGTCACTAAAGATAACATTGCAAAAGAAATGGCAATTTAGGATTGAAAAAAAAAATGCATTGCTAAGGATTACATATCGAAACATCAAAATGGAGCTCACCCTTCATTATTTGGACATGTACTTAGAAGCAACTTGATGGTATAAGTTTGGTGTAGCCGAAGGGACCAATGTTTCCTGCGACCGGGAGAGCTCTAAGTTATAGTCTTCTTGAGTAGGACAAACACAGCTGCTCTGAGAAGAACAACCTGTGTTCATGCAAACAACACAGCCAAGCCTGACTGCAAGCTCAGCTCTCATTGCCTCTTCTTTACGTCTTCTTTCTTCCTGTTCTTTTTTTTCCCCTTCTCTCTCTTGTTCAAGGAGTTCAAATAGGGCGCACTCGTCAATGGAGTCGTATATCATGTCATATAGCTTCTCTTCATTCTCCACATCCTCTGCTTGCCGGCCTGGTAACTCCTCTCTTACCTCCACAGGCTGTGCTCGGATGATACGTGGTACAGCCCGTCGAGATCGTCGTGCTCGGATGATGCATCGTACGCCTGAAGTGGAGCTGTCCGACGGAGGAACGGCTTTCGAGTGGTTCGAGTCACCATAAATAGAGCGAGGGCACTTGGTAGGCAACTGGCTTCTGGGAGGTGCAGCTGATGACGAACGTGTGGAACGTGTGGCAGCCAACGACGACGAACGTGTAAAACGTTTGGCAGGCATTTTTTTTTTTTAGCAGATAAAATAGACGAAAGCAATAAAAACAAAGGTCTGAGGAAAATGAAAGCAAGGATTCAGAAATATAGGTGCGTTGAGGGATTAAGATTGTAAAACAAAGCGAACAGGTTTATTTAAATCTACAGTGCATCGTAGACGCGAAGCGATACTTTTTTTGCATGCTGATTTAAAGTTTCAAAATAAGGGTCGTGTCACATGGGCAAAATAAATTTAATTAAGGGACAGCGAATCACATTTTGACTCTATCCGTAAAAAAACAACCGAAATCCAATCACTCTACACTGGATGCCCCATTCTCCAATTAAATGAGACTCTTGCCACCCACAGATTCTTGCTTACCCATGGATGAGTGAATGCTCCAAGCTGTTGCTTATTTATGTTTTGTTCATTTATGATGCTCCAAAAGTTGTCACATAATTTCGCAGTCACCTAATTTTTCTACCTGCTTTAATATATAGATTTAGTATGACATACTCGTACTGCGTACCAAAATAACAAAAACAATCCCGCTTCCACAGCTGCAAAGTATCCAAACTCACCATCCCTCTTCACAAAACCTGTCGTATAGACCATCTGGTCTCTATGGTTCCTGAGAACGCGGATGTACGTATATAGAGTACTCAGGCACTCTGGGAGCATTGCAGGGATGGAACCAATGCATATTAATATCAATTTCACCCTCGTCCCGAGCGCTCTTTTTTCTGATGAAGTGATACTAGACATTCATAGACAAAGATTGACATTCATAAATAAATATGCAAGTAATACTAACACAAAAACTGACCCGCACAAAACCCATAGAAAGTGATATTAAATCTTCTTTCATGATACCATTTTTGTTACTTTGGTACGTAGTACTGGTATGCCATACTGGGCACTTGATACTAAAATCAATACGATCCTTTTATGTATGTATGGATTCGATAACATACCTCTAGCAAAAAGGGGCCGGAAAGGTGTTTTGCATTTTTGTAGGCAGGGAATAAAAAATGAAAATGGTTAGTACTGCTAGATGCACTAAAAGAGTGGAGGTGGCAAGTAAATGGTGTACATGGTGCATCGTGATGATATAGCTTGATATATGGTGTTTGCTGATACTTTTTTTTCCTGATTGATTTTTTACTAATTAATTTTTACTGATTTTTTCCCACAAACTCATAGGCGGATTGGATCCTACTAGCAGAAATCAGCCGCCTATTACATACAAAGGAAGGAAAAAATCAGTAGGAAAAAATCAGCAGACACCATATATCAAACTATACCATCACGATGCACTATGTTCACCGTTTACTTGCCTCCACTCTTTTAGCGCATCTAGCCCCATTTACTATTTTCATTTTTTATTCCCTGCCTAAAGAAAAACAAAACACCTTTCCGGCCCCTTTTTTGCTAGAGGTATGTTATCGAATCCATACAGATATAAAAAGATCGTATTGACTTTAGTATCAAGTGTCCAGTATGGTATACTCGTACTGCGTACCAAATTAACGAAAGTTTAGTATAACATACTCATACTGCGTCTAGTATCACTTCATCAGAAAAAAGAGCGCTCGGGACGAGGGTGGATTTGATATTAATATGAATTCATGGGATCCATCCCTGCAATGCTCTCAGAGTGCCTGAGTACTGCATATACGTACATCCGCGTTCTCAGGAACCATAGAGACCAGATGGTCTATACGACAGGTTTTGTGAAGAGGGATGGTGAGTTTGGATACTTTGCAGCTGTGGAGGCGGGATTGTTTTTGTTATTTTGGTACGCAGTACGAGTATGTCATACTAAATTTCCGTTATTTTGGTACGCAGTACTAGTATGCCATACTAGACACCTGATACTAAAATCAATGCGATCGTTTTTTACTCTCAACTACACGCTTCTTTTTTTTTTTTTTTATTTTTTGCATGTGATTCCCAAGTTGCAAAGCTTCTCGTCACATCCTCTTGTCTTGTCACGCCCTCTTCGTATTTTTTTCCCCTGTCCGTTGCTGTCTTTTTTGCCCTGTCCTTTGTTGCAATTTCTGTTTTTTTTTTTTTCTTGAACCCGCTCTTTTCTGTTTTTATTTTGATCCAGAGCCCGCTCCCTCGTTTTTTATTTTGGATCCTCTTTTTTTTTTTTTTTTTTTTTTTTTTATTTTGGATCCGCCCTCTCTCTTTTTTTTTTTTTATTTGGATCCGCCTGCTCTTTTTGTTCACACCACTTTCTCACCCTTTTTTTTTTCAGTTCACATCACTTTCACACCACTTCACACCATTTTTTTTTTTTTTTTTTTTTTTTAGTTCACACCACTTCATACCACGCTCTTTTTTTAATTGATTTTATTTTGCTTTCCTGTATTTAAATCATGGCTTTTGTTTTTATTTTGTAGGTACATTAAATGTCAAAGTCATCAAACTCCATCCAATGTGTAACCTGCCATGAGGAATTTAATAGTGTATCACAGTTGAGAAATCACAAACGAGATGCCCATCCTGGCAAGGTTCTTGTTAGTGTTGCTGATGCGTTTGGGAATGTCACCCGTGTTGATTTGGGACCTGTGAATTGCGATTTTACTTGCCCCGTTTGTAAAGAAGGTGGCATTAGACCCGGACAAGGAATTATTAAGCACACAGATAGTCATCTTACGAATGCGAGTTGCACTGAAGGCACGAACAATCAGTGCTTTATATGCGGAGTATCTTTTAAAACGGCGCAAGAATTAGACAAGCACTATGGTGATGACCATTCCGAATTTGAGAAGGCCTCAGTGGATAATGAGAAATACGACAACAACAACGCCCGAGCCTGAAGGAACCTAGAAAGGAACTTGGTCTCACCATTCGAAACGCAGATTTTTCCGATGTAATATTGAAAGTGCTTGTTGCGATTAGCAGTCATTTATATGGGTTTTTACTATAGCTAAGATTTTTACCCTTTTTATTTAACGAAGATCCCTGGATCATAATAAAGACATCTTTCTTTCGTTCTCGTTACTTATTATGATCCTGGCATATCTCAGTGCTTATGCCATATAAGGCTACACACGAAAATGGGACAACATCCCTTGCACTCCTGACTCCTAAAGCTGCCAAAAGGGCAGCATCAAGCCCAATAAATGATCTAAAGCCGATCAAGCAACCAAAGATACAGGTCTATGCCGAGTTTGGAGATCTAGAATCATTATTGTCATCGAACAGATGCGGAGAGCTTCTTGTTATCAAGGACTACATGCTTTTGGAGGTTTCATTTTTTCTTCAAAGCTTTAGGGAATTCAAGTACAATATTGCCCGAAACCTTGCCGGGGCCCTAATTCAGACTGAGCCCCAAATTATTCTTATCCTGAAAGTTGAAATATATGGCAGAGATCCGGCCGATGACCCCCATTCAACTTCATTGGCGAAGCCGATATTAGATGTTAAGGAAGTCACAACAGTTAACCACGATAATGTTGTCAAGTTAATCATTGGGACCTTACAGTGGAACGCTCTTATCACCGGGTCTATCGAACTGACATCAGGGACAATTTGTGCTGGAGCAAACAACTTCTCTGCGAGGCGATCTCCTCAAGCAATCATTTGGGGAAGAAATGACTGGGAGCATAACCAACTGTCTTTACGACAACTAAAATCAAAGTTTCACAGGAAGGAAACTTACGAAAGTTGTGCTGCAATTTTCTACCCCTTCAATAACTGGGAGTGCACCCCAGTTAAAGTTTTCAGCTTATGGAGTTACTATTCAGCCAAGTCCGCGCAAACAGGGACGAAAGCCGCAGCAGAAATATTCAATGAGATTTCACGGTCGAGATCAAGATCAATCAAAAAGAAAAAACTGGAGGAACTCCTCCGTTACGAGAAAAGTAGCGACGCGCTGAAAACTCAGGAGATTATTGGGGACCTGTTGCATTTAATCCCGAAAGATGAAAAAAAATTGAAACTGATTGGGAATTTCAAAGCATCAAACCTTCTCATGAAGCTTGCGAACACGCTGTGCGACACGATTAGAAGCAATAACCTTGGGAAAGTTGTCTCAAATATTCAAGATATTGTGGAGAAAACACTTGACAAAAAATCAACGATAAAAAAAGAGGCCTGCGGAGCAAAATGAATAACAAACCTTTTTTAATCTGATGAACACAAAATTCACTTCATATTAATACTCTCACTATTCTCAAACTTTTTATTCTTGCCATATCCCCTCGCTATCCTTCCATTTTTAGTCACAGCCATAAAAAAATGGAGACAGACATCACACATGCAGCAGACAGTGTGACGGAAGCGATAATAAGTTTAGAAACCACAAAGTCTAACTTTTTAATAAAGCACATCCCTTAAGTATCGTAAAGGAAAAAAAAATAAAACAAAAAAGAAGAGGAGATGTTGTCCTTTCAAACAAATCTGTAGTACAATGGACTTAATCTCAGCTGATCGTAGCAACAAGGCTACTCTACAGCTTACAATACCTCGTTCAATAAAAGTCGTCTGCAATGGATTTATCTCTTCCAATATTTGAAATTGACATTAGTAGGAACCTCATGAAGCCTTTCCGCTCCACAAGATAACCCCGCGTAGCATGATTCAGGAGCCGAAGCTCTATTCGTATTCAACTAAAAATCGGAAAAGGCGGTAATCGTCGCGTTCTAGCACGGATTCTGACTTAGAGGCGTTCAGCCATAATCCAACGGATGGTAGCTTCGGGCCATTGCCTGTTCAGGCAGGCCCAAATACCAATTTAGGCTAAATCGGCTGTTAAGTTGTAAATGACTTCAACAGCCCTTTTTCCGCCTACGCCTCCTTTTGCACCTACACACCCTTTTAAATCTACACGTCTTTTTACATCCCATTGCAAAATGGTCTGTTCTTTGTAGATCTAAATCTGATTCTGAGCTTTGTAATCCATAAACGTTTACTTTTTAGTTTGGATACATGTCAATATGAGCTCACATTATATTTGTATATAAAAATAAGACACTTGTAGCTTGGTTCTGTTCAGGATGTAGAGCCTATTTGAAATATTGATATATACCAACACAAGTTCTAGGCACACTAGTGTTGAAAATATAAAAGGCGGAAAATTTGAAAAACTAAAAATCGATAGAAACTAAAGTGTAAAGTAAAGGTGCTAAAAACGACCATGTAACAATCCTCTATCGTTCTCCTTTATTCTTAGGACCAAGATGAGTGCTAACAATCTGATTATAGCAGTTTTAAGGAAAGCAATCATGCAGAAGGACTGACCAAAAAAGAAAAAAAAATCTGATATTGTTTACACGCAAGCAGAAAAAGATTTTTTGGCCACTGCCCAGTGTCCCTCTGAAAAAAGATCCATGCAGGGACGAAAATAAGGTTATCATTATGCCAAATTTAGTAAAAAAAAACCATGTGAACACAAGGTCTGCCAAAATAAGTACACTTGTTTCAAATTAAGCAGGTGATACGGCTGCACGACAACTCGAAAAAAAGAACTAAAACGTTTAAAAGACCATATCAAAAGTCATGCAACATGAGCATAGGTAAGATATTAAAGTAGTGATAGTTTATTTGATGGGAAATTTAAACATGGTCGGCATTGCCAAGCGACAGAGATGTTCCAAGAACAATCAAAGTCGCATGCATTCTGGAAATTGAGGAGCATAAGGGCGTATGAAAGCCACGGCGATATTTGGCTTTCACCATTAATTTGCTGTCCATTAAGTCATTCTCGTTTTTAATTGTAGCCGAAGGTGCAATGAGTTGACCTTTTAGAATGCATTCGTCTGCAATGTGTGCCTCATCTAATGCAATTGCAAGTTCTCGATCGCCAATCCTTTCTTTAACCATATCCTAAACCTGCTGAAACATTGCTCGTATTGTAATAACGTCATAGACACGAAGTGCTTCAACTAATTCTCCAATGGTTGAAATTCCTTCATTAGTCTGTTCACGGAAGAATTGTTCTGGCGAAAGGTCACTTTTGATACTGAAGAGCATTAGTAGGAACAATAATCGAGTGAGGAATTCCAAGTTGATACGATCGTCAATAAGATTTTTCAGATTGTTGTCTTTTGATAGTACTTGATCAAATGACTCCAGAGCTTTTTCATATTGCGTGCAGTGAAAATCGTTTGCTTCTTTTGCTAGTTTGTCAAAATTTGGATCTTGAAATCCAGGTGGCTTGCGTGAGTGTGGGTCAGAGCAAACGACATATACGACAAAGTGATGTTTCGCCAGATCAACAATGGTGGCTGTTTTTCCTGACCCTGATCGACCAATCATTGCCACGACACAGTGATCGGTTGATTTGTTAGCGTCTTCTTTAACAATGTCAAGCAAAATTTTATGATTATCGGATGAGATTGTTGGCTCCATATCAATTATCTTTCCAAACATTGCCAAGTTGATGTCCTCTGCTGTGTGGCCATACGGCAAAATGGACTTAAAAAAGCGACCGAATGTTTCCTTTTGACTCTGTTCGATCATAGCTTCATCCACCTTGTGAGTGTTGTGTTTCTTTTGCGAGATGGTGATGATTTGCTTCAGAGTAGCATAAATCTGATCGTGTTGAACGAATATTGCTATATACAAAAAAAAAAAAAAAAAACTCAACTGTTAGAATACAAAACACAATAAAATAAAATATTAAGTATAAATGAAGTTCAAAAGGGAACTTACTAGATGAAGAAGAGGGTCAACTAATAGGCGTTGTAAAATGGGTAGTAGAAGGCACATTTATGGCTCCTGCTATATATATAAAAAAAATGGATGTTAATGGTCAGAAAAATAAATAAATAGTAAATGAAATAAGCATATGATCGCGTTATACCTGATGCCGCCGCTGCTGATAGTTGGGCAATGACGTGAATCGTTTTTTTTTGAGGAATAGCCTCGAATTTGTCCGAGACGAGGTCATCCGACTCTTCCAGTTTCTGTGGTAGCATGTTCTTCGTGTCATCGCTCGTTCAATTGTTGAGTCTAATTGTTCTTGCCGGGGAAGAAGGGATAGCGATACGCCAGAGGATGAGGTCGCTTGCGTCTATGTCACTTAAAGTCTTTGACTTCTCCTTCTTGATGGCCTTTTTGAGATCATCTACATCGTAATCTAGTGCAATTGTGACTTTAAACGCAGTTGAATTGCCGTCGAGAATGCAAAATAGCTTAATTTCTTGTCATCTGATGTAATTGCACGCTTATAAATTGATTTAGGTGTTATAGGCAGTGATCTGGTTATTAAATGTGGAGAGTGGAGGTACCAATGTTATTGTGATGAAGAAGAGCGAGTAGATGGTTTGGAAGATGATGTTGGAGGAGAGAGAGAAGAGAGAGAAAAAAAAAAAAAAACCATAGGAATAAAAGGGTGTAAAGAATATTATTTATTTTTTTTGATTAACACGTACATCGCCTGTTACGTACGGGGCAAATTTACGTCATCATTTTGCTTTTGTCTTCACCTTTTCCATCCATCCACTCATATACTCAATCTACCCCCTCACAGTAACTGAATTACCGCTCAACACAATCAATCATAATCACTTGTATATAATATCATTCTTTCTCTTGTTTTCCTCACACATCACTCGTTACTGTCTCTTATTTGCACGCACGGCACTTAATCTTTTTTTTTTTATCATCTTCCACTCTTGATCTTGATTCACCAGTTCAATCGTCGTCGTTCTTCCACTCTCTTCACTCGCTCCTTCTTTCAATCGCTTCCTCTCATTTACCCCTCTACGTTTCGTTTCCCACTCTCTCTGCTACGGATCGTTTACGCGTTTAATCCAAGGTAATTTTGTTCAATTTATTTAATTGAATGATTAAGTAGTGCATGACTTGTTTATTTACACTTCCATTCACACTTCGTATTCTTTTTTCCCTTCCCTCTCTGCGCATCTATTCTCTCTCTCTCTCTCTCTCTCTCTCTCTCTCTCTCTCTCTCTCTCTCTCTCTCTCTCTCTCCACTATTCAGACCTCTTGCATTATCCATCTCACTTTGCTTCATTCCTATATTCAGAGTGCACTTCCCCTAATCAAGTAAGTCGATATTGTGAGCCTCCCAGAAAGATGATACATTTCTTTGTCTGTGCTTGTAAGCTGTGCATGTTCAACGCTCTATGTCATGTGATGTTTTATCGCAGATGCATTCAGTTTGAAACCACACCAGTCACTTGTTTTGTTTTCTTCCTTGGTGCCTACTGCTGGTTGCTTGTGGCATCGACCCAAAGTTGAAAACTTTCTCTTGGCACTGTGCGCTTGTTGGCATGTAGTAGACTTTCTGATGTCAACGCTCTATGCCCTGCGACGTTTTATCGCAGATGCATTCAGTTTGAAACCACACCAGTCACTTGTTTTGTTTTCTTCCTTGGTGCCTACTGCTGGTTGCTTGTGGCATCGACCCAAAGTTGAAAACTTTCTCTTGGCACTGTGCGCTTGTTGCATTCGGAGTCTACTGGACAATAGCTGGGTCTTAGACTATGTTTTGGTGCCATGTACTATATCTGAAGCATTCATTTTGACTGCAATATAGCTACCTCTACAATGTCCGAGGCGGAGACCAATCTGCAATTGGAGTTGTCATGGATCGATTCAGCTGTGAACAAGTCAGCGGAAGCTTTTTTCGACAGATTTGAATTGTGCGACAAACCAACGGCACATCGACGTTACATATTGCTGATAGAATCGAGATCCAACAATCTATCAGGAGCTGAGAAGAAAGCGCTTGCGGATGAATTCGAACACTGGAAAAAAAATAAAGGACACAAATTCTGGTTAGATCGTCGTACACATCTCTCAGCAATGAGGACAGCAGGCTCACTTGCTGAGACAGCAGAACCTTATGTGGAAAGATCCTTCAAACGAAACTTGTCACAGCTTGAGCCAAGTGAACCAGAAGGTACATTTTGTAATCCTGCAACTTATAGTAGCTTTTGTATTTGGTATCCTGATGCAGTTACACTCATGCTCATGTCCTCTGGGCACAAATGTGCATCACTATCAGATACGATATTATTATTATTATTTTTGCACTAATGCATCTCACTCATCTCTTAATTAGTGGCAACACATCAGGACCCACTCCCAACCACCCCGCCACGTTCGACATTTACTGGGATAGCGAATGTCATGACCCTCAGTTCTCCTGATAATAATGGTATTATTATTATTATTATTATTATTACATTTATACATGGATCATAAGCTGATTTTTTTTTCTTTGGAACGCAGGCCAAAGCCATCAGAGTTTCCAACAGGAACAGGTACTAAAAGGTTATTAAAACTAACGAAACATGTAGAATCTTGTGATTTCTTACTTATGCTCATATTTTATGTCAGGCTTTTATAAGTGACGATGATGACGTCGAAGTAGATGGTTACGTGAGTCTTGAAGGCGATGATGAAGTAATGAAACGAGGCCAACACGAGGAATTATCACCTGCACAGAAGAAGAGGAGGACCAATAAAAATTGGGTAAGTGAGAAATGAAAATCTAGCTAAGCTTACTTTGTTGTACATGGACTAAACTTCGTCACATTTATTTGTAGATATTCGATACTGCCATAAAAGAAGCTTTTGAGCGCCGTTTCAACATGCTTGGTCCAAAATGGGTCTTGCGCTCAGGGACTGTAGTCGAAGATGAACTATATAAAGCTGGAATGGAGTGTGTGGTTTCAAAGTGAGTTCACTATCCTGCCTGTCCTGCGTTACTCTTTGCATTCAACCTGCACTTTCATGCCTTGTTTTGGCACTTATTCAATCTTGCTTTTTCTTTTGACTTTAACAATTGTCTTAAGTCCAGTGCATTCATTCATGATTGATATTGACGATCCATGGATAGAAGGAAAGTTCCTGTTGGATGATTGGAAGGAAATTTGTGAAATGTCGCCAGATATCGAATCCATACCTACCGAGGCATATGAGTATCTAAGCAAATTCGACAATATAAATGATCTTGACGAACTAAACTCTGAGCTATCACAGCGACCTGTTGATGTTGAGAGTCAGTTAATTTATAAGTGCTTACTTAACTGGTAAATAATCTGGTGTGTTGATGAACTCTAGTCCTTTGCTTTTATTTGTTAATTGGGGATGACATTTGTAACATGTTCTTTTCTTTCCAGGCTATTCATTTACGAGTCTCAGGACCCATCACCATTCACAATTGGGTCGCTGCTCCCTGAACGTTGGTGGCAGGAGAACGCTTGGGGGATTCTTGATCATCTTACACAAGGTGTCCCACACTGCTATATGCTACCAGGCGAGTTAGCTGGAATAGAGTCAACAGCTCGAAAGAACGCTGGGCGATACTCCAGCAACGAGAAGAAGCCAACAAAGAAGCAGATGGGAAAAAGAGGCGACATGTTTTGGCGCTCTTTTAACGAACCTAAGATGGACTGGGCTGTTGTTGAATCAGCTAAAGCATGGGATATAACAGGCGATAAATACATTGTGGAGAGTACTTCGAAGCTCCCGCGACAGCTCCATGACATTCTAGTGAATCGCACAAGGGAGGTTGGCTCCATGAATATGATGAGAAAGGCAGTGGTCCCAGGTCTTGTAATTGGTGGTAAGTGTTTTTGCAATATCGTTTTTTTCCCCTTTTACTTTTCTCTTATCATTTCCTCTTATCAATCAATTTCTAGGTCCTGTAATACAACAGATTTGGCTGGCCTGGGGTCTTAGTGGTGTCAACGTCACTCGCATATTTAAATACAAGGCCACAAGATTGGAGTCGTCAGTTGATATGCTGTCACAAAGCATGGATGCCATTTACAGCATGCTATGTTTTCGGGTAAAGTGATATTTTTTTTTTTTTTTTTTTTTTTCCTTTTTTTTTTATGGTTCTCATTCAGTTTCCTTAATTTTTCTCAAAGGCTGCCGTTCTAAACCTGATGAAACAATACAAAACAGCAAGACATCAAAATTCAATAAGAACTCAACTAGATCGCAAAAAAGCCCTCAAGATGGTGTCTGATGTTAAAGATGGCCAGAGTGTACCACGCAATCTTTTATTATCTTCTCCTGAAAAACCACTGTGACCCATCTATGCAATTCCCCATTACCAGGAGAAAACAAATAAAATGCAATATATATGAAATGAGACAAATATTAAATGAAATACAATATGTAGTAAAGTAGTAAAGTGCCGGATTAATTACCATCAATGAATTGCTGATTTCGACATTAATTCTCATTTCTCATTCCCATCTTCACCAGTGTATTTCGTTGATTTGCTCGGACCTCTACTAAAAGTATTATCACAGCGGGAGCCGACCTATAATGTGTCACTTCTTTTCTTTATTAATTCGCCGAAAATCCATAGTCACTAAATAAAAATAAACAATTTTTTTTTTTTTTTTTTTTTTTTTGCTACAAAACTATGGTGCCACAAAGATTGATCAGCATCTATTTTCTTTCGCCCTTCCGGAACACATCCACTGGCATACTTTAGAAGTTCCACTAACGAGTGATATTGTCTACGGTGCCATGTCCATATGTGTGTGACCTTCTTTTATTTAGAAATCCGACGAAAATCAAAACAAAAACTAAATAAAAGACTACCTAACTCTGAAGACAATGCTCCTCATCTTCTTTTTCGTCGCTCATTCGGAACACATCCATAGCGAGTTAGAGATTTTTTTTGTTGTTTCCTATGAGCGACATTCACCTTTCCGACAATGAAATTGATTCCATTCACGAGCTGCGTTCTCAAATGGCAGCCCTCCAAGCTCAATTGGAGGCTGTTACAGCAGGTAACACAAGCAACCCCTTTATCATCGAGTCCTCTCCTTCAAAGGAAATTGTCCCAAACAATTTCTTGCTGGCAGCAATGCCCTCAATTTCAGGGGAAAATTTCTATTCCCGTCCAAAAGAGGACATACACAATCTCACTCTCGATAGAGCCAATTTCCCCAAGAATGCACTACAGAGCTACAAAGCTCCCCCCGTTTCAGACTTACCTTGGCCTTCCAACGCTTCAGAGGCACAACAGATGGACAAGACTCTACAGTCTATCCAGGAACATTTGGCACGCATTACCCGCCCCATCGACACTTTTGCAGCCACTGTCTTTGCTTCTCAGACAGATGATGACACTAAAGACGACATCATGGAGTTCCTTCAGGTTATGCGATCGCAAATCGCAGATGTGGCGTATTCAATTTCTGATGAACGACAGGACCGTTTCCTCAGATCTCGTTCTATCAAGACAAAATCAAGAGATGGCCCAACACCACTCATCACCACTGAACAATTTTCAGCCAAGAACAAGGAGTCTGACTTGACTAAAGAAGCTATGGGGTTCAAGCAATCGAAAGATAGCTCGAGACAGCGCAACAAAGGGCGCTCACAGTTTGGCGGTTTCAGGAGCGGCGGGTTTGGCTGGCAACCACAACCAGCCTACCAACAACAGTACCAGCAACAATTCACCCAGCAGCAGCAACCAGCTCTCCAATTCGCACCGCCTCAGTCTCAAACAATGGTACCTGCCTTACCTGGTACAGCGCAAGGATACCCAACCCAAGGATATCAAGGACAATATTTTACCAGGGGCGCCCGTGGCAGGGGACGCGGCCGCCCACAGAACACCCAGTAGGAGGACGACTACACTTATTCCAACGGGCCTGGACGCTTCTAACGGACGACGCATGGGTCCACTCAGTGATTGGAGAAGGTTTTCATATTCCCTTCCGCTCTCCTCCACCAATCACAAACTCAAAGGAGATGTCAAGACGGCCTTTATCCGTAGCGGAAAAGAGCGCGATCGAGACAGAGGTCCTTTCACTTTTAGCAAAGAAAGCGATAGAATACGCTTCGGAACCAGGATTTCGGAGCCAGATATTCACGATTCCCAAGAAGACGGGGGACCTTCGTCCAGTCCTCAATCTTCGGCCGTTAAATCAGTTCGTAGAAAGCATTTCATTCAAGATGGAGACGGTTCAGGCAGTCTGCAAGATGATGCAGAGGAAGGACTATCTGACTTCGATCGACCTCAAGGATGCCTTTCTACACGTCTTAGTGTCACCGACCTGCCGTCGGTACCTTCAATTCCATTGGCAAGGGAGACTCTATCAATTCCGAACGCTCCCATTCGGACTATCACTGTCTCCTCTAGTATTCACCAAAGTTCTACGTCCAGTTCTTCGATGGGCACGGAGGAAAGGCATACGGGTGTCGGCATACCTCGACGACCCCATTGTGATGGCGACATCACAGGAGAAGTCAATACTACACACCAAGATGGTCATGGAGAAATTGGAGTCGTTGGGATTCCTAGTGAACAGAGCCAAATCATCCCTGGAACCTTCCCAGAGACTGGATCATTTGGGTTTCAGCCTCGATACTCGCAAGATGACCCTAGCCGTGCCGATAAAAAGGTACGAGACCTGCGACGCGAAGCGTCAAAGATTCTCAAGAAGGGATATACTACCCTTCGCAATTTAACTTCATTTATAGGGAAAGCCATGGCAACAACAGCTGCAGTCTTTCCAGCCCGCGTCATGACGCGAAATCTCATGCAACTAAAGAACAATGCCACTCGCATTCGAGGAGCATCATGGACCGATCATGTTTCGATGTCCCGAGCGGCCAACGAAGACCTTCTCTGGTGGATTCATCATCTCAAGGAATGGAACGGCACGTCTTGGATTCAGTCTCCAACGGAGTTGGATGTGTTCACGGATGCTTCGGACACAGGATGGGGCATTGTGATCGGTCAACGCACATGGTACGGTGTATGGACACCTCAGGAACGCTCTCAACACATCAATTGGAAGGAGCTTCAGACTGTATTTCATGCCATCACTCTTCCTCAGGTACAAGGACGCATGATCAACCTGATTTGCGACAACACGACCACCATTGCCTATGTCAACAAGTTCGGTGGAACACGTTCTCCAGTCTTGATGCAAGTTGCGGACAGAATCTGGCGTCACTGCCTTCAGACAGGGACCAGAATGACCACCACCTATGTACCCTCGACATTCAATCCAGCCGATGCACCATCTCGACGCCTGCAAGAACAACTGGAGTGGTCTCTGGATCCTCAGTTCTTTCAACAACTGGATCAAATTTGGGGACCGCACAGCGTAGACATGTTCGCCTCTCACATCAACAGACAGATTCCTCGGTTTGTATCCTGGAAACCTCATCCTCAAGCGATCGACTTCGACGCACTTCGACTTCCCTGGAAGACACTGGGCAACATTTATCTTTGCCCACCGTGGAACCTTATTCCTCTGATCCTGCAGAAAATACGCCTAGAGAGAGTCACAGCGACACTGATAACTCCCTTTTGGCCGTCAGCCCCTTGGTTCCCAACAGTGAAACAGATGGCCATACATCCACCCATCCGGATACCCAGGAAAGCAGTCAAGCCCCCACCAGGAAGCGCAAAGAATATTTTAGACCGCAATCCCCTCTGGCAACTCTCGGCTTGGCGTCTAAACGGGCGGCTTTGAGCACTGCAGGACTATCCGAAGGAGTCCAAAGCTTCATTTTAGGCAACAGGGCTGCCTTACAAACCCTACAACGATATTTACCAGCGCAGAAAGAATTTCTATCGTGGTTGGACGAAGGCACGTTTGAAGAAGGGATCAATCCCACTGTCCCCATCATCAACTGGTTGTATCAGACCATGGCAACACGCAATCTTGCATGGACCACAGTGATGAACATGAAGTCAGCCATTTTAGCCCTCTTTGCGGACCCAAAGGTCATCACAAACGATCCACTCTACCAACAGTTTATTAGAGCGGGAAGGGTGGAGACAATTCATCACACACGCCAAGAGGAGCACGACATTACTCCTGTCATCCAATTCTTTCGGAGCTTGGGCGATAACTTGACCATGGATATGATGATCTTGACGCAGAAACTCTGCTGGTTATTAGGCGTTTGCGGATTCATGCGGCCTGACGATATCCGTTGCACAGACATGCAACTCTCCGGAATAGTACGAGACAGGCTTCAACTGGCAGTGGTTTTCCCCAAAGAAAAACGCAACGACCAACGCATCATCAAGTATATCACGATTGGCGGTCATCCAGACCCAGCACTCTGTCCAGTGAAGACTTACACAGCATATCAATCTCGCCTCACTGGACCTGCACTTCGTGTTCCCCATCCCAAAGATCCCACTCGTGAGTACACACCTTTGATCCGCTTTATCAAAGATCATGCTAAGCCAGCTACGTCGACAACAATAGCCGGACACATGAACCGTATCACTGCACGAATGATACCCGAAGGCTCTAAAGCACCCAAGTTACGAGCACTAGGTTCAACATTAGCGGCCATCTCAGGCGTACCAATCGCGGACATTATGGTCCAGGGCAACTGGTCCTCTCCCAAAGTGTTCGAGAAGCACTATCGTCTCTCAAGTACTACTTCGAACAACATTTCTCTTTCCACTCTGGGGTCCCTCTGAAGACACATATGGACATGGCACCGTAGACAATGATCAGCGAATGGTCTACAGAGGACGACCTATTCGCATTGTCTTAGGTGCCATGGACATATGTCCCTCCCTTTCCCTCCCATGTTGCGCTCTCAAGAAGATGAGGAGCATTGTCTTCAGAGTTAGGTAGTCTTTTATTTAGTTTTTGTTTTGATTTTCGTCGGATTTCTAAATAAAAGAAGGTCACACACACATATGTCCATGGCACCTAAGACAATGCGAATAGGTCGTCCTCTGTAGACCATTCGCTGATCAAAGTGGAACAAGTGAGAAGAGTCAAGATTTTAATTTTTAACTTTTATAGTCGAAAGCTAAAATTGGTCCCAAAAATGATGGTGAAATTTAAAGTCACATCATATATTGGCGCACATGATACCAATAACCAAATTACGTCTTCACTCTTTATTCAGACAATTATATAAACACCATGACCAAAAAAAGTATTAGCAAAAGACGCTAGCCGTTCTCGGTGGAAGTGAAGGCACAAGCCGAAAAACTGAAGCCTCTTCCCCTTTCCCCTTTTCTAATAAGGATGGATAAAATATATGCAAAACACGAACTTGAAGAAATTCAAACGATATTATGACACCCTGACATCTCTTGAATACTGTCAAATAGAGGACAAATCAGCATAAAGTTGATGTCATGTGCGCCGATATTTGTGACTTTAAGTTTCATATTTTAAAATACTTCTTTTGTGAAGGTCAGTTCATTCATTTCTGAGACCAAGTTCACAGTGAATTTGACTCCATAAACTACTTTCGGTTATAATGAATAGGAAAAATGGTTTATTATATATAAAAGGGCTCATTATCAATGTCATACTGTCTTCTCCTGAATTGCCTTTTCCATTACTATTCTCTTCCGTCTCAACACCTCTTCTTGCAACATCTTCTGTTCTTGTTCAATCAACTCTAGTTTCTGTCGGCGCTTTGCTTCATATTCATCAACATCAGTAGCACCTTCAACAGTCCAGCCCCTACACCATCCCGACGCCGTAGCGCGCCTGTCGTTGCCTTTGCAGCAGAAGCAGCAATCGTTTGATATGTCTCACTTTGTTCTATCTGAGGTATGTTCGCCAAAACCTTCTTCTGTCGATATCGGTTTGTCTTTGACCAGATCCATTGACCACTCAACGCCATCACTCCAAACATAATGGTCCCCGATGGTACTGCCTTGCATCCACCTAAAAAAAAAAAGTAAAAAATAAAAAAGCTTATTATGATGTGTGTGAGAAAAACTTAAGTATTTTAATACCAAAGAAACCTTTTTTTTTTTTTTTTTTTTTTTTGTACTATCTGTATTCCATTCATAAGTTTATCTTAATCCTACGTGCTAATGTTGCAAGGATCCCTCCTGTGCACGCTCCTGCAAGCGTACCGCTCCAAAGTTGCTCAATCTCTATAGTCTGTGGATCTTTCAACCCAAAATATGGGTTTTTGTTTCGCTGAAAAAGAAGAAATGACTCCCGGAAGGCTATGATAACATATGTAGCAAAAAAAAAAAAAAAAAAAAAAAAACGGTTTTATATCATGTAAATACAAAGAAACTTATTTCAAAAACTGCATGTAGGCCTTTACTACTGCATTATCCAACTAGAACGGCGACCCTTTGCTGTAAGCTCTCTTTCTTTATCTCCCGCTCGCGAATCCAACTAAAGGCATGTAAATAAAGAAAAATAAAATCTCAACTATGGCTATCTCTGTTCTACATCTTTCTTTCGATGCGAAAAGAAAAAAGAAGTAAAACTACGAAGGGTGGGAAAAAAAAGGGTGGAACAGTAAAGGGGCGCCTGTTCCGATAATGGACGTAAGACTTCCTTCGTCGTCTCCGTTAGCCATAAAGTTCACTGCTTATTAAAGAATAGAGAAGAAAAGAAAAAGACTGTCGGTTGGACATCGATTTTCACTCACTAGAGTTATTTTCCATTGTTCAGAGCTTTACTTACAGTTCTTCATGAGGATCTGTTAGTACTCCGTTCTCTAATACAACTCGATCTCGAAGTTCCATAAGATCACGACCAACTTCTTCTCCACCAATAGCCCACAAGTTATCGACACGAGAGTCGGCTCTTCCACTTCCAACAAGGTAATCCCAAGTATAAAGCTTAGCTTTAGGCTCTTGTTGGTCTTGACTTGAAACATATCTTGCATCATCCGGGTCAGTGGAAAGCAATCTCGAGCCAAATGATGATCTTCGATCTTCTTCGGATCCATCGAGATCCACTCCGGGTACTGCTTTTGAATCAATTTTCAAAGACATGGAAAGAATTTAACAGTTAATATCAGTTAATAACTCCACAACTGGATCCAGTGAATAAAAAGACTACTCACAACCTTCTTTAGCCACAGTTTGACCAAAAGATACTGGAGAAAAAAACGACAACAATAGTTATCAGAAGAGTGGGGGCAAGTAAATGGTGGACATAGAGCATTGTGATGATAGATCCAGTTTTCTGTGCTCCCTTCTAGCAGAAATCAGCCGCCTATTACATACAAATGAGAAAAAACCAATAGAAAAAAGTCAGAAGACACCATATATCAAGCTTTGTCATCACGATGCACTATGTCCACCATTTACTTGCCTCCACTCTTTTAGTGCATCTAGCCCCATTTACCATTTTCATTTTTTATTCCCTGCCTAAAGAAAAACAAAACACCTTTCCGGCCCCTTTTTTGCTAGAGGTATGTTGTGATTTTAGTATCAAGTGTCCAGTATGGCATACTAGTACTGCGTATCAAAGTAACAAAAATGGTATCATGGGTTTTGTGCGGGTCAGTTTTTGTGTTAGTATCACTTGCATATTTATTTATGAATATCAACTCCTAGCTTTGTTTATGAATGTCTAGTATCACTTCATCAAAAATAAAGGGCGCTCGGGACGAGGGTGAAATTGATATTAATATGCATTCATGGGTTCCATCCCTGCAATGCTCCCAGAGTGCCTGAGTACTCTATATACGTACATCCGCGGTCTCAGGAACCATAGAGACCAGATGGTCTATACGACAGGTTTCGTGAAGAGGGATGGTGAGTTTGGATACTTTGCAGCTGTGGAAGGGGGATTGTATAGTAGTCGGCCACCTTTCCCAAAGAATGGCAAAAAAAATCGGTATGTACTGAAGCAAATACTAAAATCTGCAACTTTAGTACTCAACTCTAGTATCAGTACTAGTATGTCATACTAGTCCTGAAATACTAGAATCTGTACACTCATAAAAAAAAGCCCTCGCACCCACCCTACAGAAAAAATCTGTATGCTTTTTTTTTTTCTTTGCCCTCTCTCTTGTCCAAAATCCATTGGTTTTTTCGCTCCATCCAGTAAAAAATGATGACGACGTTCATGTGACAACGTCATCCATTTCAGGGGCTGCGCATCTTTCTAAACTGTTCTCTCATTTTATTCCATTTGCACTCTCTTCAGCTCTCTCTCTTCTCTGCCTTTCTCCACCTTCTGTCTCTCCATTTCCGGCAGCTTCTTATATTTCCTAGAACACTCTACTCTCGTTGCCTTGTTCCTCCCTTGTTTCGCTTTCCCTTCGTTGTCTAGTGCTGCGGCTCTTTCGATGTAAGGACCTTTCCTAGTCCATGAATGTTGCGCATCCGCACGTTGCTTGCCTTTTTTTTTTTTTTTTTTTTTTTTTCCTGTGGGCACTCTTTCCTTCGCCCTTGCTTTTCCTTCCTTTCCTTGCATGTTTTGGATTTCGCTTTGCAAAGCTGAAGAATGAAAGGACGAGCGTGGCAACGTGAAAAAAAAAAACTACATCAAGCAGTCATTTGTATTGATATTATTTGCCACTGAACGTGCTCGTACGTTTTGCAATGTTAAGTCGTTCTCACTCCCACACCAATTCCCATACCCACTTTCTGCCCATCTTCCTTTTTTATTTCTTCTTCTCCATAACTACTTTCCGTCCATACCACACACTCTTCATTGTCAGTTTATCTGATTGCTTAATGTTGACGTTGTGGATATTTCTTAGTTAATGATTTTTATTTTAAAAATCAGAATATGAACAGTGGCCTTCGTGGGAGAAATGTCCTGGTAAAGCCTTTACTACTGCCAAAAGCCTCAAAGGCCATAAGATAGAGTCCCATCCTACCAGAGTCACTATACACATTCGTGATGCGACAGGTCAGACTATCTCATAGGTGATAAAGCCTGTTGATGATGACTTTACGTGCCCCGTATGCAATACCGGAGGGCTTAGGTCAAGGAGTGGTGTTTTGGGCCACACCAACAAACACCTGGAAGAGGAAGTGACGGTTTCTGGACATCCTGGACATGAGTGCTATACACTATCATGCAAAACTGAATGAATAATTCATTCCCATGTGCATTTCTTGTTTTCATTTCTAAAAACCGTATATGCATACAACACTCTTACTTTGGTTTAATAAAGCTCCCGTCTTCTTCTACGTCATAGTTATGCGTTGTGACATTAGCTTGTCTCATTTGGAAAGCTAATGACTTTTTTATTCATGCAGGTCACTTTTTCAGTTTTGCATGTGCCCATTCGGTGGCCAAAGACCTTTATTCTTTTCTGAGCCATATCCTTACATCAATAAGTAGTATTCCAACCATGGGCATCACTGACAGCTTGGAGTCTCTTATGAATACCTATGATGAGTTTGCGGCAGAAGTCCACTGGGATCCTGTACCATTCAACCGATATTCGCTCCCATAGTTCATCACAGCTCTTAGCTCGCTCCGGATATCTAGAGAGCCGCCTATCCAATTCTGCCCACATGTGTTCAATAGGGTTGAGGTCAGGGGATTGTGCTGGCCACTCTAGAAGTGTACCTTCCTCTTCTGTCAGATGTACTGACTCTAAATACTTCCTAACAATCTTCGCCGTGTGCTTCGAGTCATTGTCGTGCTGAAAGACGATATTGCTTTTAGTTAGGCCCCAGTCATCAAGCGACATCTGTAGATCCTCCTGGAGTAGTTTGATGTAAAGTTGTGCGTCCATATTATTGTCAATCTTTGCAATGTATCCAGGTCCGTACCATGAGAAGCATGACCACATTTTAACGCTACCACCTCAAACTTGACAGTGCCTTGCACCGACCTGCGAGTGAGGTGTCCCGGAGTGTCGTCCCAGATCCACTGCACGCCATCAGAGCAGATTCGGTTTATTTTCGATTCATCTGACCAAATAACCTTTTTCCAATCTTCCAGAGTTCATTCCTTATACTTATTGATAAAATGCAAACGAGCTTTAATATGTCGTCGACGTAAAGCTGGCATACGTACACGCCTCTTTGCTGTCAACCCTAACTCCTTGAGCCGTCGTCTAACGGTGGTCTCAGAAACAGCCGCTGGTATGGTGGCCTCAACTGCAGTCTTGAGTGTACCTCGTTTCATGTCCACCTTAAGATACTGCATGGTATCTCTAGATACTTTCCTTGGTCGACCGCCTTTATTGACTGGCATGTACTCCTTATTATGTGCATAGATCCTGGTGATCGTCGCTATTGATATACCAACACTAGCAGCAGCTTCTCTAGTAGACATGCCTCCCATCATTAACCTCCTGGCTTCGTTGACTTTCCTTTGTGGAGTGGGTCCCATATTCTGTGAAGATAGAGTTAAGAGAGAGTTAAGCTAGTGTTCATAAAGGAAAGAGAGAAAAGCCCTTTTTTTACTTGCATTAAATGACGTCCAAAAGTTGACATGGGCAACATTTTAGACCACATGTGAAACTGATTCAATGACCTGAATGAACAAAAAAGTCATTAGCTTTCCAAATGAGACAAGCTAATGTCACAACGCATAACTACGACGTAGAAGAAGACGGGAGCTTTATTAAACCAAAGTATGAGTGGTGTATGCATATACGGTTTCTAGGAATGAAAAAAGGAAGGGAATGAATTATTGAATCAGTTTTGCATGATAGTGTTACTAGAAACTCCAACCACAAGTTTATTATGATTATATACGTCTGGTATCTTGACAAGTTTAAGGCGAGCACCATATTGGGTTGTTGGTCCTGCATTTGGTGAGCTACTGTTACTAGTGTTTTTTGATTCTGCATGTGAATCTAGAACTGAATCCCTGCTGTAAATTTCAGCACATGTAATTGTCATCTTCTTGGGTCCCGTGACGAGAACTGCTCCTGTGATTGTTTCTAGTCCTTTATTGCCACCAGATTCAATAACTTGGATTCCTTCTATTGCCAAGGCTTCGTGGGTTTTTAGAATGGAATCAACATCGGCTTTCACTCTCTTCTTCTGATTTTGGGGATCAAGTATCGATATGTTGACATCAAGGAGAAGAGACCGCAAAAGTTCCAAAGTATGAGGCCGAACAAGCATCGGGTCCCCATTTATATGGCAGGGAATAGTATCTGTGCTTTCCAATGTAGGTTCGCGGAAGTTCACAGGGAGCGAGCCCCAAAGGTCATCCCATACTTCGCTGGAGCTTACCGTTTGTCGTGGCGTGCTTTGTCTTGTGATGATTTGAGGTGGTGGCTAAATAGAGTAAGCAGGTCATAAGAGGTGTTAATAAGTTTGCCATTAACTGTAGTTTAATATAAGCAATATAGAGTTTCTCTTACCGATCGCTTCTGTGAGCCTGCAACCAGTCTCTGGGTAGTTGTCGATACGTAGGCCTCCTTCGCGGGTTTGTCAAATGTCTTTACGGGGAGGCATTCTACCAGTTCGTGCTCTTTGTCTGCGGGATGTTCTTCATCGATGGCTTCTCTAACGTCGGTTACAATCAGGCGGGAGCTTATGTTCGTACCACGATCGCCACTGTACGTCGCTACTTTGAAGTATCCGCAAACCTCAATGTCCATGTCCGAGATCTCCTCCCTCAACATGGTTATGATAAATGGCGCCACCGGGTGCTGTCGCATTGCCTTCGGAGTTGATGCTTGGATTTGTATTTTAGAGAACCCCTAATCTCACGACAGTTGAACGAAATGTTGCAGAGAAGTGACCCATCTTCCAGTCGACCGTCGGGGCAGCGTACGTTAATGCGTAACCAGTCTGGACAGGGGAAAACGGCCATTGTGTGTGAGCAGTGTGGGTAGTGGAGGTATGAGGTTTGAGGTCAAGGGTAGGTAAAAAAAAAAGTAGGTGAAAGAATATGATTTTTTTTTTTTCTTCTCATTCAACCTGCCCTTCTTTTATTTTTATTTTTATTTTTATTTTTATTTTTGAACAGTTCGATCATCTTTGCACAGATCTTTTGGATGCTTTGATCAGACATCAGTTTTTTTTGATCAGTTCGGTCATCTTTGCACAAATCTTTTAGACGCTTTGATCAGTCATAAGCTTTTTTTATTTATTTTTTTATTTTTATTTTTTTTGTTCAGTTAAACCATCTTTTCCTTTGAATCCTTCGCTTTTCTTAATAAAAAAAATAGTTAGAGTAGGCTGTTAATGCTCGGCAACTGCAGAGGATGGACGCATCAGCGCTTATGTTATCAAAGCCACCTTTTATTACCAAATATATCCCTTTATTGTTTCAAAAGAAAGAGAAAAAAGAAAAAGGTATAGGAAACTCTTCTTGTTTCTTTACCTTTTCCCTTCTTTTGAAAACATCTTGCTTTTCTACCTTTGTAAGCCCATTTTGTAACATCGCCATGTCTGATCTTCCACCATCATCCCCCGTTCACAGTCCTTGGTCAGACCCTCGTCTCCCTCGGTCTAGTGAAGGGCACGAACTTTCCTTTGGCTCCGAGAGTGAAGAGACTTCGTCCAATCCTTGGGAAGAGCCTCGCTCTGAGTATGGTATTACTTTTTTTCATGATTGTTGACACTCTGCACTGTACTTTATTTATGTTGTCCTTCAACTTACTCACTTTTTTTTTTTTTTTTTTTTTTTTATTCAATTATCTAGTTCACCGGGGACTTTTGGTTGGAGCTCTGATAACGCTGGAGAGTAAGTAGCTTCAGTAGTGGCAGCAACAGGGCTTTTCATCTTCTGCATATGACATTAAAATGGAAACACTAATAGTCTTTGAGCCTTACTTCCTGCTACATTGTCTACCTAGTGAACTTTGGCATAAATGGAGCTCTGAGACAGTTGAAAAGTAAGCACCTTTTAATGCCCAAGAGCCAGCTCAGCAACGAGCTTATTTTTAATTTTTTTTATTTTTTTATTTTTTTTTCTAACGCTTCTCGATTCCACTTTTTATGATGATAGTTTATACGACGAAGAGGTTGACTTCAATCTGGATGACATGGATGAGCATGAACAGTGGGAAGAGGACATGTATGTTACTCCTGAGATTTTTTTTTTTTTTTTTTTGTACAAACCGCTGATTGTACCTTATCTCTACCGAAACCCTTGCTTAGTGTAGATGCTGCAGCAGACGTACAGGCATACGATGGACCAGAGGAGCAACGTTTGCTTCAAAAGCAGCTGGATGATGAAGCCCCATTCCTTCGGGATATTATGCCTGAAGGCCGTCATTTACCTGTCATCATCGAACATAACTTGAGGCAATACCGAGAACACGCCCAGCGAAGTCCTGATTTTTTTGTTGTGTTTGCTGTCGTATTCTCTACTTTGAGGATGCAATCATAATAAAGGTGAAAGCAGGCTTGGCTGTGGATTTGGATGCGATCGAATGGCCTTGTCTGCAGTACGATCGCACACCAACGATGAAAAACAACATCCCCGTAGCATGTGCAAGCCATAGACTACTGACAGAGAGCACTCTGGAGATGGTAAGCACTCTTAAAAATAAAAAAATAAAAAAATAAAAAAATAAAAACTAATGTTATATATTATCTGAATAGATTGACTTCATCAACATGTACTGGACTAACCCTTTTCGGCACACAACAGAGAATGGCAACCTAATAAACGAGAACCAAGCCCCGCAACCTCTTCGGGCCTTAACTTTGGCAGACTTGCCGTATGTGTGTAAGATTATGACACACGTTCCCGTCGTCCAAAAGACCGGCACGCTCCTCGAGTTCACACACATCGATGGCAACATTTCCATCTACAGGTCCAATAAATTCATTCGCTCCGTTGACGGGCTGCGGAACACCCTTATCAACAACCGTGTTCCACCCGCAAACCAAGACCGAATCCTTGAAGCACGGCAATGGCTCCGGGACTATAACCCACTCTTTACTGAAGCCCAACCAGACCTCACTGACAGAGCAGCTGTGCGTGGCCAAGTCCGAGAGAGCGAGGCAGCAGCTGGTCACCGTCCTCTCTTCAACACTGCCCTGCTGCGCCCCGTCCGAGAAGAAAGGCCAAGGGCCGCCGATATCTCTGTGGAGGAAGTCTTGGTCGCCGTTGACTTGCAGACTCAGGCGGACATCGCCTTCTCCAATCCAGAACTCCTGCCCTCGCTCTTCCCTGAGCTCTACCCCTTCGGGACCGGGGCCTTTGCGCTGTGGCATCAAAAACAGACTTTACGTCAACCACAAGATCGTGATTTACCAATAATGACCATCAAGGGCTATGCAAAGTATCGGATCCTCCACTTCAACCGCGCCTTTGGCCGAAACGAGCGCTTTATTGCCTTTATGGAGGACTTTATAACAAAAAACAACTTACACGGATACCGGCTCAGGACCACGCCATCAACACGAGAGGGCAGAGCCACGACTAGGGCCGATGATCGAGTAGAGTCCATGGCCCTCCCCTGCACCATCCGCCTCAGTGTGGCGTACAAGCTCCAGCTGCAGTACGAGATCGACTCTATGTGCCAAAAGTTCGGGACCCCAGAGACAGGCGCAGACACAAACAAACGAAGTGGCGAGAGACATGTTGAACGATGAACAACGGCAACTGATGACACGGATCGTCCTTAATTCCGGACGTTATTTTGTGTCGGGACCAGCGGGCACGGGGAAATCGACTCTTCTGCGTGCTCTTTGCGAGGTAGTACGTGAACACGGAGTGTATGAACCCATACGCCTTGCACCCTCTGGCGTTGCAGCAGCGAACATTTCAGGGCAAACTATCCATAGCTTCTTCGGCTCCAGGGTTGATCCGACACTGCGCCAGGCCGGCCTTCATCCCAGATTTGTTCAGACTGGACTGGATCATAAAGACGCTTCGGTTGCGCGGCCGGAAACGCTATCTAGTGATAGATGAGGTGTCGATGATGCAGGCTTCAATGCTCGATCAAATATCCGAGGCACTAAAGCGACTCGCTACAGGCGCACTGGCCCAGCTCCCATTCGGAGGCCTGCCCATCGTCCTCTTCGGAGACTTTGGACAGCTCGGGCCCATTGTCCGGGAGGTGGACAATCATGACCAATGGCTATGGATGGCCACGATCTTCCATACCTTTGTCCGCCATGAGCTCACGCAGCCTTGTCGACAAGGACAGGACCCGCCTTCTTTACCTTCCTCAACCTTATCCGGCGTGAACCCCAGAACGAGGCAGAGGTGGCACAGATTAGGACCATACTGACTGCACTCTCAGCAGCAACAGCTCGACAACCGAATGCAACCATCCTAACACCATGGCGAAGAGTTGCTCGTGAGGTGAACGACATAATACAGGCACAATTGCTGCAGGAGAACATCATCCCAACCTCATTTATGGCAGTCGATAGCATCCCACGACGGCGACGACAACAACAGCAATATGACTTTCGGGCGTATCTGGAGAATGAAACAGGATTGGCAACATGTCTGGAACTGTGGGTGTGCAAGAAAATACTCACTAGACACCATGCAAATCTTCATTATAAAAACCCACGAAGCCTTGGCAATAGAAGGAATCCAAGTTATTGAATCTGGTGGCAATAAAGGACTAGAAACAATCACAGGAGCAGTTCTAGTCACGACAGAGAATCAGAATCAGAATCAGAATCAAAAGCTGGAGCTAACGAGGACAAGGCCAAGAAAGTGAGCTCTCAGGAATGGGAGGCAAGCGAATAAAAAATAAAAAAAAAAAGCCAAGACTAGCAGATTAAAAACGATAGCAATAAAGATGAATGAACTTTGCAATTAAATAAAGAGAAAACAAAAAATGCAGCCATGTAAGAGTTTGTCACTATGCTTTGTAGCCTCATTATTCAAAAAAAAAAAGTTTTTTAGCTACGTCACATCTGGTTTTACAAAGCTTACACCCCAGATACTGGGGCCCAACGATCATCAAGGCGCCATTCGAACCCGTTTTCAATGATCTCACAGCCACCAAAAATTCATACATATCCATTTAGTACGTTATCGAGAACTTGGAAAAACATTGAATTCAAAAAAAAAAAATAAAAAAAATAAAGTCAAGTCAATGTGGGATCTCGACTGCGAAAAAGATCTGAAACAAAAATTTATGTCACGTCACATCTGTCTCACTTTTATTTACTCGCCCAACACTGGGGCCTGGGGCCTGAGATTTCAAAGGCGGTGAGGGAACCAACATCTCTCTTTCCTCTTCTCTTTTATTTTTTTTTATTTTTTTATCTTTACAGCGATACTTAAGGGGCCGTTATGTATAACTTGTTCATAAACTTTTTTTTTTTTTTTTTTTTTTTTTCCAGTTTGTCAATTGGCGCACAATACCAGTAGCGATCTATTTGTTTTCCTCAGAGATCCTGCTTCCAACAATGTGGCTAATATTTGTAAATGTTTGTTTAGCTCAACATTTCCGATCAATGTAATCTCGTCTACGGAATCTGGAAAGAGAGCTTGGATTGCCTCAAGAGGCGTTCGAAATTCTGGATTAGACTTTCAGTGATCGAGACTGACCTTAATGACACTTCTTGCGAGCTTTGCTCTTTCCTCATCAATAATCACTGCTTGTCCAAGTTTATTGAAAAGAAATCCAGCACCAAATGCCCTCCCTCGGCCACCTCCGGAATTGGCAATGGTGAAGATCGTGTATGGCTGAAAAGGAATTGAGTTTGTCATCGGTCCCGAGCACCGAGAGAGGTCGTATGCGCCAAACTGATCGAACTTTGTTCTAATCTGCCGTAGACACTCCATCCCCATATTTCTTGTCACCCTGGAAAGTGATTTCTTCTTCATTTCCTTGCAGAGCTTGATTCGCTCAGAGTTAAGGAAAATACGGATCTTTGAAGTATCTCTTTCAGAGATGACGAAGATTTGGGTATCACCTCCCACCGAAACAGCTGATTTGCCCTCAGGATCAAGGCGAACACAACTTGTGACCAGGATGTTGCATGTGAAAGTGCCGATGACGAGCCGCTTGCCATCTTTCTTATGCAGGGTGACTGGATGGACGCCTTTGTACCTGTCTTTCCGGACTGTTTCTGGAAGCGATGTGTCCTTTGGCACACCCTTCACTGCTGTTCTTTGTTCGGAATGGCAATCAATCATTCTAGTCCGGCCATAGGATTCAACTTCGTTGATTAAGATGCAGCTTTGGTCACTTTGTTCAGTGTAAAACATGATCACGCCAGAGAGGATGTGGCTCGAGATCTGCCGTGCCTGCGGATAGGTTGTCCAATTCAGGTTCAGCAATTTGGCTGTCATCTTTAACAGCTCGATGTAATGGCGTGTTGATAAAGAGCCAATGAAAGGTGACTTTTCAAGGATGTTTTTTATTGGTGGTTGCAATGGGGAAGAACACTTCACGCATTGTTGGATGTCCCATGCTGCTGGACTTTCAGAACCTTGAATTGGTCGAATGATGGGAATGAAAGTTGGCTGGCTTGGTAGTTTGTTGAAGATCTCCTTCTTGACCATTACATTGTACTCTTTCCCTTCCAGAGCAATTCCGATGGGATATTCACCAACTTTGTCTGCAAAATAGAGCGCCTTTTGCCATGATGGTGATGAAATAGGTGATGCTTCAATAAGAGCCTCGTTGACTGATCTCCAGACTTTGGACTAGGACTGGGATTGACAACGCTTTCTTCCACCTGTGTTTGTATGTGTTCGAGGCAGGCTTTGTTCCTTTCGTCAAGAATGTGTTTTCGAAATCCTGATTTTGTGTCACAGACAAAGGCACATTTCCTGCAACGATATTGGCCTTCACTCCGCTGAATAATGACGGGTCCTCCATCATTGAAATAAATAGTGCCCCCTGCAGTGTGCCAATCATGAATGTGGCTGTTGAGAGACGACAAGCTTGCAAAGTCTTTCTTGCAAATGTGGCATTCTTGCCGTGTCTTTTATCTTTTTACGTCTCTCTCTTCGTCTCTCTTTTCATCTTCTCCTTGAGACGATTTCGTCATTCTTTGAAGATCGTTCCTAAAAAAAAGAAACTTGCAGTCAGGCATCAGCAATGAACTAAAAAAAGACAACGATAGATGGTGATGGGCAAGCTAAAAAAAAAAAAAAAAAAAAAAAAAAAAAAAAAAACACTGCAATGGACAGTGATGGACAACATCAAATAGTAAAAAGCAAATTTCTGAAATTAAGGTGTACTCCCTTACATCAAAGTAGCCACGTTTTTTTTTTTTTTTTTTTTTTTGTCAGTCCAAAGAGTCGCAACGCAGGAAAGTCAGTAAAATGAGAGAACACGAAAAGAAAAGGGAAGGCTTGAGTGTATAGAAAAATGAGAGAATGCTTTCAGTTTGGATAACTAGACATGAAGTAAAGGTTTTGGGAGAGTTGAGTAAAATGTGAGAGAGAGTGAAAAGTGAATGATATGACAGGGAGGAGAGAGGAAGGAGAGGTGGAAGTAGAAGAGTGTTCTGAAAGAATAGTGAAAGATGCGGGGAGGAAGAAAAGAAGAAAGAGGGTGGGAGAATTAAACATCGTGAGAAAAAAAAAAAAGAAAATGGCCCCTGAAATGGTCTGTGGAGGATGACATTGGAACACATGAGTTTTTTTTTTTTTTTTTTTTTTTTTTTTTTTTCTTCTTTCCACACACGATAATTTACCTTTATAAAAAAAAAAATAATGACAGAACGAACTCACTGGTCGAGTACTTTTGATCTTCTGGTCGAGTGGATAGCGGAGCAGTGTGGAGGAAAAAAGCAGACAAAGTTTTTTTTTTTTTTTTTTTTTTTTTTTTTTTCACTTAAGATTTAGGGGAGATAAAACAATACAGCGTCTGAAGAGGAGAAGGTTTTTTTTTCTTTTTTAATGATTGCAAAGTCGTTCAGTTCGTTGGAGAGCAAAGGAAAAAATGGAGAAAGGACGAGAGGACGTCCAATGATGTAAGGGAGAATGAGGTGGAGCAATAAATAAAGCGCTTAAAAAAAAAAAAAAAAAAAAAAGAGTAGAGTGAACTAGAAGAATGAAACGATGACAATGAAAAGACAGAGATGTAAAAATCTGAAGAGAGGGAAAGAAAAGAGGGAGGAAAGAGTGAGCTGGAGGAAATGTGAAAGAAGCAGAGAAAGAAAAGAAGAAAATGGAACCTGAAAATGGTCGGTGATGACGTTTGTTTAAAGTCAGTCATGAAGTGCCTCAATAATACACTATTTATTTTTATACAAAGACCTCTGGTAAATATACTTACTGCTTCTCTAATCCCCAGATTTTGCATAGACCTTGTTTCCTTTATTTCATTTATTTCTCATCCCTCTAGAAGTTCTAAAGCAGATGCTGGCGGATGCTGGGAGATGGATAAAGACTTTCTAGCGACGATGGGATATTGAGCACTAGAAGATCTTCAAGTCTCCGTACTCGACTAAGAGCAACGTATCCCTGACCACTACAAAAGAGTCCTCCGAGATTAACCACTACTGCGGGAAGAGTTAGTCCTTGTGCTCTGTGGATAGTCGTGGCGTAGGAAAACAGCAAAGGAAACTGTCGTCTTGCTCTTCCTCCCTTGGATAGCTGTCGAGTTATTCGCTCGATCTTAATCTCACGGTCATTGCGGAGACGGACAATCACCTGGTTCTCGAAAATCCCCGTGATTGTGGCCAGCGTTCCGTTACAAACATCCCTACTCAGGTTTGATGTGACGATAACTTTCGCTCCAATCCAGAGTTTGAGTTTGGTTACCAACCCGGTCTCACTTTCAAACAACGAATTGTTATAATTTGAGAAGATGCCGCCTGAATCCTTTGCCTTCAAGTCCATCACATGCATCCCTTCAGCCATCGCTTGTTCTGTGATGATGGAATTTATCTTCTCTACGGTCTTCACCCTTGCAGATAAGACTATGACTTGCTCCCAATCCTCGACAGTCTTTGCTTCTCGGCTCTGAAGCACAGTCAATACGAAATGGGATTCTAACTCCGTCCTGGGTCCTATGCGAACAATGGACAGGAAATCAAAAAAGGCATTGTGACCTTCCTGATGACAAGACGTACGGAACTCCATCCGCTGAAATGATGAAAACACCTGGGCATCTCAGGCCCGCTCATTGTGTGCATCTGGGTCAGCAGACCCTAGACCAGCAGGATGTGCCACCACTGGCCCTAGTTGACCAAAATCTCCAAATAGTGTAACAGGGATCCCTGCGAAAGGAGTACCGGACAGAGCAAAGTTCTTTGTATTCGTGCGAAGAGCAAAAGAAATCCTATCCAAAGTGGAAGCCAGAACCATGGAGATTTCGTCAATGATGAAGAATGGCCTCTTTCCGCGTATCTGGTGCAAATTCCTGTCAAGTGTGAATGGGTCGTGCAGAAACTGGTCTCTGGATCGAGGATCCATCTTGGCACCAAAAAAGCGGTGGATAGTCCATCCACAAATGTTTACTGCTGCCACTCCTGATGGAGCTAACACCACAGGCTCATACACACCTCCGTTGCAAAGCTCACGCACAAGTACACGAATCAGGGTCGATTTGCCCGTTCCTGCGCGCCCAGAGACGAAGTAGCGGTCAGGTGTCTCAACCATTTGGATCAAAGCAGCCTGCTGCTCTTGGTTAAGAGCTGGAGACGCTTCAAGGGCACCTTGGAGCCCCAGATTTACTGATGGATCCGGAAGCAACGGCGAAACGGTCTCCATTAACTCATCAGGCAAAAGAGCCCTAGTGAGGTCAAAATAGGTCTCTGCACCGAAAGCATGCAACCACTGATCTGTGTCAATACGCATTGGCCAGTGCAGCATCAACAAATGAACACAGGCTTCATCAACATTATCCATTGGTGTGGCTCTGTATCTTACAACACGCTGATGCCCAGCCTCATAACGTCGGTATTTACGAGGCGGGTCACTTCTGTCTAAATACGTAATTTTAACATCAGCGGTGCCTTGGTTGTATGGGGGCTTCGGTTGCTCTCCTGAGATACCAGTGAAGACCTGACGATACTGCTCATAAAACTGTATATACGTCAAGCTCTCGAACAGAGTACCCTCAGGTCTCTGCAGATACTTGATCCATAGATCGTCCATAAAGATATCTGTTGGATCCTCAGGGTCTCCTTCTCCTGCCTTGGGCCTAATAATAGACTTTCGGTCCTCTTTTTTATGTGATTGGAGAAAAAGCACCTTGTGACTTTTATGCGATAGATGCATCGATGTCAAATCCATAACCAGTTCTGGTAAGGAGATTTTGTTGTAAAAAAATTCTGCACTCAAATGTCATTAATATTTTCAGAACCGGTAACTTTGTCCAAGTCCTTTTTTTTTTTTTTTTTTTTTTTTTTTCTTCCAGTCCTAACTCACTGTTCCCTTCCTTAACTGTTAAAAGACCTGCAAGCTTCTCATCTTCATGGGCATCTATGATTGACAGGAAACAAATCTGTTTATTAAAACTTAAAAATAAAAAATTAGACAAAATCCGGCAAGAAAAAACGTACCTGATGGAACTACGGAACCTTGGTATGTTGTTATGGCTTTGCTTATATATTTGCCTATGTAGACCAACGCTCGCGATCCCATATTAATCTGAATATCCATGTTGCTTTGGCAGAATCGCAAAATAGCTGCATTATAGTTATTGGTATACTCATCTCAGCCCTCCTTGCGTAAACAAAACGCTCACTCTCCTTGTCAAAATACGTATTACTGGCTAGGGGTTTTGGAAAGATAAAGCGACAAACTTTAGAGCGCTTTTTGCAGTAGGACCTTGAGTGCCTATGATGCTGATGCGTCTTAATCAAATACTGCAAAAATGGGTCTTCCGACTGGGCTCCACATGCCACTACATGAAGGTCCGGATC
Organism: Lobosporangium transversale; assembly: GCF_002105155.1. NCBI lineage: Eukaryota > Fungi > Mortierellomycota > Mortierellomycetes > Mortierellales > Mortierellaceae > Lobosporangium > Lobosporangium transversale. The sequence continues at coordinate 223,843 of NW_019029010.1, read as the reverse complement.
TGCTCTGCCTCAACGCAATTTTATATGCGGCTCCTGTCCTGAGGCTCGCTGGAACTGCAATCGACTCGTCACGATTGAGCCTTCCAGCTTTCGTAGTCGCAAAAAATCCAGGTAGCAAAAGGTGTATGGTCAGATAACAATGGTTTTAATAATATTAGTAATAATAATAATAATAATAAAGGAAAGATATTAAAAATAGAAATAAAAGAGCTACAGTTAACGCTTACTAATGTATTATCGCTTACATTCAAAGATATCTGCGCGTTCTGTTGGCCGCTCATTTGCTCGTAATCTGGTTGTAGTACGGAACCGATAGCCGTAAGTACGGTCTTTGTTGATCCAGTCTGTAATAAAGCAAATGAACCGTGGGTTGCATGCGAAATGTCGATCGAAATTCAGGATCCGATACTTCGCATAGATTTCGATCTGGAAGTGCTACAAAAGACGACGCACTATCCTCATTATCAAAGTAGCCATGGGACATATGTGTGTGACCTCTTTTATTCCTTCTGACCGAGAAAACTAAAAATAAAATAAATAAAATCTAGCGTTCGCTCTGATCTACTCTCTATCTAGTAACGAGTGAAAAGAAAAGGGAGGTGTGGGAGGGACATATGTCCCATGGCTACTCTGATAATGAGGATAGTGCGTCCTTTGTAGCACTTCCAGACGACCAATTCCCTTGAACCATGATATCTTGGGTTGATACGCCAGCGATGGCTGCCAAGGTTGATCCTATAGCGCGTGGCTTTGGAGGAGGCCGTTTCGACGGAAGATTTGGAATCCGACGTGTGATTTCATTCATAAAAGTGCCTATGGTACTGACCCTAAGGACTTTGGACTTGTCTTTCACAAAACGCATAAGAGGATTGAATTTATAATCCTGATCTTTGTGGTGCTCGATTTCGAGAGGTGTGTCCGCTATCCGTCTGGTGTATTCTGTATAGGCCTCGACTGGGCAAATTTTCTTGTCGTTAGGGTGTCTACCTACGAAGATCGACTTTATGATGCGCTGCCCATCGCGCCGTTCCTTAGGGAAGACTATGGTAAGGAGAAGACCCTTTCATTGATATCTGACTTTGACACATCAATGCAACCGATATCATCTGGCCGGAGAAACGCACAAACGCCTAAGAGCCAGCAGAGCTTGCGAGAGAGCTTAGGCATATCAAGATCCACATTGTCCTCCATGCGGAAGTATGAAAGGATGGGTGAAATGTCGAGTGCGGATACGTGCTCCATTTGAAATACGCCAGTACTTTTCATTGCTGCCATGAACCGCTGAAAGTAGATATTGCCTGTGATCACGGATGTGTCGTCGTAAAGCTTTAAGATGGCTGATTTTTTGTTAAGAGTGGTATTCCTACTCCAAGAATAGATAATCCGCGCATGGCATAAATAGTTAACTACAGCAATTGCATTTGGCGTACTAGGGTCGAAGCCTTCTTGTTGAGCCCATACTGCGAAAGCCTCTTGAGTTGGCAGATATTGTCGACGTGTTTTGCTGTTGGCACCTGCTGAATCTAGTAGAGTGATAGCGGATGGTGAGAGTCCTGCATCTAGATCTTTACGTCGCCTCTTATTCTCCATGCTGTCAATGACCAGAGTGGATTCTTGCTGAGGAGATCGCTTGCGCTTCCGACGGCTGGTAGGACTGCTTCCCGAGGGATCGGGATTGGTGGTGCTACTGCCATCTCCTTGATGGTTGGGAACCATATTGCACTCGGCCACCATGGGGTTATTACTGTTGCTGTCAGTTTCTGGGTCTGTATCCTCTCCAAGATGATTGATAGAAGATTCCATGGGGGGCAAATGTAAAGGTTGCCCATCTCTGTCCAGTTGTGTTGAAGGGCGTCTATCTTCAGAGCATCTGGATGGAATTTCCATGAGACAAATGTCGGTAGCTGTTTGTTCTGTGCCGACGCAAATAGGTCCACCTGATGTGGCCCCCATTGGTGTTCCAGTTGTTGAAAGAATGGGCGACTGATCCTCCATTCCAATTGCGATATCATTCGCCGTGACGGTGCATCCGCTGGGTTGAATGCAGATGGGATGTATGTCGTCCGAAGTCGAGTCCCCGTTGCTAGGCAGTGACGCCATAACGTGTCCGCTAGTCTCATTAGTTCCGGAGACCTCGTCCCTCCGAACCTGTTGATGTGTGCAATCGTTGTCGTGTTGTCGCATATGATGTTGATCATTTTGCCCTGTGTTATTGGTAGTTGAACAGCTCGAAGAACTGTCTGTAGTTCCTTCCAGTTGATGTGGTGGTCTTTCTCTTGTGGAGTCCATTTGCCACTCCATGTTTGATTGTTGATCACGATCCCCCATCCGGTGTCCGATGCATCCGTGTATATGTCCATTTGTGTCTGTTGTTGAATCCATGACAGACCATTCCATGACGTCAATTGCTCCTTCCACCATTGAAGGTTCTCCTTGGCTGGTTCCGTGAGGGTGACCGTGTCCGACCAAGAAGCTCCCTTGGCTTTTAGTGCTGTGTTCTTGAGGTGAAGCAGATTCCGTGTCATGAATCGCGCTGGGAACACTGCCATAGATGTTGCCATTGCTTTCCCGACGAACGAAGAAAGTTCCCTTAAAGAAGTGGCGCCTTTTCGTAGCAGCTTTCCTGCCTCGCGCCGTATGTCCCTGACTTTGGATTTCGGAACTGTGACAGTCATATCCCGGGAGTTGATGGTGAAACCTAAATGGTCTATTTTCTGTGACGGGATCAACGTAGACTTGGCTTCCTTGATGAGGAATCCTAGCGCTGCCAACTTGTCTTGCACTAGTTGAGTGAACTGGATTGATTGTTCTTTGTTCTTGGCTAGGATTATCAAATCGTCTAGGTACGCTGATATGCGAATTCCTCGTCGTCGTGCCCATTTGAGGAAAGGCTTGAGAACTTTGGTGAACACTAGCGGAGAGAGCGAGAGCCCGAAGGGAAGTGTACGGAATTGAAATTTCCGGTTCTTCCATTGGAACTGTAGATAATGACGATAATCTGGATGGATTAGTACGTGAAGAAATGCGTCTGATAGGTTGATGCTTGTCATAAAGTCGTTCTTCTGTAACATTGCGCATACTGTCGTCATCGTCTCCATTTTGAAGTGCCGCTCTGAGACGTAGGCATTCAACGGTCTTAGATTTAAGACTGGTCGAATGTCCCCGGTTTTCTTGGGGATGGTGAAAATTCGGCTCTTGAAACCAGGGCCCGAAGCGACCTCTATGGCTCTTTTGGCTAAGAGCGCGATTACCTCTTGATCGATCGCCTTCTCTTCCTCCGCTGCTACTCGAGCTTGGTACGCTGTTGAACTGGATATCGGTGGCCGTTTGTGGAAAGGGATTTTGAATCCCTCGGAGACGACCGACTTGACCCATTCGCTGTCGGTTATGAGAGCCCATGCTTCTCTGTAAATCTGTAAACGGCCACCTACTGCTGGCCTGCAGTCTGTGCCTGACTTGTCTGGTTGGATTGAGGGGTTTGGTAGCCTCGGCCTCGGCCTCGTCCCCCTCTCCTTGGATTTTGGCCTCGCCCAAAAAAAGAACCATTGTCATTTTGATAGTGGGCGGTCTGAGTTTGACCCGATGGATGAGATTGGCTAGAATTAGAAGTGGGTCTGTAAGTATTTGCGCTAAAGAAACTCCGGTTTTGAGTCCTCCTGTTGTACGCCCGTTGTCTTGTCGGGTTAGTAGCCTGACGAACACTCTTTGCCAATTTGCTGGCTTCAATGAAGTCTGAAGTAGAGACAATTGGTGGATCAACTGTGTCCTTGGTGACTGAAATTTTGTGCGCTTGGTAAACAAGGTCCTCCCTGTCGCTTGACATTTGCTGTGCAAGGTGTGCAATATGTTCACGCATTGTCTGTGCGAGCTGTAAGCACGCTTGTGCGACCGCAGGGTCAACTTCGTAGGAAAACATTTCCGTGGCAAATTGATCAAGTGGTCTTGTAAGGTTTGCCAATCGTGATTGATAGCGTGAGATTGTTTTGTCCATGGAACTGTGGTGAGAGGAAGAGTCGGGCCAGTCAATGAGTGCCGATTTGGGTGCAGAATAGGTTTGGGTTGTGTTTTTGGCAAAAGACTGCATCTCTTTAGCCATTTCTGTTGCATATGCAAGATCGTCTGCACGGTTTCCAGATTTATGTTTGAAAAAATCTTTCCCGTCCATTGCTGGGTAGTGGACGAGAATGGAGTCGTCAGGGGTAATTTCGTAAGCTGGTTCCTTTGGAACCAAGTAGGGGTTCGATCGACTGGATTCAGAGCTAGTCGAGAGAGCCTCAAGCCGGCTGGTGAGTGTAGCCAGCTGGCTCTGGAGAGAGTGTATAATTGGATCAGAAGTGTCATACTCGCTCATTTGGAACTTCAATACGCTGGATGTGTTCCTGAGCGAGAAAAAAGAAGATAGAGAGTAGATCAGAGCGAACGCTAGATTTTATTTATTTTATTTTTAGTTTTCTCGGTCAGAAGGAATAAAAAGAGGTCACACATATGGACCATGGCTACGAGGATAATTCAAAAAATGTAAATAAATATTCTTAATCTCAATAATTTATTTCGGGTGACTGTACAATAAGGCACTAATCAAGTACACCTACGCCTCTCTTTACATCCACCCCATTGTAAAAAGGTCTGTTCTTTGTATACCTGTGATTTGTATTTATATTTTTAGGCACTTGTAGCTTGGTTTTGTTTTGGATGTGAGTCTATTTGCAAGATTGATATATACTAACACAAGCTAAGCACACTTCTGCTAACAATGAAAGAAAAAAGAAGATGGAAACTAAAGTATAAAGTAAATGTGCTCTCATTTATTCTTTTGACCAAGGCGAGAAAAAGATTTTTTGGCCACTGCTCAGTGTCCTTCTGAAAAAAAGATCCATGCAGGGTCCAAAATAAGGTTAATTCTTTAACCAAACTTAGAAAAAAAACCCCCTGTGGGAACAAGGTCTGCCAAAATACTGAAATTTCACAGTGGATCGGAATTTGATCTTGTAATTTGAGCATGGAAGTTTATTTTTAACAACTGTTCGGCGTCGTTTCTTAGCAAATTCTAAATCACGTTCCATATCCTCTCCAAATCGCTTTAACTGGTCCAATTCGTCAACATATTTCTTTTCAAAGAGCTGCCTAATATTATTCTTGTCAACTGTTAAAGCGATCTCAGTAATACCTTTACCGTGCTCCATAAGCGGCTTGTTGATGAAATGCTGAGCTATCTCTGATGGATATGCTAATATGAGACTGATGTAATGCATACGCGGTTTGCAATATTCAGAAAGGTTGATGCCATGATTGTTAATTTATTTTTGGTTGAACTGATCTGCGGGTATCTTGTGCATCATCTAAATCCAGATCGCCACGAAGTTTCAATTGAGCAAATACTACACAATATATATCCGTCTCTGGGGTATCACTGATAAACCGAACAACAAAAACAATACCAGGACCTGACCAATAAGCATAGGGGAAATAGAATGGGCACGGGAAACCTATTAAATTCTGATCCATTGTTGATATGCGAGTCTAAAAGTTGATCCATAGTCATGGTGTCACCCCTGATCCTGGCAGCATGGGTAGTTGTCTTCATTACCCTTTCAAAATCAACGATCTCTGCTTTGCGTCGAAACATTTCGTGACGTATTTCGCCATCATTGAATAGTGCACTTGATACGATCTTGTTATGAAATATACCTTCCAAATTTGTTGGAACTACGGTCTCCCATTCAAATCCGCGAGATGAGTCAGAAGGACTTGTTGTCATTCTATCGCTTTGATGTTGGAAGTGTACTGGATCTGTTTTCTGAAAGAAATTATCCGCTGCTCTCTATTAATATAGGTTACAAAGCAAGTTAGCGATACTATAGCACTATGTATATACCGATTAAATTCTTCAAATAAAAAGAAATAAAACAAAATAAAACAACATACAAATGCAAACGGCTCATCATTGACACTTCATGTTCGCGAAAGTAGCGACTGATAATCTGGAAAAGGCTCTGGAATATATCCTTAAATACTGGAGTAGCGACTTGAAGCAACATCCATTTCTGACACGTGAAAGTTTTATAACTTTCAGGAATGCTCAAGCAGTAGTCAAGGATTAGTAGCCGGGCATAAAGGAGACCAAAAGTGAGATGACGAACTCTATCCGTATTCGACTTCTTATTTTCGGATAGATAAAAATCTGGACGGTCCGACAATGCCTCCATGATGGTATGCATATAGTTTGAGCCCAAGTCCTTCCCTCCGGCATTACAGTAAAGTCCCCAAGGCCTAGATAGCAGTTCCATAGTCGTTCTGGTTTTGCCGCACTATCATTAGTGACATTAATAAAATAAATAAAATAAAAAGTATAAGAAATAGGTCTCTGCAGCTTTCATTATGCATCGGCAATATTACAATGTACTTACTCCTGATAGTCCGTATATGGCAGATGGCGTAATCCTGGGTTGTCTGCCAGAATTTGTTCCACTATACTTAGATTTTTGTTGGGTTGACCTTCTGTTGGTAAATCGAAAAACAATAGTGTTGGAGCTGTTCGGCTCTTTGATGGTCCACGCTTCCCAACTCTCGGTAGTCCTTTAATTCCACTCTCCGTGACGGGCAATTGATACATACCCGAAACGAATTCTTTTAGAAACATGGAGTGATCAGAATCAGGTTGAAAAAACTCTGCAGCAATTTTTTTCAATGCAACTAAGTGAATAAAGAAGGATTGGATTAATAAACAGAATAATAAGTAGTACAACTTGACTGTGTTGAAAGCTTACGTGAAACATCTTGGTCAAAGGTCGGTGTGCTTGTACGAGAGGGTTGACACGAAGAAAGGGAAGTGGTATAGTTATAGTCGTATCTGAAATAAAAAAAAAAATTAGATGCGTCAATTATATTCTCAGTCATTACTAAATGGGGAATAAACTTGCCTGGCGATGGACGCTGAACAATGACGTGAATGGTTTCCTCAGGCAGTGGTGATGTGCCAAATATCTTTGAGATCCTAGCGGTTGCTTTAATGAGTGATGTGGGTGAATCAACCTTTTCAAGATTGGCTTGAATGCCCTCATCTGGAAGCGTCACCTGAAAAAGGACCAGCTTGCTTGCACGAATGTCGTCAAGTAATGGCGATTGTTTTTCCTTAATTGCATTCTTGAGGTCATCCACTTCAACCTTTACACTAAATGGTGAAGAATCGCAAAATAGTTTAATTTTTTAAGGTGTCATTTTGGTATAATTGCGCGCTGAAAAAAATAAATGCTTTAGAAGGAGCAAAGAGTGAGATTGATTGAATAGTTTCCAGCGAAAATATTGGTGTGAATGTGGAGAAAAAAGAAAAGAAAGATGGATGTGAGTGACAATAAATCACGTACATACATCGACATTGTCTACGGTACCATGTCCGTATGTGTGTCACCTTTCTTCATTGAAAATCCGACGAGAAATAAAGAAAAATAAACTAAATAAAAAGATCCCTCTGCCCTGCAACTCTGATCTACATCTTTCTTCTCGTCGCTCCTGGAACTCATCCGTTGCAGACTATTATCTATTCGTTCCAATGAGCGACAATTCTACCGACAACACTCATAATGCACTCCTTCATGAAATCAACACTCTTCGTCAGCAGGTGGCTGCCCTTACGCAGGCCAACTCTTCCTCCCCTTCTCCTTCCCCCATCACCATTGATCGCCCACAGGCCAAGATACTTGTCCTCTCTGATACCCTCAAAGCGGCTGTACCTTCCCTTGACGGCTCTCATTTCTTCCGTCCCCCGGACAACTCTGGCGACGATAACATCCTCACCGAGTACGTCCTCTATCCCAAGAACCCAGATCAGCAGTACAAAGCGCCCTCTCTTGAGTTGCCTTGGCCTCAGGAGACCACTTCTTTTCAACGAGTGGACAAGTGGTTATCCCAACTACAGGAACGTCAGGCCCACGCTACGCGACCCTTGGACGAATTCCTGGCAGAATACTTTCACAAAGTGCACGATCCTGCATTACGGCAGATCGTCGCAGATTTTGGGCATGTCATGCGATCTCATCTGGCCGTTACAGCACGCCAAATCACCGATCTGCGCATGGATAATTTTGTGTACGCAAAGGGTCTCAAGCCAGCCCCTGATCATGAAAAGACTGCAACTATCACTAAAGATGATATTGCAGCCCGAATTAAAGCTGCTGAGGAGTACCAGGAGGCCAGCAAGCCTCGCAAGACAGCTTTGCAAAACAGAGGATCCGGTCGCAATTCCGGTTCTCGCAGCAGGGGTATTTACTTTAACATGTACCCCCACCAGCAGCAACAGTTCCAGCAATTTCCATCACAATCGCAACCTTATTCACCAGCGAATCATCATCAAGCACAACAAGCCACACCTCCTCAGCTCACTTACGGGTATGGAGAGCCCATGCATAACAACCAGCAGGGACAGTATTTTTACAGAGGCAGCCGTGGACGGGGACGCGGCAGCGCCAACAAGAGCCAGTAGGGGGCCGTCTGCACCTCTACTCGAGGGCTTGGAGGCTCCTCACGGACGACAGGTGGGTCCGCTCCGTGATTGGAAACGGTTTTCAGATTCCCTTCCACAGACAACCTCCAATAACACACACATCAAGAGCCCTTTCCCCGCATCTATCCAAGGAGGAGACACTGGCGATAGAGAACGAAGTGATCGCACTTCTGGCCAAAAAAGCCATAGAGCACGCTTCGGGACCTGGTTTCCAGAGTCGTTTGTTTACTATCCCCAAGAAGACAGGGGACCTCCGGCCTGTCCTCAACCTACGTCCTCTCAATCAATTTATCATCACAGACTCGTTCAAGATGGAGACGATTCAGGTAGTATGCAATACCCTTCAGAAGAACGATTATTTGACGAGCATCGATCTCAAAGATGCTTTCCTTCATGTGCTGGTTCATCCACATTTTCGTCCTTACCTTCAGTTTCAGTGGAAGGGTCAGCTGTATCAGTTTCGCACTCTACCTTTCGGGATGTCACTGTCGCCGTTAGTCTTCACGAAGGTCCTACGCCCGGTGTTGAGATGGGCGAGGCGTCGAGGAATACGGCTGACAGCTTACATCGACGATCTGTTGATCATGGCCAGCTCCAAAGCCCAAGCAGAAGAGCACACGAATCTTGTCCTGGACAAACTCAAGTCTCTTGGATTCCTCATCAACAAGGAGAAATCCTCTCTGATGCCAACGAAATGTCTAGATCATCTGGGTTTCACCATCAACACCACCGACATGACCCTCTCGGTACCGAAGTCCAAGGTCAGGGACATACGGCGAGAAGCAGCGAAGATGCTCAGCAAGGGATGGACGACGGTTCGCAACTTGGCTACGTTCATAGGGAAAGCCATGGCGACGACAGCAGCAGTATTTCCAGCTCGTCTAATGACGTGGCATCTTCTGGCATTGAAGAACAGAGCGCTCAGCCATCAGGGGTCATCTTGGGAAGCGACGATCTCACTGGACGACAGAGCTCGAGCCGATCTGGATTGGTGGACACACCAACTCAAGGAGTGGAACGGGACGTCATGGATTCAGTCGCCAACTCAGATGGACGTGTACACAGACGCCTCCGACCAAGGCTGGGGGATCGTCATAGGGCAGCGCACTTGGACAGGGCTATGGCCACCAAACATACGCCACCAACACATCAATTTAAAAGAGTTACTAACCGTGTACTACGCAGTCACTCTACCGCAAACACAAGGGAGGATGCTCAACCTAGTAATCGACAACACAACCACCATCGCTTACATCAACCGGTTTGGCGGAACTCGTTCACAACCTCTGATGGACCTGGCGGACAAAATATGGAAGCATTGTCTAGCAACAGGCACAAGACTCAGGGCCACATATGTACCTTCAGTATTCAATCCAGCAGATGCACCATCACGCCGGATGCAAGCGCAGCTCGAATGGAGGCTGGACCCGTCATTTTTCCGTCGTCTAGACCAGCAGTGGGGGCCTCATCGGATAGATCTCTTTGCATCGCCCAGCAACAACCAGCTTCCTCGGTTCATGACATGGAAACCTCATCCTTTGGCAGTGGACTTCGATGCGCTGAGACACAAGTGGAGCCACTTGGGCAACCTTTACATCTGTCCTCCATGGAACTTACTTCCAAGGATCCTGCAGAAGCTAGACCAGGAAGGCCTGGAAGCGACCATAATTACTCCATTTTGGCCATCGGCGATTTGGTTCCCGAAGATACAGGCAATGGCGACCCAACCCCCTTTACCGATTCCACGAACATGTGTTCTTCCTCCACCAGGAAGCGACGCGCACATCCTGCTCAAGAATCCACACTGGGGCCTTACCGCGTGGAGAGTAAGAGGACGAGGATGCTCATAGATGGCCTCTCGCCAGCGGTGACTGAGTTTATCTGTGCTCACAAAGGATCCAAGAGCACCAAGCGAGAGTACGAAAAGCATCAAGCTGAATTCGTCACTTGGCTGAAAGAGGGCTCGTTCGAACAAGGGATTAACCCCGCGATCCCAGTAGTGAACTGGCTACACTACGTGCGGGTCGCTCGCAATTTGAAGTGGTCCACGCTGATGACCATGAAGTCGGCTGTCCTCGCCCTATTTCGTGACCCAGAGAGAGTACGATCAGATGAATACTACCGCCAGTTCCTCAAGGCTGGAAAGCAAGAAGGTGTCGTTGAGTCCAGGTCTGGTCACTTTGACATCACACCTGTTTTGGACCATTTTCGGCAGTCATCAGCAAATATGGAGTTGCCTTTTGAGGAGCTTACATGGAAGCTGTGTTGGCTCTTAGGCGTCTGTGGCTTCATGAGACCAGACGACATCAGATGTGTAGATGTCAGTCTCTCCAAGATTGTGTTAGGGAAGCTTCAGCTTGTTGTTGTTTTCCCAAAGAGAAGAGTGATGGACAACGTACCATTAAGCATGTGACCATTGGTTCTCACTTTGACAAGAAGCTATGCCCTGTCGACGCATACACCGCTTACCTGGACAGGCTGTCTTGTCCTTCCACTACCTCTCCTCATCCGAAGGACCCAACAAGAAGCATTGTACCTTTGATTAGATTTGTGAAAGACCACACCCAGCCGGCGCGTGCGACTACTATTGGCTCCCACATGGGTAGGATTTCTTCGCTGATGGATTTAGGAGACAAGAAAGCTCCTAAGCTCCGAGCCTTAGGTTCTACGCTCGCGGCTATAGCAGGCGTACCAGTGGCTGATATCATGGTGCAGGGGAATTGGTCGTCCCCGAAAGTCTTCGAGAAGCACTACCGTTTGTCGAGTGCCACCTCCAACAACATGTCCATGAGCACTCTAGGCTAGATTTTCTTTAGTTAGTTGTTCATTTCGTTCAGTTTTCTTTTAGTTTTAGTTTTGTTTTAGTTTAGTTCTCTTTGGCGATCCCTCTGGAGCCACATACGGACATGGTACCGTAGACAATGGTCTACTGAATGGTCTACGAAGGACGACCTATTCACATTGTCATAGGTACCATGGACGTATGTCCCACCCACACCACCCCTTTTTGGCTCGAGAAGTAGATGTAGATCAGAGTTGCAGGGCAGAGGGATCTTTTTATTTAGTTTATTTTTCTTTATTTCTCGTCGGATTTTCAATGAAGAAAGGTGACACACATACGTCCATGGTACCTATGACAATGTGAATAGGTCGTCCTTCGTAGACCATTCAGTAGACCATTGTCTACGGTGCCATGTCCATTTTCTACGGTGCCATGTCCATATATGTGTTATCTTCTTTTATTGCCTAATTTAGCGAACTTTTCAGAAAACTACCCTTAAATAAAAGAAATAAACTATATAAATCTGCTCTGCTACCAAGTTGGATCTGCATCTTCTTGATAGTGAGCCAGGAAAAAATAGTAAAACTAAAGACAAAAGGGTGGGTATAGGGTGGGACATATATGGTCCTGGCTCTCGGATAATAAGCTTAAGTCGTCATGTTATTCGACTTGGCCAGCTAATATTGGCATGTTTAAGTTTTGGCCGTTTATTAAAACCTTATTGGGGAAAAGGGAGGAGAAAATTTCCCAAAGGGTTAATAATAATAACAGGCTTGTGGCAGCCAAGCGTTCATAGCGACGTTGCTTTTTGATCCTTCGATGTCGGCTCTTCCTATCATACTGAAGCAGAATTCAGTAAGCGTTGGATTGTTCACCCACTAATAGGGAACGTGAGCTGGGTTTAGACCGTCGTGAGACAGGTTAGTTTTACCCTACTGATGAAATGTTGTTGCAATAGTAATTGAACTTAGTACGAGAGGAACCGTTCATTCGGATAATTGGTATTTGGGCCTGCCTGAACAGGCAATGGCCCGAAGCTATCATCCGTTGGATTATGGCTGAACGCCTCTAAGTCAGAATCCGTGCTAGAACGCGACGATTACCGCCTTTTCCGATTTTTAGTTGAATACGAATAGAGCTTCGGCTCCTGAATCATGCTACGTGGGGTTATCTTGTGGAGCGGAAAGGCTTCATGAGGTTCCTGCTAATGTTAATTTCAAATATTGGAAGAGATAAATCCATTGCAGACGACTTTTATTGAACGAGGTATTGTAAGCTGTAGAGTAGCCTTGTTGCTACGATCAGTTGAGATTAAGTCCATTGTTCAACAGATTTGTTCAAAAGAACAATCATCTCTCTCTTTTTTTTTACTTTTTATTTTCTTTTAAAATGTGCTTATTAAAGGGTTTTGCTGTAAGCGATATTGGCCGAAGTGATTTACACAGCGTTCTCGAATAATATGAAGAGAAAAGCATATTATCCGAGGGAGCCGACCTATAATGTGTCACTTCTTTTCTTTATTAATTCGCCGAAAATCCATAGTCACTAAATAAAAATAAACAAATTTTTTTTTTTTTTTTTTTTTTTTTTTTTGCTACAAAACTATGGTGCCACAAAGATTGATCAGCATCTTCGACTTGAGCTCCGGACCAGACTAGCTTAGGGAGAGGAGGGTGGGACATTATAGGTCGGCTCCCTCGGATAATATGCTTTTCTCTTCATATTATTCGAGAACTCTGTGTAATTATCACAGCGGGAGCCGACCTATAATGTGCATCCAGAGTTTTGTCCCAGGGTGATCTCAGTAAAATTCGTTCTTGTCTGACTAGCCATGCGGTAGAAATATTGGAAAGTTTCCGGAGAAGACCAATTACCATGAGCGATGATGTCGTCAATCGATACCCCTGCTGTAGCTGCAGCTGTAGAGCCGAGTGCGCGTGGCTTGATACGTCGGGAAGCCTTTTCCACTTCTGGGATCTTAGTTGAGATCGAGTCCATGTGATTGGAAATGGTTTCTGCTGATACTGCTCGATTCAAATATTTGGAATGTCGGATGAGAGGTTGAATTGTCAGACTGTCATCCTTCGGATGTGGTACCTTCAGTGGATGATCTGTTAATCTTTGCAAATACGCAGCAAATGTATTCACAGGGCACAGTTTCGGATCACTGTTGGAACGAATACAAACTGTCTTCTCGATGCGGTTCCCAAGTCGTTTCTCTTTGGGAATAGGAATGAAGAGCATGAGTTGGCTTGTGGTCCATGTAGTCTTGGTCAGGTCTATACATCGAATGTCGTCTGGACGAAGGAACCCACAAACGCCTAGAAGCCAACAAAGCTTTCTCGTGAGCTGAAGGAATGACATTTCCTCGTTAGAAGGAAGGGATCGAATATAATCAAGAGCTGGGTTGAGATTGATGCTCAATGCGTTGCTAGGTCGAATGTGTTTGGCCTTGATGGCTGTAATGAAGTCCTTATACACATGGCTCTTGTCAAACGCTGATTTGTCTGGAAATAGAGCTAAAATGGCTGAGCGTTTCTGCAGAGTGGTGGCGGGAGACCATGGACGGTTGCGCATCTGATGATTGAGATAGTTAACTAAAAGGATCGGATTGGGGGTGAATGGATCCCTGTCATTTTGCCTGGCCCAATCGATGAACACTTGTTGCGCTGGGGCGTATTTTTTGTGCCGTCGCTGTGTCTGAGGGTTATCTAGTATAGTCTCCGCTGCTTCGCTGTCTAAACCTAGGTCTGTGTAATAGCGCCGTTTACGCGCCATGCTTGCAGTGTCCAGTGCGGATTCTTTGCTAGAACGTTTTGATCTTGTCCTGGAGCTGGGAGGACATACTTGCGTGGGATCTCTCTGGGGGCACAAGTCGCCATCGCTTGAAGAGTTGGATACCATAGGGCGCTGGGCCAGTTCGGAGCTACGATCGTCGCTTGTAGTTTCTCTAGCCTCAGCTTCTGGAGGGCCTGAGGGATCAGGTTCCATGGCGCGCAGATGTACAAATTCCCCAGATTGCTCCATGATTAACAGATCATCCACTGGAGGTACCACATCCGAAGGATGACAGTCTGACAATTCAACCTCTCATCCGACATTCCAAATATTTGAATCGAGCAGTATCAGCAGAAACCATTTCCAATCACATGGACTCGATCTCAACTAAGCTCCCAGAAGTGGAAAAGGCTTCCCGACGTATCAAGCCACGCGCACTCGGCTCTACAGCTGCAGCTACAGCAGGGGTATCGATTGACGACATCATCGCTCATGGTAATTGGTCTTCTCCGGAAACTTTCCAATATTTCTACCGCATGGCTAGTCAGACAAGAACGAATTTTACTGAGATCACCCTGGGACAAAACTCTGGATGCACATTATAGGTCGGCTCCCGCTGTGATAATTACACAGAGTTCTCGAATAATATGAAGAGAAAAGCATATTATCCGAGGGAGCCGACCTATAATGTCCCACCCTCCTCTCCCTAAGCTAGTCTGGTCCGGAGCTCAAGTCGAAGATGCTGATCAATCTTTGTGGCACCATAGTTTTGTAGCAAAAAAAAAAAAAAAAAAAAAAAATTTGTTTATTTTTATTTAGTGACTATGGATTTTCGGCGAATTAATAAAGAAAAGAAGTGACACATTATAGGTCGGCTCCCGCTGTGATAATTTTTTATTTCTTTCCCTTCTACGATTTTTGACCTCTCCCAATTCGTGCGGTCGATGGAACTGTTTTTTTTTTTTTTTTTTTTTTTTTTTTCTGTCAAAACCAACTACTCTCTTTGTGAATAAGGGCCCTGCAATGAAGGAATGAAGGCAACACCTGTTGCAGAGAGGAAAAGTAAAAAAAAAAAGAAAGAGAGAGAGACGGTAATACCTGTTGCAGAAGGAAACACTTGTGGTAGTGAGAGGAAAAGAAGAAAGAAGGTTTCAGCTTTTGCAAAGAGAGAAAAAAAAAAAGAGAAGAGGATGGAGGATGTCAGATGCAGAGAGAGAAAAAGAGAGAAGAGGGTGCAGAAAGAGAGAAAAGAGAGAGAAGGGGAACAATGACGAAAAGAAAAGAAAGAAAAGACCAAAAGCAAATCGTGAGAAAAATAAAATGAATGAATGTGAAGTGGCCCCCCTGAAAATGATCAGCGCGAGATGACGTTGCCCACGATACATTTTTTTTTTTGTGCTAGACATTTGTTGTGTTTCCAACTTATTTAATTTACAAAGAGAGTATTAAAAGAACCCTTCCGATGAAGATTAATAAAAAAAAAACAAATAAATAAAATAATAAATAAAAAAAATATATAAATAAATAAAAAAAACTAAAGAGGCAATTGATGACGAAGAAATAATGGTGGAAAGAGTGAATCAAGCGTATCGGGAATATTCAATACACGAAGATCTTCGAGACTCCGTACTCGGCTCAGTGCAACGTATGCTTGCCCAGAACAAAACATGCTGCTCAAGTCCACCAGGGCTGCGGGTAGAGTCATTCCTTGTCCTCGATGAACTGTCAAACCGTACGCCAACAACAAAGGGAACTGGCTCCTTGATCTTCCACCCTTGCTGACCTGACGAACAATCCGCTGAACATTCACCACCCTGTTCTGAGCTCGCTCCAACTGCACCCGGATGCCGTCTCCAATTTCGACCACAACCCCGAACGTCCCATTGATGATATCTCTTGAAAGATTCGTCGTAATGATGACTCTTGCTCCTTCCCACAAGACTAGGTTAGTCAACAAACCTGTCTCTCTCTCCATCATCTTTGATCTTTCATCCCCATCTTGGCCTGGTCTGGAGCCAATATCATCCATTGCCCGGAACACTCTGATGTCTTCTTCCCGCACCAATTGCCTCGTCAGATTCTCATTGACCGATTGTACTTTGGATACCCTTGCCGATATGAACGTGTGGGGCTTACTCAGTTGGTCATCCACATCCAAATCCAGCTCCCGCGCTCGTAATATTTTCATCACAAAATCCAGCTCTTCCTGCGAATTCGGACCTCTTCTAATGATCGAAAGAAAGTGAAAGAAATGATCTTGGTCCGGCCCCTGCTGGCGACAAGGGAAAATAAAGTTGATCCTTGTGAATTGCGCAAAGACTGGTGTTTGCCACACCCATTCCTGATGCATGTCTGCATCCCCTCTCCATCCTCTCGACCCATCCTTCCCTTCCCTGATCCGCACCACTGGCCTGAGCTGTCCAAAATCTCCAAAGCAGACTACAGGGATACCTCCGAAGGGCAGATTAACCACATCTGGATCTCTACCTCTGCCAATTGCCTTCAAAGCCAAGTCCATTTGCGACAACATCGTGGCCGACACCATCGATATCTCATCCACAATAATACATGGTTGTCTTCCTCGAGCCCAAATCTGATGAATGTTCCAGCCAAGGGTAAATAAGTTTGGGATGAAGACCTCCCGATCCGGGAGCTGTGTCACTTCCGCGCCAAAGAACCGATGGATGGTCATCCCATTCACATTCACAGCAGCCACACCCGAAGGCGCGAGCACCACTGGCCCGTACAACCCAGCCCCTTGAAGTCGGATCACGAGCTTACGCAAGAGTGTGGACTTTCCTGTTCCTGCTGGGCCCGACACAAAGTACATTCCAGGGCTCATCATTATCCTCTCCAGCGCCTCTTGCTGCTCCTCATTAAGCTCTACCCCTTCGTCATCCACCTGCATTTCATCTTCGTTGCCGTTATTTGGGGCCGGTAAAAGTGGCAACACTGTCTCCAAGACATGGTTCGGAAGAACTGCTAACCCAAGTTCAAAGATGGAATTCATTTCAGAAACTTCCAACCATCTGTCGCAATCAATCCTCATTGGCAAGTGCAGCATCATTAAATGAGCGCAGGTGTCATCCAAATCCACCATCGGTGTCCTTCGATGGCGCACCACACAAAAATGGTCTCCTTCGTATGCCTTGTATTTCCTTGGAGGATTATGCCCATCCAGATATGTACAGTCACCTGAAACAAAGATTGGACAAAAAAATAAAATATTGAAATAGTTACGTAGGGAAGCGTTTCCTTCAATCTCTTTCCTTCCTGTTTTTCACATACAAACAGCTTGAGTAAACCACCATGGCGAGACACTTAGACATTGAGAATAAAGGTATCATCGTTGGAATGCACCTCGCGGGCATGAAGGCTGCGGAAATCGCATTGCAACGCGGTGTACCCCGAACCTCTGTTATTAATATTATCAGGGTGTACCAAGAAAGAGGCACCACTGCTTGCACTCCGATCCCAGGACGGCCCAAAGTACTAAGTGAACGGGACCTCAGGAGCATCGTTCGCCATACTAAGCAGAATAGAAGGTGTACTCTTAATGATATCACTAACCAATTGCCGAACAAAGTTTGCGAGAGGACAGTTGCGAAGGCATTGCATTCACTGGGTATTTTCAGCCGGATTGCAGTAAAAAAACCATTCTTAAAAGAAGGACATATAAAAAGGAGGCTGCAGTTTGTCAAAAAATATATGAGTTGGTCCATGGAAGACTGGAATCGGGTAGTTTGGACTGACGAATCATCATTTGAAGTTGGTAAGCATTTTCGTCAAATAAGAGTTTGGCGTAAAGTAGAGGAAAAGTACGATCATGATTGCCTCGCACCCACTTTCAAAAGTGGTAGAACAACTCTGATGGTCTGGGGGGCGTTCACAGCAACCAGAAAGTCTCGGTTGGTTGTATTTGAAAGAGGTCGTAAAGATGGACGGTGTTTCGTGGAAGATGTATATCAAGGCGAGCTAGCCAGATTTATGGCTGAGGTAGGGGATGGCATACTTATGGAGGATAATGCTCCAGTTCATACTTGTAAGATTGCAAAAGAATGGCGCGAAAAAAACAGCATCCCGAGGATTCCAGACTGGCCTTCATGCTCCCCAGATTTGAACCCTATTGAACATGTATGGTCACTTCTTGCGGATGCACTCGATAGGCGCGCTAAAGGGCCAAGAGATCTTCCCACTCTCACACGGGCTCTTATCGAAGAGTGGAATAATTTACCGCAAGAGAGGCTGGCCAGCCTTGTCGCTACCATGCCCGAAAGGCTGGAAGAAGTGAATGGGGTCGATGGTAGGAACACTCACTATTGAACCTACATGGCACTTTTGCTACTCTAACAATGCCGTCTTCAAAACCCCAATAAATAACAGTATTGACCTCTTTAGTGAGCATGTAAAATTTCATGTGTATTGATGAAGTCTTTATGTATGTTGCATATGAGCTGTTTGTCCAGGTTGTTCAAAAAAAAATCAAGAAAATCCATTTTGTCCAAACTTTATTTCAGGTGACTGTACATTGAGGATCAGGGGCCAGATCATCATATGGAGGTTCCCGTTGTTGCCCTGCCACTCGTCCAAACACCTGCCGGAACTTCTTGTAGAACTCTGGATAGGTCATAGTCTCAAAAAGGGTCCCTTGTGGACGGTTTAAATACTTTATCCAAGAGTCATCTTCAAAAACCTCCTCAACATCATCGTCTCGAACCGCACGGATGACTCCTTTTCGCTCCGATGGCAAATGTGTTGGGAGGTAGCGAACAGCATGGCTTTTACCAGACATGTGGTAGCTTCCTACATCCATCACCACCTCTGGCAGGGAAACACGATTGTAATAAAATTCTGCACGCCATTCAAAAATAAAAAAAAAAAAAAAAAAAAGAATGAAAAATAAAAATTAAAATAAAAAGAACAAAAAAAAATAAAATAAAATAAAATAAAAATAAAAAAAAGTTCAGTTAAGAATACAACAATTACATTGCACTAACAATAACAAGCTGTACTCCAAAAGCGCTTACTGTTTCCATCCCGGATCCTGACCATTCCATCATATTCTTGTTCTTGTCCTAACAATTTAACAGGCAATTATTCTTTTATTCTTTTTTTTTTTTTTTTTTTTTTTTTTTCCTCCTCCGCTTTTTACCTTGCTCTGTGACGACAGATCCCTCGTACGGAGTAGCTGACTCGGTAATGTACTTTGAAATATAATTTAAAGCGCGTGCTCCACGGTTCAGCTGAACATCAATGTTTGAACCACAGTACCGAAGGATATTTGCATTGTAATTGTTGATCATCCGGTCCTCTTCTTCACGTGCGTACAGAAATGTCTCTGTTGTTGGTTCAAACATTGTCCTTGGGCTTACTGGCTTTGGGAAGCCAAACCTGCACCGGACGACACCATCGCTTCCCTTCCGCATGCAATAAGCTTCTGTATGCTTATGGATCTGACAGGCATGGACAAGGCGGCGAAGGTATTCGCTCTCTGGGGTCGAGGAACAAGTGACGACAACGAGATCCTTGTCCTCTCCCGCGCACTGCTCTATCAGTGTCTCGATGCTTCTCCTTGCCCAAAGAACTGCATGTACATGTGGACATCCACGCTCCTGATACTCCACAACCCAAGCATAGGCTCTTAGCCCTCCCAACACATAGTCCGCCCACTCGCCGTGCACAAACGACCAGACTCTCCTCCACTCCCGCGAATATGTCATCACAAATGCCGGTACGTCTTCGATGGCTCCACGATAGTCACGTTCGATTTTGCTGAAGGCTGGGGAAGCCAAGTTGACGGACCATGTAATAAATACCTCTGGCGTCCCAAACTCTCGAAACATCGCCATCATATCTTGGCGGAGAGAGCTCTTGTATGAGCTCCCCATCCGGATGCTCTGAGGGATGGCAATCGTCCTCTCCCTGTCTATATGTCTTCCTGCTCGTATTGAATAAACAATAATATAAATATGACGCTGTATTAATATAGAAATACAGAACAATCAATTGAGACGATGTTTTTTTTTATTTTTTTTTTCCTTCATACCAGCGTAAACATCCTCACGACTTGTCCTTCGCCCTCCTTGCCTTGTTGAAGTTGTTGTACGGAGGCGGTAGCCGTACGCGCAATCCTTGGTAATCCAGTCGGCAATAAAGCAGATGAACCTCGCATTTCTGGCAAAATGAGGATCGAAGTGCAACATCCTGTATTTAGCGTAGGCCTTAATGCTGTAGTGTTCTTCCCCCTGTTCATCTGGCACCCGGAGAGAGACCTTGTAGTGCCATAAGGAAAAGTGGCCGTGTCCATATGGGAAAAGCTCTGGGAATAGCATGACGAGCAAATCCCTGTTCGAGAACTTTACAGCTTCATTGTCTTCATCTACATTGATCCCGACACGCAGGCCCGTCATCTCCACATCCGCTGCCCGAGGCCCAGGATCGGTACGCTGGACTACCGTCACTGGGAACTCCCTGTTTGCATGGGCTCGTACGGCTGGATCCTCCAAAAGTCGAGCTGTGGCTACTGGTTGAGGTAAACCCGAAGCATTCTGGTACACAGGGTTGTTCCCTTGTAGCCACTCTCGAGCCTCGATAGCCCACTGCAGGTTTGCGGCTTCCGCCTCTCCGCAGAGTGCAGCGCTCATCATCCCGTCCCAGTTGTATAGACGCCTTGCCGACCGGTAAATCGAGACTTGGCCATTTATCCTTGGGAAGGTTGCTGCCTTAACCTGTCGTGGCTCAAAAGGAGTGTGGGTCATCACTAAGCACACATATTCCATATCGGACCACCGTAATCGAGCAAGCACCTCGGGTGTATCCTCATCGCGCACCCACCCCTGTGCAGTGTAATGTAATAAGGGATTCCCCCAAAAGCGATTGATGAACGAAATCTATTTCATTATATTCACAATACATTTTGCAAGAAGTATATTATTAATTATTATTTTTTTTTTTTTTTTTTTTTTTTTAAAAATCACCAAAAGCTTAAATGATTGATCACACTCACGTACAAAATTCAAGGCATTGTTGTTTAGCTTTTGGTGCGCCTTGCATGCTGTAATGGCCCCATTCTTGATTGTTGGCTCCTTCCCATACTGCTGGCATGGCCAAGGGATCTCATTCAGTGGGATGGTGAGATCGGCTGACGGAATGAGCGGCGTTGTTTCCTCTGGAAAGAGGATTCTACAACAGACACAGCAAAAAAACTCTGGAAGTACCCCTGCTCTTGCGAGGCTATTCTGTAATACTCTTCTCGAAAGCAACGGCCCAGAGTCCATTTCTTCATCTTCGATAAACTCTACCGGCACCTCTTCTTCTTCTTCTTCTTCTTCTTCTTCTTCTTCTTCTTCTTCTTCTTCCAAAACCTGTTCCTCCTGTTGCTGTTCCAAAGGCCATCCATCATCCTCATCAACCACAGGGATGTCCATATATTCAGCATCATCATCACCATCTTCTTCTTCCGACTCCCTGTGGCAGATAGAGAGGTCTAAAAGCTCATACTCGTCATTAACGCCTTCTGAACTCCGCAAAGGGACATCCAATAAATGATCTTCCATCGCAACTGTTCCACCACTGACAGTTGCAGCCTCTCCATGCTCATAATCGCCTGCGTTGGAAAAGGACATTGTGTTTATAAGAGATGAGAGCAAAAAGTAGTTGAATGTAATGTGAAATGAGAGAGGAAAAGAAGCAAAGAAGGCAAAAAGAAAAAAAATTTAAAAAAAAGACCTCATTTTATTTAAGCTTTTCATTTTATTTATTTTATTTTTTATTTTTTATTTATTTCTTTATGTCTTTATTTTATTTTTTATTTATTTTATTTTTTTTATTTTTTTTCTTCATTTCCACCTTCGTCCTCGTCTTGATCCCCGTCCTGATCCCCGTACTGATTCCAATCTAAGTCCAGGGCTTACGCTACTACCGATACTCGGTGCCGGCGATAGCTTATCCGTGGCCGCACTCTGTGCAGGGCTTTTCTTCACCCCAACATCTCCCCCCGGATTGCTGGGATGTCTCTTGCCATGGCCCGAACTTTGGAATCTTCTATCCAAAAGTTTTTCCTCCTACTCCTCCTCCTCCTCCTCCTCCTCCTCCTCCCTGCCTCCTCCCTGCCTCCTCTTCTCCCTCCTTCTTCTCTTCCTCTCCTCCTTGACTTCTTCCTCTTCCTTCTCCTTCTTCTCAACCTTTCCCATCTTCCTTGTCATGCTTCTCGTGGTTCTCGTGGTTCTCGTTCTTTCTGACTTGGGGATGTTTGGATGCTCTGTAACGATCTTGAATCGGCTTGGCATGGGGATGGAAATACGACTCTGCGATCGGTTGATGGGCGAGACTGAAGTCGATGGCGACGACAACAACGACAGATTGGGAGGGCTTTGTAGTAGTGATGGCTGCTTGGATGATACATTGGTGGAGGAGGAGGCGCGAGAAAAGGGAGCGCGAGAGGAGGAGGCACGAGAGGAGGAGGCACGAGAGGAGGAGGCACGAAAGGAAGAGGCATGAGAGGAAGAGGCATGAGAGGAAGAGGCATGAAAGGAAGAGGTCCCAATCACCGCTGCCACTCTCGCTACCATACCAGCCCCTGCTCCAGCGTCTACCTTGTTCTCGAAGGTCTTCACCGGAACTTCCTGCAGATCCTCATTACGGACCACCGACGTCTCGATCCTAGACATCGTCTCGACCACCAACCTGACACTGACAGCAAAGCTGTGGGTACCACTTCTCTGGTACCCGCGAGCTTCGAAGACACCGGCAACCTCGAACCACTGGAAGTTCTCGCCGCTGCGGTACAGCTGCATGAGATGAGCGTATGCAGGATGGGCCCTCATCTCTTCCAGTGTACCGTTGGGGATGACGATCTTCCCCTTGCATTGCTGCCCACGCATGGTGTACGTTGCCGACGCCCACAAATTGTCCTTCTCATCCCTTGCAGGCGAGAACACTTTCACAACCTGAAGGGGCATCTCGAAGCGAGGGAAATCCATTGTAATTAAAAATAACGAGCCGGAGACCGTGGCTTCGCCACGGCCTGCTCTTGCCTCGTAATAAAATTTAATGCTTACAACATAGTAAGTTATCTTTATCGTACAAAATAAAATACAAAAACAAAATAAAATACAAAATATAAATGCAAAATAAAATACAAAATATAAATGCAAGTAAAATACAAATAAGTGCTACAAAATAACGTCAGATTGGATAACAATGGAGATGAGCTGAAAGTTGACGTGAATGACTTGGAGATGAAGAAGCAGCAGGATGTCTGAAAACCAAGATATTGTGACTACAATGCGCCCTTGAAGACAATGTTTCTGGTGTATATCCCAGGCTTGGCTTGTACCTTCCCATTCCCGACCAGCACCTTAAGATTGTTTGGGTCAGTACACCGTGATAAAGCAACGTAGAGATGGCCATGACTGAAGGCATCTTGAGGAAGATAAACACCGACATGTTTAAGTGTCTGTCCTTGTGACTTATTGATAGTCATGGCGAAGGCTGGCTTGACTGGAAATTGGCGTCTGCAGAACATAACTGGCGAAGAGCGGTCATCAATCGTTGTAAGCGATATGCGAGGAATGAAAACACGCTCCCCTCGATATTGCCCATTGATAATCTCAGTCTGGATCATTCTTGTGCCCAACGCACGCACAATCATGCGGGTGCCATTACATAGTCCGCGCTTTGGATTCAAGTTGCGAAGAAGGATGACAGGTTGACCGACTTTCAACTCCAGTTTGAATGGAGGCAAGCCTGGTGGACTAAGCTTGTTTAGATATTCTACAGGATAATGGACCGGAGCTGTTGCTTCAGGGTCTTGTAGGCTATCTTGACCAATATAACTGACTGATTGCTGAGTACTACAGAGCATAGTGGTAGCCAATTGGTTTAGCCTGTCTACATCTTCATTGAGAGGGCTCAATATAGCGCGCTCAATGAGTATTTCAGGCCAGAGTCCAGCAGTTTCGATGTCTGGAAATATCTGCCTAATTAGTAGCTTTTCGTGACTGTGATCCTTATTTACAGCTGGGGTGTCAAGGACCAAGTTGTCAGGTATCCTGATATAGTCGCCATGAGGGCCAAAACTAACGGTCGGCTCTGTCCCTTCACCAATACGGAGTAGCCATTCGACAAACGCTTGGTTCTCAGGATGGCTGTTAACTCGCATATTCTTGCTCAGTCTGAGTGTCGTCACCGAAGGCCAAATATAAGATCTTTTCAATGAAGCATCCTCAATCTGAGCCTGTGTCCCACGGATGACAACCGGAAGTACCTGTCTGAAGTCGCCTCCAAATACAAACACTTTACCACCGAACGGAGTATCCTGTTCCATAATGTCTCGAAGCAGCCTGTCTACAGCCTCAAAACAATGCTTATGCTGCAAAGGAGCCTCATCCCAGAAGACGACATCAGCATTACGTATTCTTACGGCAGCATCTTGCCGCATACCAAGATAGCAGATGGAGCGACAGTCAACAGGGATCGGTATCTTGGACGTAGAATGGGCTGTATGGCCGTTATGGAGAATAAGAGAGGCAATTCCTGATGATGCGACAGCAATCACACTTCGCTTATGTCGGCCAGTGAGACAACCAATGAGCGTGTTGTATAAAAAGGATTTGCCTGTTCCTCCTGGGCCATCAATGAAAAAAAGTCTCTCATGAACCTCACCCTTGGCTGCCTTAATGATGTGTTCAAAGGCTATCCTCTGGTCCAAGTTCAAGTGTATCACGTTATTGAGAGCCTCTTGTTCAAATTCCCATTGCTTCTGCGTGTCATCAACTTGATCTTCCTCCTGTAGGGCATTTTCTATTCCTTGAGGCATCTCTGGAAAGTTAGCCAGGCAGGACCCAAGCTCCTTCAGCACTTCATTCAGATCGTAGAGTGCCGAGCTCTTAGCTTGTTCCTCTGCGATACCCTCCGCAGTAGCGGTTGCTTCTCCCTGGAGTCCTTTACATATATGAAGGAAGTCTTCTGACAGGTCCCTTGCAAAGCGAGTCCAAAGAGCCAGTGGGTCAGAGAGACTACAGTTGATCATCATAATACCAAACAGGTGCCGCAACATCCTCGGTAACTGATATGTGGATGCTTCTTCCAAGCAACGACTCCATTCTTCATCATCCTCGAGCAAGCCGCGAGCAAGGGCAGCTGAGTAAAACGTATCAAAGACCTTGTTGACTTCAGGCACGGTGCGGAGCTCAGCAAAACTCTTTGCTCCTTTGACATGCATAAGCAGCAGCCGAAGACAATACCTTTCGCGTTCTTTTGGCTGGACAAAATAGATTCTAGAGAGAACCTTCGTGCTATTGGTCCTGGCTCTCTCTCTCCATCTTCTACTGCGCTTGTCCCAGGTGTAGTGATAAGGCACATCAGGGTACAAATAGTATTCTGGTACCTTTATATTGCTTGCCGCTTCGGCATTGGCTGCATTTGTTGCTTCTGCCCTCGAAATTTCTTTCTCAATGGCGCTATTGAGCTTGAACCATGCCATGAGCTGCGAGTCTTGGGCACAGGAGATGACTTGCTCGAGGTTAGCATCAGGACCGAAGACCACTTGCTGCTGATCCTCCAGATGGACAGGCAGTCGAACAACATTATGGGATTGCCCATGGAGCGCAAAGCCATACATACGCCATAAGCTCTCGCAAGTAGATACATATCGGCTATCCCTGTATTTGCTGACCTCATCGAGATTAACATTTCCTCCATCCGCTGCCACGACAGCAACTGATGCTCTATCATGACCCTTGTGCACGTATTTGTGAATATACTTGACTGATGACACTGATCCACAGACTTCAACGTTAATATGAGCGTTATATTTGGTTGTGAGCCATAAATTGTGAGGAACAACCCAAGTGTTGTCGACAGTGTTGCCTTTTGAGTTTACAAAGGAGCGTGCAGGATCATTACGTCGACGATAGTTCGGGTAGCCATCCTCGCTTCTTGCAGTATTTTCCAAAAATGAGCGTGGGTACTTTTTGCTGCAGCTCCCTTCCACCATGCATGGCGCTCTAGAATTATGGACCCCACATGGCCCATGTACCATGTGGGAAGTTACTGTCTCGTACGCAAGCGGGGCACTGTGTCGATCGGGGATCTCTGCAGACACAATAGAGTCGATGTCGTCTGCAGTCCGAGGCTTGCTTCCATCGTCAAGAATTATGAGGAGATGCTGATGCGGCAAACCACGTTTCTGGAACTCGACGACCCAATTGTAAGCAATAACTTTCCCTAGGACATCTTTCTTGAAGAGGTCATCCTCTAGAGCCTTCTTTTTGAGATTAAATACTCGTACGCAAAGGTCAGGCCAATCAGCTGCTGTTTGGCCTTCATAAAGAGCCTCCTGGATCTCTGGCCACTAGGGATTACATGTGAAGGTGATGAAGAGATCTGGCTTGCCAAACTTCCGAACCATGGCAATGGTCTACTGAATGGTCTACGAAGGACGACCTATTCACATTGTCATAGGTACCATGGACGTATGTGTGTCACCTTTCTTCATTGAAAATCCGACGAGAAATAAAGAAAAATAAACTAAATAAAAAGATCCCTCTGCCCTGCAACTCTGATCTACATCTACTTCTCGAGCCAAAAAGGGGTGGTGTGGGTGGGACATACGTCCATGGTACCTATGACAATGTGAATAGGTCGTCCTTCGTAGACCATTCAGTAGACCATTGTCTACGGTACCATGTCCGTATGTGGCTCCAGAGGGATCGCCAAAGAGAACTAAACTAAAACAAAACTAAAACTAAAAGAAAACTGAACGAAATGAACAACTAACTAAAGAAAATCTAGCCTAGAGTGCTCATGGACATGTTGTTGGAGGTGGCACTCGACAAACGGTAGTGCTTCTCGAAGACTTTCGGGGACGACCAATTCCCCTGCACCATGATATCAGCCACTGGTACGCCTGCTATAGCCGCGAGCGTAGAACCTAAGGCTCGGAGCTTAGGAGCTTTCTTGTCTCCTAAATCCATCAGCGAAGAAATCCTACTCATGTGGGAGCCAATAGTAGTCGCACGCGCCGGCTGGGTGTGGTCTTTCACAAATCTAATCAAAGGTACAATGCTTCTTGTTGGGTCCTTCGGATGAGGAGAGGTAGTGGAAGGACAAGACAGCCTGTCCAGGTAAGCGGTGTATGCGTCGACAGGGCATAGCTTCTTGTCAAAGTGAGAACCAATGGTCACATGCTTAATGGTACGTTGTCCATCACTCTTCTCTTTGGGAAAACAACAACAAGCTGAAGCTTCCCTAACACAATCTTGGAGAGACTGACATCTACACATCTGATGTCGTCTGGTCTCATGAAGCCACAGACGCCTAAGAGCCAACACAGCTTCCATGTAAGCTCCTCAAAAG
The DNA here is from genome assembly GCF_002105155.1 of Lobosporangium transversale. Lineage (NCBI taxonomy): Eukaryota > Fungi > Mortierellomycota > Mortierellomycetes > Mortierellales > Mortierellaceae > Lobosporangium > Lobosporangium transversale. Next base: position 196,424 of record NW_019029010.1, on the reverse strand, counting down.
GCAACTCCATATTTGCTGATGACTGCCGAAAATGGTCCAAAACAGGTGTGATGTCAAAGTGACCAGACCTGGACTCAACGACACCTTCTTGCTTTCCAGCCTTGAGGAACTGGCGGTAGTATTCATCTGATCGTACTCTCTCTGGGTCACGAAATAGGGCGAGGACAGCCGACTTCATGGTCATCAGCGTGGACCACTTCAAATTGCGAGCGACCCGCACGTAGTGTAGCCAGTTCACTACTGGGATCGCGGGGTTAATCCCTTGTTCGAACGAGCCCTCTTTCAGCCAAGTGACGAATTCAGCTTGATGCTTTTCGTACTCTCGCTTGGTGCTCTTGGATCCTTTGTGAGCACAGATAAACTCAGTCACCGCTGGCGAGAGGCCATCTATGAGCATCCTCGTCCTCTTACTCTCCACGCGGTAAGGCCCCAGTGTGGATTCTTGAGCAGGATGTGCGCGTCGCTTCCTGGTGGAGGGAGAACACATGTTCGTGGAATCGGTAAAGGGGGTTGGGTCGCCATTGCCTGTATCTTCGGGAACCAAATCGCCGATGGCCAAAATGGAGTAATTATGGTCGCTTCCAGGCCTTCCTGGTCTAGCTTCTGCAGGATCCTTGGAAGTAAGTTCCATGGAGGACAGATGTAAAGGTTGCCCAAGTGGCTCCACTTGTGTCTCAGCGCATCGAAGTCCACTGCCAAAGGATGAGGTTTCCATGTCATGAACTGAGGAAGCTGGTTGTTGCTGGGCGATGCAAAGAGGTCTATCCGATGAGGCCCCCACTGCTGGTCTAGACGACGGAAAAATGACGGGTCCAGCCTCCATTCGAGCTGCGCTTGCATCCGGCGTGATGGTGCATCTGCTGGATTGAATACTGAAGGTACATATGTGGTCCTGAGTCTTGTGCCTGTTGCTAGACAATGCTTCCATATTTTGTCCGCCAGGTCCATCAGAGGTTGTGAACGAGTTCCGCCGAACCGGTTGATGTAAGCGATGGTGGTTGTGTTGTCGATTACTAGGTTGAGCATCCTCCCTTGTGTTTGCGGTAGAGTGACTGCGTAGTACACGGTTAGTAACTCTTTTAAATTGATGTGTTGGTGGCGTATGTTTGGTGGCCATAGCCCTGTCCAAGTGCGCTGCCCTATGACGATCCCCCAGCCTTGGTCGGAGGCGTCTGTGTACACGTCCATCTGAGTTGGCGACTGAATCCATGACGTCCCGTTCCACTCCTTGAGTTGGTGTGTCCACCAATCCAGATCGGCTCGAGCTCTGTCGTCCAGTGAGATCGTCGCTTCCCAAGATGACCCCTGATGGCTGAGCGCTCTGTTCTTCAATGCCAGAAGATGCCGCGTCATTAGACGAGCTGGAAATACTGCTGCTGTCGTCGCCATGGCTTTCCCTATGAACGTAGCCAAGTTGCGAACCGTCGTCCATCCCTTGCTGAGCATCTTCGCTGCTTCTCGCCGTATGTCCCTGACCTTGGACTTCGGTACCGAGAGGGTCATGTCGGTGGTGTTGATGGTGAAACCCAGATGATCTAGACATTTCGTTGGCATCAGAGAGGATTTCTCCTTGTTGATGAGGAATCCAAGAGACTTGAGTTTGTCCAGGACAAGATTCGTGTGCTCTTCTGCTTGGGCTTTGGAGCTGGCCATGATCAACAGATCGTCGATGTAAGCTGTCAGCCGTATTCCTCGACGCCTCGCCCATCTCAACACCGGGCGTAGGACCTTCGTGAAGACTAACGGCGACAGTGACATCCCGAAAGGTAGAGTGCGAAACTGATACAGCTGACCCTTCCACTGAAACTGAAGGTAAGGACGAAAATGTGGATGAACCAGCACATGAAGGAAAGCATCTTTGAGATCGATGCTCGTCAAATAATCGTTCTTCTGAAGGGTATTGCATACTACCTGAATCGTCTCCATCTTGAACGAGTCTGTGATGATAAATTGATTGAGAGGACGTAGGTTGAGGACAGGCCGGAGGTCCCCTGTCTTCTTGGGGATAGTAAACAAACGACTCTGGAAACCAGGTCCCGAAGCGTGCTCTATGGCTTTTTTGGCCAGAAGTGCGATCACTTCGTTCTCTATCGCCAGTGTCTCCTCCTTGGATAGATGCGGGGAAAGGGCTCTTGATGTGTGTGTTATTGGAGGTTGTCTGTGGAAGGGAATCTGAAAACCGTTTCCAATCACGGAGCGGACCCACCTGTCGTCCGTGAGGAGCCTCCAAGCCCTCGAGTAGAGGTGCAGACGGCCCCCTACTGGCTCTTGTTGGCGCTGCCGCGTCCCCGTCCACGGCTGCCTCTGTAAAAATACTGTCCCTGCTGGTTGTTATGCATGGGCTCTCCATACCCGTAAGTGAGCTGAGGAGGTGTGGCTTGTTGTGCTTGATGATGATTCGCTGGTGAATAAGGTTGCGATTGTGATGGAAATTGCTGGAACTGTTGCTGCTGGTGGGGGTACATGTTAAAGTAAATACCCCTGCTGCGAGAACCGGAATTGCGACCGGATCCTCTGTTTTGCAAAGCTGTCTTGCGAGGCTTGCTGGCCTCCTGGTACTCCTCAGCAGCTTTAATTCGGGCTGCAATATCATCTTTAGTGATAGTTGCAGTCTTTTCATGATCAGGGGCTGGCTTGAGACCCTTTGCGTACACAAAATTATCCATGCGCAGATCGGTGATTTGGCGTGCTGTAACGGCCAGATGAGATCGCATGACATGCCCAAAATCTGCGACGATCTGCCGTAATGCAGGATCGTGCACTTTGTGAAAGTATTCTGCCAGGAATTCGTCCAAGGGTCGCGTAGCGTGGGCCTGACGTTCCTGTAGTTGGGATAACCACTTGTCCACTCGTTGAAAAGAAGTGGTCTCCTGAGGCCAAGGCAACTCAAGAGAGGGCGCTTTGTACTGCTGATCTGGGTTCTTGGGATAGAGGACGTACTCGGTGAGGATGTTATCGTCGCCAGAGTTGTCCGGGGGACGGAAGAAATGAGAGCCGTCAAGGGAAGGTACAGCCGCTTTGAGGGTATCAGAGAGGACAAGTATCTTGGCCTGTGGGCGATCAATGGTGATGGGGGAAGGGGAAGAGGAGGAAGGGTTGGCCTGCGTAAGGGCAGCCACCTGCTGACGAAGAGTGTTGATTTCATGAAGGAGTGCATTATGAGTGTTGTCGGTAGAATTGTCGCTCATTGGAACGAATAGATAATAGTCTGCAACGGATGAGTTCCAGGAGCGACGAGAAGAAAGATGTAGATCAGAGTTGCAGGGCAGAGGGATCTTTTTATTTAGTTTATTTTTCTTTATTTCTCGTCGGATTTTCAATGAAGAAAGGTGCACACATACGGACATGGTACCGTAGACAATGGATTTAAGTAGTAACAACAGTAATAAAAACTCTAGTTCTCCTAAATCCATGATTATGCCTTCTCGCTCCTCTCCCATATTTTCTCTATCCTCTCTCTTATCACTACCCTCTAAAAGCACCTTGCACCACACCACTTCCATTCCTCCGGATTCCCTAAATCACCTCTCCCCCGATTCCCATCCCGCGTCATCTGTCACTGAAATCAAATCATCTTCAAACCAAGACACAAATGAAAATTCACCTACCCCCTCTACTTCCCACGAACACCTTGCTAGTAAACCACCCCGTCGTCGTCGTCGTCGTCGTCATGCCACACACCTCCAATCCCTGTCCGCTGTCTACACCAATGCGAGACGACTACTAACCTTCATTGGGGCCGTCAACGGACACCCTGCGCGAATCCTCATTGATGGTGGAGCAGAAGGAAATGTATTGAGTTCAAAATTTTGCAGAAAACATAACATTATCATAGACAACGCGAACCCTATCCCTATCATTCATCCGAATGGCACAGCAGTCATGTCCTCAGGAACCGCATCTGTTACCCTTGAACGTGGTTCCTATGGTGAAAAGATTCAAAGTATCATCTACCCCTCGAAAAAATATGATCTCATCCTAGGGAAACCTTGGCTAACCGCAGTCAATCCCCAAATCAACTGGCGCACTAACGATTTACACTTTGAACACGATGGTAAACACATACTATGGGAATGTCGAGGGCATACCTCCTCCTCCGCTCGTCAAAATTGCCTTTCTGCCATAAACTTTGCTGCATTAGCATTAGAACCCGAAACGACAACATTCTTGGCCCAAGTAAGAACCACTTCACCACCAACAAACCTAGACTCAACACTACCCGAATCGATTCAACAAATTGTCCAAGTAGAATTTCCAGACCTCTTTCCTGACACACTACCGGACGGACTCCCTCAGGATCGTGGCGATAGCATGCGAATCGAGACTGAAAATAATACCGATCCACCTGTAAGACCAGTCATTCGCTTATCAATTGCTGAATTAGACGAACTAAAAACACAACTCACAGAACTACTGCGCAAAGGCTTCATCTCTCCAAGTACATCACCCTACGGAGCACCAGTTTTATTCGTTAAAAAGAAGGATGGCGGACTGAGGATGTGTGTAGACTACAGAGGATTAAACAAAATAACCCGTAAGAATCGCCATCCACTACCAAGAATCGACGAGCTAATAGATCGTTTCAGGACAGCACGATTTTTTACAAAGCTCGACTTACTATCCGGATATCATCAAATGCGCGTTCATCCAGACGACCGACATAAAACGGCATTTCGAACACGCTACGGTCACTATGAGTTTAACGTCGTCCCTTTCGGACTCACCAACGCACCTGCCGCCTTTTCAGCCATAATGCGCAACGTGTTGGATCCTGTGCTGGATAAATGCACCGTAGTTTACCTAGATGATATACTGATTTATTCTGATAACAAAGAGCAACATCTACAAGACATCAGAAACGTTCTTAGGCTCCTACGCAAGGCAGGCCTCTTTTGCAAGCTTTCCAAGTGTTCATTTATGCAAGAGGAGACAGAGTTCCTAGGCCATGTTATATCCAAAGATGGACTCAAAACAAACGGAGCACTGGTTAAGGCAGTTAGAGAATGGCCAACACCCACAACACAGCGCCACGTCATGCAGTTCCTTGGATTAACAAACTTCTATCATCAATACATCGACCACTATGCTGATATCGCGCTTCCCCTTACTGATCTGTTAGGCTCAACTACAACATTCTACTGGAGCAAGCCTCACCAAGAGGCCTTTGAAAGACTGAAGCAGGCAGTCACCATGGCACCCGTACTCAGAATTTTTGACCCTGCCCTAGCAACTTCCGTCGAAACTGATGCATCAGGTTTCGCCATTGGTGCAGTCTTGTTCCAAACAGATCACAAGGGCGAATCGCGCCCTGTTGCCTTTACATCACGAAAGTTGAGCTCTGCAGAACGAAACTACCCAACCCATGAGCAAGAATTACTAGCTGTCGTCCACGCCTTAAGAACATGGCGATACTATTTGGATGGATCTCATTTTATTGTCTATACTGACCATGCCACATTGCAGCATTTTCCAACCCAGCCAAACCTGACTCGGAGACAGGCCAGATGGATGGAACTCCTACAAGAATACGACTTCAACTTCAAGTACAAACCAGGCAAAGACAACATCGTCCCCGACGCTCTCTCAAGGAGGCCTGACCACAAGGCGCAGGATCCCGCCAGTGAGCAGATTAACTCCATAGAAATAAGTTTGGACCCAGGCTTACGGCAGCGCCTGATAAAGTGTTACCCATATGACCTTAAGTTAGGATCACTTTACGAAAGCTGCCGCGAGGCAAGTCCCTCTGATCGTTATTTTGTTGCTGATGACCTATTGTGGATTAACATCGCTGGACAGACACGTTTATGTATCCCGAATGATCCTAACATTCGCGCTCTCCTACTTCATGATGCACATGATTCTCCCATTGCTGGCCACCTCGGCTTCGAGAAAACATATGAAACCATGCGAAGGACTTTCTTTTGGCCACGAATGGCCCGAGACACCAAGACTTACATTGCATCATGCGAACAGTGCCAGCGAAATAAACCACTGCTTCATCATCCTGCCGGATTATTCAAACCTCTCGATATACCTCTTGAACGATGGGAAACTGTCACCATGGACTTCATTGGCCCTTTACCCAAGACGAACCGAGGGTTCAATGCCATAACTGTATTCGTAGACAAGTTATCCAAACAAGTCCACTTCTGCCCTAGCCATACAACGGACACTGCTTCAGATATCGCGCGACTCTTCTTCAATAATGTCTTCCGACTCCATGGCATGCCACGAGCTATTGTATCGGACAGAGACTCAAGATTCACGGGACACTTCTGGACCACATTGATGAAGCTCATGGGAACTAAACTCCATATGTCTACAGCATTCCATCCTCAGACAGACGGACAGACGGAGCGAGCCAACAGGACCCTGGAGGAAATGCTACGATCTTATGTCTCGTACAAACAGAATGACTGGGACTTGCTCTTACCAATGATGGAATTTGCATACAACAACTCCGTCAACCCCTCCACAGAGTTTTCCCCCTTTTTCCTAAACCACGGTCATCATCCCATTGTCCCATCATCCCTCTTGAAACCACCAACAACAGATGTACCGGCTATCTCTACCTTCATTTCCACTCAAGCCTCTGCGTTGGCGCAAGCACAAGACGCAATAGCGACAGCTCAGGACATCCAAAAACGCCAAGCAGATAAAGCACGATCACCCGCCAGGTTCACTGTAGGCGATAGTGTCTTACTGAGTACGGAGCATATCACTGTCGCAGCTCACGCAAACCGACCCTCCAAAAAGTTAGAACCAAAATTCATTGGACCATTCAAAATCATAGAGAAGATCAACGACAACGCGTACAAGCTCGAGCTACCTCCGAACATGAAACAACACCCTGTCTTCAATACAGATTTATTACGACATTATCACGAATCCCCGGAGAATTTCGGCGAACGAGCACCTGCCAGACCCCCACCAGATTTAGTCGATGGCGAAGAAGAATATGAAGTGGAAAAGATTCTGGATTACAAACTATTTGGCAGAACCCCCAAGTGGCTCGTGAAATGGAAGGGATATCCTGACGAAGAAGCAACATGGGAACGGAGATCCTCACTAGTTAATGCAAAAGAAGCACTGGAGGAATTTCAAAAAATGCAACAGTAACACCAAAATTATTTTTCTCTGTTTCTTTTTTCTTTATTTTTCTTCTCTTCTCTCTTCCTTTCTTCTTTTACTATCTCCTTTCCTCTCTTCCTCTCTTCCTTTTACCTTCCTTCTCTGCCCACTCCAGCATGGTAACAACCGCCATTTCCTCCATCAATCGACGACGTTCCCGTGCTCGCTCTTCTACACTCACATCCTGGGTCTGCAATGCACGAAACTCAAACGCTATCAGCGAAGAACACTCTCTTATCATCGACAGCCTCGGTCCCTCATGACGACTCCTCTTCCGTCGCCTCTCCGGCTCCTCAGGACCATCCTCTCCATCAACAGCTTCCCACTGTGCATTGTCACTCGTCGAACTTACAGAAGCCAAACGGACCCCAGCCCCCTCCACTCCCGACGTCGCTGAAGTACTCGACTCCACATGATCTCTGGCTTCCCTCACAGTTGGCGAATCGCCCACCTCAGGATACTCCTCCTTCGGTAGCATCCGCCCCAAGATTACAGGTGAAAGACGTGGAGACAATTCCAACCTCGTATCTAGCTCTTCCTCCTGGGGCACAGAATAAGGCTGTGTGGCGTCAGGGTCATCTGAAGAACCCTGGGAGCTTGGTACCGCCGACCGCTGTGTCAATACAACTTCAGAAAACACGCCACCAGAAGGAGCACGACCTTTACGCGGTGGCATTGGATGAGAAGCCTTGCGTGAAGACATCATGGAGACTTTTTTCCTTTTTTTGAAATAAGCAAAGAGGAATGAGGAAAGAATGCAACACGAACTCACCAACTCCATCGCCACTCATTCACCCATCCTCATCCACATGATCTGCATGAACCGCATGACCAGTAATTTTAACCAATCAGACATCACCACATCAATTTTTTTTTTTATTTATTATTTTATTTATTTCTCCTCTCTTCTCTTCGTTTTCTTTATTTCCATCAATTTTTTTTCTCTTTTCTTCTTCGATTTATGATCTCCTTCATTTTTGACGGGAAGGATGCAAACATGTTATACAATACTGACTCAAACCTTTGAGGAGGGCTCAACTATCACGCGCACCCCAGGCGCCAAGACGCCAAGCCCAAGTGCCAAGACACCAAGCCCCAACCCTATCAACTATCAGTATAAATAGTCCACTACGTTATAGCCAAATAAAGTATCCTTTGACCTTCGATTCCACCTAAGATCACCTTTGATTGTTACTATTTACAACGACCTCTGTAGACCATTCGCTGATCATTTTTTTTACTGAAGTCATTTACATTTGGGCCTAAAACAGAGAAAATAAAAATATAAAAAAAATTAATTCAATTGACCATGGTCTGAAGCGGTTAGAATGGGGATGGGTGAACTTACTCCTTTTAATTTGAATGATTATGTATGAAGCCAGATGCAGGTCTCTTTTCGAAGATGTTGGAGAGCTTGTCGCAAGGATTCAATTTAGACTTTGATACAATGTCGGTGAGCCGAACAGGCAAATCATCTTCACCGCAAGACATGTTAACTTTCCAAAGATCCATCTTGCTGTCGTCGATGGTGTCAAGGTCATCAGCCCATGCGATAGACCTTGACTTTATTTTCGCAGTTGTCCTTATTAGGCTTTTGAGTTGGGAAACGCTGGTGCGGGAGGGCGCCCAAACGTCAATAACGGCAGAAAGTGGTTCACCATCAAGTACGCAAAAAAGAGTGAACACCTTATTCTTGGGATGTGCATTTTTTTGGGAAGAATTGGTTTTAACGTACTTCAAGGAATCCATGGAAGAATGAGGATTGAAAGAATGAGAGCTGAAAGTGTAATTTGATGACTTTTTATTAAAAAAAAAAAGTATATCATTGATGATCTGTATTTTATTCTGAGCACATGCACAATCTACTCCATTCTCCTTTCCTCTTCTCCATTTGTTTACCTTTATTTGCCGATGATTGTTATCTTTACCAGTTGCATGTGCGTCATTTTGATATTTTAGTGAAAGAGCCCTGAGATTTTTTTCGCTGCCGACTCTTCTTTTCATTCTTTCTTTTTGCCTTTCCTTCCTTCTCTCCCTCGACAAAATGGAATCCAAAATGCCTAAATGTTCTTTCGACTATTGCAGTAAGGGCTATCTGAGCCCAGATCGAACTTTGTCGCATAACGAGAAGGAACATGTCAGAAAATACCACAAAGAAACGTCTTGTGTTTTCGGGTTCATGAAAAAAACATTCCGCTTCGACCGCCAAGAAAGCCATGACAATAGATATGTTTGTTATTGTGGGAAAACTTTTACTGTTTCCGATAGTCTTAAAGCTCATGCTACCGGGTTCATACGGACAAAAACCGAACAACCGGCCTGTACTGAAATCGTCAAGCAGTGCAATGACACTCAATCCGAAATTGATTTGGACAAGATGCGTGCAGATATCGACAAGGCCATTGAGGAAGCTAAAAAAAGCTATTGAATCCTTACAGTCAATTCGTGCACAACTTAATAAAGATCGCAGTCACAGTTTGACATAAAAACAAATTTAAACGTCGCACTTTCATTCCTTGTACTTTCATTAATTTCTCAACCTTCATTCATTTTCATTCTCTACTTTCATTCCTTTCTCTACCTTCCTTCATTTCTCTACTTTCATTTGCTATTTACCTCTCCCGATTCCCTCTCGCATTTCATCATCATTCGATCATGACAAAACTATTTTGCCTTCTTGATGGACAATCCACGGCATTCCCTGTTGAGGTCTCAGTAGAAGACACTATCGGCGACCTCAAAAAAGCAATCAAGAAGGAAAAAGAACCTGAATTCAACGACATTGCAGCTGACAAATTGATTCTCTTCCACGTCTCTGTTCCTGATGAGGGCGCTACAATCAATCTCGCCAATATTGAATCAAAGGAGCTACTCACCAGAGCAACAAGCAAGATCTCAAAGATATTCGGCATATCGCCTCTGCCTGAGGAGACTATCAACGTCATTATTCAGCGGCCATTGGAAGGTAAGGGATTAGCTATTTGTTCTCAAACTTTTGTGTATGACATCATAGTCTGCAATTGCGTCTTTTTGATTGCTGCTTCCATTTTGAGCTTATTTTCTCCACTAACTTATTTTCCCTCCATTCCGTTCCTAGTCACAAGTAATGAAACGCGTCATGCTGATTGATTGCTGATTTATCTCTAGAATGATGGCTGCTAACCAATATTTTTCTCTCCCGGCATCTTGCTTCGCAGACCGTCTATCAGAGGCCGAATTCGTGCAGCATGTTCTAAGCAATATCACTGGCACAGATCAAACGCTTCGATCCAAGACCAAGACCAGCACACGTCGTGTTTACTCGATAACTCCCGCGTCTGTGCGAGATTGGAATGACTTTTTACCTTTGGTACGCCGTATGCCTCTGGCAACCGAGCCTCAGTACACACGTCCTAGTTTTTCGTTAGTCAGGACCTTCACAACCGAGTCGGATTTACAAGGGATCTTTCGCTATGACGTTGGATCGGTCCGAGGCCTGCCGCCATTTACAGACACGCGCGGCTCTTTTAGATTGACGTACGGCACTCCAGACCTGGTTTGCTCGCGCGAGGATAACCGGTTGGCACTGTTTCCAATTGAAATGAAAAGACCTGTTAAGCTGCATCTGAATGACGACACCAGCTACTCCGTTGCCTACCTAGCACAAGGATCATCGTCACAGGGCCCAGTCGGTCCGCTAAAGCAGATTTTCGGCTACATTAGACTTAATGGATTTCGCTATGGAGTTCTGTCAACCTATACTCAAACATGGTTTATCAAACGAGACTCGGCACATGGCGACGGCATCCTAATCTCGCCCACAATCCACTTTGACAGGACAAACCCGACTCTACTGCAGTGTTACCTGTGGCTGATTCGGACGGTGGATAGTGATACTGAATGGCAGCCAGACATACCCGATGAGACCTCAGTTGAATACATGCTCTCGAAGGAGCAACCTGAGGATAAGGCTACAAAACGTGACAGTGACTTTGTTCCAGAACGTGGTGGTGGTGGAAAATGGAAGCAAGGATTCAGAGCCTATTTGACGCGAAGCAAGTAAGAGGCTAATACTCAAATGTGTTTTGATCGAGATTCTCTCACCATAGGTGGCTGATCATCCAGTTTTTGATTGCAATCTAGGACCAAGAAGCAGGCAACAGGATCTATGCAATTGGAGAGACGCACTGTTCCAGCTTTCAAGGATATGAGACTTATTACATTTGGCGAGGGTGCGCGTACGTTCCGAGCTACATGGATGGGCGAGGATGTAGTGGTGAAAAAAGCCGACATCTGGAAGCAGTCCCCAATTGTCGATGAGCTGGAGCACGAGGCCACGATTTACGAGGAGCTTCAGATGCTACAAGGTCACTTCGTTCCCGAACTGAAGCTAGCTGGGATCATGGACGGAATGGAGATGGTTTTAGTAACAGAGTTCACTGGGAGCGACCTCTGCAATAAGCATTTGGATGCATCTGATCGAGACAAGATCCGCGGAGCACTCTCAGCGATCCACGATTTGGGTGTCCTGCACGGTGATATTCGACCAGATAACATTACAGCAAGACTTGATGGGCAGGATTCGCGGTTCTTTTTTATAGACTTTGGCTGTTCAAAATTTGCAAAACACAATTCAGCCCTGGATCGCGAGATGGGAGAATTGGAGGCGCTACTTGAGCTGATGCCATGGCCCGAAGGTAAGGACGGTTAATACGGTAATGGTAATGGTCATCGTGCTTTTGCTTCTCAAAGTGTGTCAGGTTAACGCCTTAAAGTGTACAGATTATCGTGTAGGTAATGGAGGAGTTATGACAATCGGAGTGAATGGAACTAGCAAGTGCGAATAGCCGAGCTCAAATACAGCATGTTGCAGGCCAGGAAAGAATGACAGAATCCTTTTCTCATTCACCAAGGGTACCCATTGTCTTGCGTAGCTTAAAGCAATACCTAGCTGCAAATCGTTGTACAATAGCTGTTTGCTCGAACCTTTCAGTTCTTCAATTTCACCCAACGATAACCCGATGGATGGAGAGAGACATTTAACTTCGTTCGCATACTCGTAAGAAATAAAGCTACATAGCTCACGTAACGAATAATGTATATCATGGATCCCTGCTATATTAATGTGGTATCCAAAGAAGAAGTGGAGTCGAATGAGGATCCATCATCGTAAACACAGGGTTGTTATTGTCACCTGCTAATAGGGTAGGGAAACCAACTCCATGGCAGGTTTCTCAACAATGTGCAACAACATACAAGATGCTTCAAGTGAGAGCAAAACAGCAACAAAGAAGAAGGGAGCCAAAGCCCACCACTCCGTAGTTTGCATACTCCAATAAAGTCCATGTATTGCTTTTGCTTGCGTTGTTGCGGCGGACCAGGGATATTTATATTAAGGGAAAGTACTCTTTTTATTCGCACATCTACAAGAATCCAAGATGAAAATGTCGAAGGGAGAAATTTGTTTGAGTTGACACGAAAGAGCACTTCAGTGATTTGAAACTATGAGGGGAAGCAGTGCTTGCATCTTGGCAGCCGACTGGGGTTTCGACTATATATTCTTTAAATCTGTCGCTCGTGCGTCGTTAAATCGAGCGGATGGAGCTTGCTGCAAGGCAAACATATCCACCCCTTAAGGACACCACACGAGTGAAAGAAAAAAAAAAGAAAGATGATGTTCATACGAACAAATCTTCAACAAATGGCTTAATCTCAGCGGATCGTAGCAACAAGGCTACTCTACAGCTTACAGTACACCGTTGCTTAAAAGTCGTCTGCAATGGATTTATCTCTTCCAATATTTGAAATTAACATTAGCAGGAACCTCATGAAGCCTTTCCGCTCCACAAGATAACCCCACGTAGCATGATTCAGGAGCCGAAGCTCTATTCGTATTCAACTAATTATCGGAAAAGGCGGTAATCGTCGCGTTCTAGCACGGATTCTGACTTAGAGGCGCGTACTGAATTCTGCTCCAGTATGACAGGAAGAGCCGACATCGAAGGATCAAAAAGCAACGTCGCTATGAACGCTTGGCTGCCACAAGCCAGTTATTTCTGTGGAACTAATGAAAAAGAATGATTTTTGTGTAACATACCTAATCACAATCACATAATGATCTGGAAGTGCTACAAAGGACGCACTATCCTCATTATCAGAGTAGCCATGGGACAATTGTGTGTGACCTCTTTTATTCCTTCTGACCGAGAAAACTAAAAATAAAATAAATAAAATCTAGCGTTCGCTCTGATCTACTCTCTATCTTCTTTTTTCTCGCTCAGGAACACATCCAGCGTATTGAAGTTCCAAATGAGCGAGTATGACACTTCTGATCCAATTATACACTCTCTCCAGAGCCAGCTGGCTACACTCACCAGCCGGCTTGAGGCTCTCTCGACTAGCTCTGAATCCAGTCGATCGAACCCCTACTTGGTTCCAAAAGAACCAGCTTACGAAATTACACCTGACGACTCCCCAGCAATGGACGGGAAAGATTTTTTCAAACATAAATCTGGAAACCGTGCAGACGATCTTGCATATGCAACAGAAATGGCTAAAGAGATGCAGTCTTTTGCCAAAAACACAACCCAAACCTATTCTGCACCCAAATCGGCACTCATTGACTGGCCCGACTCTTCCTCTCACCACAGTTCCATGGACAAAACAATCTCACGCTATCAATCACGATTGGCAAACCTTACAAGACCACTTGATCAATTTGCCACGGAAATGTTTTCCTACGAAGTTGACCCTGCGGTCGCACAAGCGTGCTTACAGCTCGCACAGACAATGCGTGAACATATTGCACACCTTGCACAGCAAATGTCAAGCGACAGGGAGGACCTTGTTTACCAAGCGCACAAAATTTCAGTCACCAAGGACACAGTTGATCCACCAATTGTCTCTACTTCAGACTTCATTGAAGCCAGCAAATTGGCAAAGAGTGTTCGTCAGGCTACTAACCCGACAAGACAACGGGCGTACAACAGGAGGACTCAAAACCGGAGTTTCTTTAGCGCAAATACTTACAGACCCACTTCTAATTCTAGCCAATCTCATCCATCGGGTCAAACTCAGACCGCCCACTATCAAAATGACAATGGTTCTTTTTTTGGGCGAGGCCAAAATCCAAGGAGAGGGGGACGAGGCCGAGGCCGAGGCTACCAAACCCCTCAATCCAACCAGACAAGTCAGGCACAGACTGCAGGCCAGCAGTAGGTGGCCGTTTACAGATTTACAGAGAAGCATGGGCTCTCATAACCGACAGCGAATGGGTCAAGTCGGTCGTCTCCGAGGGATTCAAAATCCCTTTCCACAAACGGCCACCGATATCCAGTTCAACAGCGTACCAAGCTCGAGTAGCAGCGGAGGAAGAGAAGGCGATCGATCAAGAGGTAATCGCACTCTTAGCCAAAAGAGCAATAGAGGTCGCTTCGGGCCCTGGTTTCAAGAGCCGAATATTCACTATCCCCAAGAAAACCGGGGACATTCGACCAGTCTTAAATCTAAGACCGTTGAATGCCTACGTCTCAGAGCGGCACTTCAAAATGGAGACGATGACGACAGTATGCGCAATGTTACAGAAGAACGACTTTATGACAAGCATCAACCTATCAGACGCATTTCTTCACGTACTAATCCATCCAGATTATCGTCATTATCTACAGTTCCAATGGAAGAACCGGAAATTTCAATTCCGTACACTTCCCTTCGGGCTCTCGCTCTCTCCGCTAGTGTTCACCAAAGTTCTCAAGCCTTTCCTCAAATGGGCACGACGACGAGGAATTCGCATATCAGCGTACCTAGACGATTTGATAATCCTAGCCAAGAACAAAGAACAATCAATCCAGTTCACTCAACTAGTGCAAGACAAGTTGGCAGCGCTAGGATTCCTCATCAAGGAAGCCAAGTCTACGTTGATCCCGTCACAGAAAATAGACCATTAGGCTTCACCATCAACTCCCGGGATATGACTGTCACAGTTCCGAAATCCAAAGTCAGGGACATACGGCGCGAGGCGGGAAAGCTGCTACGAAAAGGCGCCACTTCTTTAAGGGAACTTTCTTCGTTCGTCGGGAAAGCAATGGCAACATCTATGGCAGTGTTCCCAGCGCGATTCATGACACGAAACCTGCTTCACCTCAAGAACACAGCACTAAAAGCCAAGGGAGCTTCTTGGTCAGGCACGGTCACCCTCACGGAACCAGCCAAGGAGAACCTTCAATGGTGGAAGGAGCAACTGACGTCATGGAATGGTCTGTCATGGATTCAACAACAGACACAAATGGACATATACACGGATGCATCGGACACCGGATGGGGGATCGTGATCAACAATCAAACATGGAGTGGCAAATGGACTCCACAAGAGAAAGACCACCACATCAACTGGAAGGAACTACAGACAGTTCTTCGAGCTGTTCAACTACCAATAACACAGGGCAAAATGATCAACATCATATGCGACAACACGACAACGATTGCACACATCAACAGGTTCGGAGGGACGAGGTCACCGGAACTAATGAGACTAGCGGACACGTTATGGCGTCACTGCCTAGCAACGGGGACTCGACTTCGGACGACATACATCCCATCTGCATTCAACCCAGCGGATGCACCGTCACGGCGAATGATATCGCAATTGGAATGGAGGATCAGTCGCCCATTCTTTCAACAACTGGAACACCAATGGGGGCCACATCAGGTGGACCTATTTGCGTCGGCACAGAACAAACAGCTACCGACATTTGTCTCATGGAAATTCCATCCAGATGCTCTGAAGATAGACGCCCTTCAACACAACTGGACAGAGATGGGCAACCTTTACATTTGCCCCCCATGGAATCTTCTATCAATCATCTTGGAGAGGATACAGACCCAGAAACTGACAGCAACAGTAATAACCCCATGGTGGCCGAGTGCAATATGGTTCCCAACCATCAAGGAGATGGCAGTAGCACCACCAATCCCGATCCCTCGGGAAGCAGTCCTACCAGCCGTCGGAAGCGCAAGCGATCTCCTCAGCAAGAATCCACTCTGGTCATTGACAGCATGGAGAATAAGAGGCGACGTAAAGATCTAGATGCAGGACTCTCACCATCCGCTATCACTCTACTAGATTCAGCAGGTGCCAACAGCAAAACACGTCGACAATATCTGCCAACTCAAGAGGCTTTCGCAGTATGGGCTCAACAAGAAGGCTTCGACCCTAGTACGCCAGATGCAATTGCTGTAGTTAACTATTTATGCCATGCGCGGATTATCTATTCTTGGAGTAGGAATACCACTCTTAACAAAAAATCAGCCATCTTAAAGCTTTACGACGACACATCCGTGATCACAGGCAATATCTACTTTCAGCGGTTCATGGCAGCAATGAAAAGTACTGGCGTATTTCAAATGGAGCACGTATCCGCACTCGACATTTCACCCATCCTTTCATACTTCCGCATGGAGGACAATGTGGATCTTGATATGCCTAAGCTCTCTCGCAAGCTCTGCTGGCTCTTAGGCGTTTGTGCGTTTCTCCGGCCAGATGATATCGGTTGCATCGATGTGTCAAAGTCAGAGACCAATGAAAAGGGTCTTCTCCTTACCATAGTCTTCCCTAAGGAGCGACGCGATGGGCAGCGCATCATAAAGTCGATCTTCGTAGGTAGACACCCTAACGACAAGAAAATTTGCCCAGTCGAGGCCTATACAGAATACACCAGACGGATAGCGGACACACCTCTCGAAATCGAGCACCACAAAGATCAGGATTATAAATTCAATCCTCTTATGCGCTTTGTGAAAGACAAGTCTAAAGTCCTTAGGGTCAGTACCATAGGCGCTTTTATGAATGAAATCACACGTCGAATTCCAAATCTTCCGTCGAAACGGCCTCCTCCAAAGCCGCGCGCTATAGGATCAACCTTGGCAGCCATCGCTGGCGTATCAACCCAAGATATCATGGTTCAAGGGAATTGGTCGTCTGACAAGGTTTTCAACAAACACTACCGTGTTTCCCGCAAAACCAATTCAAATTTGACGACGTCTGTTTTTGGTTCGCTCTGAAGTCACATATGGACCATGGCTACGAGGATAATGATCTGGAAGTGCTACAAAGGACGCACTATCCTCATTATCAGAGTAGCCATGGGACATATGTCCCTCCCACACCTCCCTTTTCTTTTCACTCGTTACTAGATAGAGAGTAGATCAGAGCGAACGCTAGATTTTATTTATTTTATTTTTAGTTTTTTCTCGGTCAGAAGGAATAAAAAGAGGTCACACATATGTCCCATGGCTACTCTGATAATGAGGATAGTGCGTCCTTTGTAGCACTTCCAGATCATTTTATTTTATTTTTTTGCTTAACTCAGTGACCGCTCTCTGTACACAGCTCAGCCGAGAGATGACCCACACAGGACGCATCCGAGTCCAAGGCTGCGATTTCAAAGACAGTGAGGAGGAAAATGTCTTTATCCTCTTCCTACCACTGTACTTACGCTCACCCATATCACTCACAGCAAACAACAGGTACTTGGTTATGATGGGAAACTATCAAGTGCAAACATTTTATTTTCCTCAATCTTTGTGGATTGAACATAGCTCTAAGGAGTTGGCAGAAAAGAGCTATCCCTTCTCAAACAAGCTTGAAGACTCATTTGCGCGCGGAGCTTTGGATCCAATGATGACTTATTTCTCCCCAGGGGATGACTAGGCTTTTGCGCTTGATTGGGCTAACCGATCCTCGCTGGAGTACGGCGTATGGCAAGGGGATCCGCTGAAGCCAGATGTGACGATTCGAAAGTACATTTTTGAGACGGCTTATGCTGAGACCAAGTCGTCTAAGGACAAGCGAAGCCTACATTTATTTCTCGAAGACCAATGGAGCCTAATGAGGTTTGCCAAGGACACGATTGACGAGAACCTACGTGATGAACGGGTTGTGATGGAGATCCCTTGTCTGCAAGTGTTTGGTAAGTCTATGTGACTTATGTGGCAATAACGCGCCACACACCTTGACGAGATAAATTTTCGATATGAGGTTCTAGAACAAATCAATGCCATCTTATAGATAGATATGTAGTTACCCGCTACAGGTTCCTCTACCAGGGAATGAATAAATACCTCCATGGGTGTGGGCCCACATCTAATTCTTACTTACTTTTTCTACTGCTCACGATCTATCTACAAAATATATTTCAGTCTCGTTATCGCCGTCAGAGGTCATGATTTGAGTGGTCGTGGACATGTTCAGCCCGTTGGCATTGCCAAAGACCCCAGGAAGGCATAACAGCTCTGATTCTTTCTCGAAATAAGCCATCATATTCAGCCTTACTTTGAAGCTTTTGACCGTTATGGCAATTTCTTTGACTACTTTGTATATGTGGGGCGTTAGGCAAGTTAGTAAACAGATGACTAAAGGGATAAGAGGCACTGCGTGAACAAAGTGCTTTGCGAACGAGCATTGTCTACGGTACCATATCCGTATAAATATTAAATAAAACCCTGCTAATCCGACTTGCACCTACCTTTCGAGCTAATAGGGTGGTGCGGGTGGGACATACGTCCATGGCACCTATGACAATGTGAATAGGCCATCCTTCGTAGACCATTCAATAGAAAAAAGAGGTGAGTGGAAAGACAGAAAGTGCTGTATGTGGAAACTTATGCTTGAATGAGTAAAAGGAAGGAAAAGTCTATCTGGTGGAATGGAGACTTTGACTGAAACTGATCAAAGTGATTGAAGCTGATTAAAAAAAAAAAAAAAAAAAAAAACTCCATATACATATATTTATCATCATTCCCGTAGTAAACTCAGGTTACAGTATGGGAGATTTAGAATACGAACCGAAGCTCTATCAGCCTGCCTCGTTCAGCATCGGCTAAAGCAGAAATTGTCTAGTTGAAGGGGTGGAGATGGCTGGTTATTAATTGAATAAACGAAAGTTGTGTAACAGAATCATCGAAGAGAAAGGTTGGCATATTTTACTGCTCTGGTAACTAGCACTCCTACTATTGATTCCCCTGCTGTTGTTGTTTGTAATAGCTTAGAGAGACAAAGATTATTAAAACAAACCTTTTCAGGCTTAAGACTATATATATTAAAACAAGCCTTTTCAGGCTTAAGACTAAATATTGTCACATTGTTACTCTTTGAACTCTCTTGTTGTTTTGAATCCGGACATAAAAAGTGAAGATGTCGATGGTGTTTGCAGGATTGCCACTGCCGCTATTGCTGTTGCTGTTTTTGTTTCTGTTTTAAGTTTAGAGCTAGAATCCTTAGTTGCATAATGCTTCATACACGTACTTTCTCTTTTGGATGTTCCCTGCTCACGAAGTCTGGGCTTTGCGCTGACCAAAGCTGTGGAGTGCTTTACTGCATCAGTCTAGATAACGCGGTCAGGTTGTGAAGCAATGGATTTAACCGATGTCGATGGTAATAAGGCTGTTTGATGTTGTATCGTGAGAAGAATGTATATGGGCAGCAGTTGTGCCATTTCAATCCGATTTTGCAGTTGCCTCGTTATCTTTTGCCTGGGGCATAGAGTATGGTTCAGATTCCCATATTGATTCCCATATTGATTCCAATCTAGCTACTGGACCACGTATAAACTTTCTGTGAATTCGGTTAGGACTGCGGCTGTTATAATTGACTGACTGCATCCACGACGAGGACGATGACCAATCATTAGCTGTATGGGCATTTGACAACAGTGTTGGGGCTGCAGTTGTTATACTTGAATGACCGCGTCCACGACGAGGACGACGACGCGCCATTAGCTGTGTTGGCATTTAACGACGGTGGGACCATTCGGGTATAGCTTTCCATAATATTTCTAGCACGGAAGGCACTTGATCCAGAAGTAAAGGTTGTCAAGGCTTTAGTGGCAGCATCTTTGACGTCACTGTTATTGCCACCAATACTGTTGCTGATTAGGTTCGGTTGGGTCTTTTTGACAGTAACATGACGAGGAACAGGTCCTGAGGTGGCAACGGAGTGTGATACCATAATAATTGACGATGAGGTAGTCGCCATTGCTGCTATAGTTAAATCTATGATCGTACTTGCCGTGCTATACTGCTTGTCTTCTATTTTTCTTTGTCTTTGTTTCTTTTTATATCGTCGTTTCTTTGACAGCTGAGTGTTATGCTGAGTAAGAGGGTCAGAGGGCTCTTTGCGTTTCCTGATGGAATGTGGCGCCATAGTAGCTGGTGATGAGATAGCTGTTATTGTTGTTGTAATTAATGCTGTACTTGAGCTTGCCATGCTGCACTGGTTACTTTCTATTTCTTCTTGCCCTTGTTTCTTTTCATATCATCGTTTCTTTGGCAGCTGAGTGTCATGCTGGATAGGAGGGTTAGAGAGTTCTTTTCGTTTTGTGATGAAATGCATTTTTCTTTCTGGATAAGCAATGGGGAACTCAGTTGGAAAATAAAAAAGTGAAGGTATACTATTGCGATTAGCAATCATTTACATGGGTTATTACAATGGCTAATTTTTTACCTCTGGACCAACCGATTTGCGATTTCAAAGTATTGACTAAATAACGAATACATATTCAGCATCTTACTCTTTTGCGCCTTCTAGGGAGTTTATTCAAAAATAAAATAAAATAAAAAAAAATAAAAAAGAAAGCGGCGTAGCGGGAATTGAAATGGGTAATCTGCGCGCTTGTGATATCATCCGTCAATTTTCATATGCTCGCAAGGTGGAGAAAGAGAAAACTCTTACAGGTGGAGGGATAACCATCCTCAAAGATATGCAGGGTCATATATACATACAACAACAAGAGCACGAGCCACAATGCTCTCTTTGTATGGTGTGCAACAAAGAGAGAAAGGAAAACAGTGAGCGATGTGACGCGACTAAAGTAAAAGGACAGGATTCAGAGCACAAGCTTATCAACACTCGCATACTCCCATTTTTCGCCAGCATTAAGCTCGAGTACCTTTTTTTCTTTAGCAATGGGGTTCATCAGGTACTGTCAGTAGAGTTTGCTATTTGACTCTCTTCTCCCATTCTTTCTCTTCATCCTTAACAAAGAATAGGATGCATTGTCGTGGGAACTGTGCTGCGGCAGTTTTTGTTCAAACAGACTTTTTTCCTTTTTTTCTTTTCCTTATTTTCCTTTTCAAAGAGCCAAAGAGATACGACACGTCATTTCCTCGATACGATCGTGTGCTTTTTACTGGTCGATATATAAACGTTGATACTTTGTTTCACCTTCAAATCTTAATGTATTCTACATTGTATTGCATGAAAATAAAAAATAAAAATAAAAAAAAAAAAAGGCGCAGAGGTATTCTTACGAATGTCATGTGTTATTTTCCACCACACTCTGGAAAAACGGCAAGCTGCCAAAGTACAGGTCCAACGACAGTCTATCCCATCTCTTGTTAGGAGTGAAGAAAGGAAATAGAAGAAGAGGATAAAGAAGATAATCTCCTTTATCAATAAGAGTAAACAAGCTCGAGAGCAATACAGTCCATGCTCTGGTTGTTTATAGACAGGTTTTCCTTATGAGTCTTGAGGACAGAGCATTATTCCCACTTTCAATCGTGAGAGTCTCTTCTTTATCATATGAAATATGACAGATGACATCAAAGACACGTATATTTATTTATTTTTTATCTTTTTATATTGTTGTTTATCTTTTTAAATTGTTGCTTATCTTTTATTGGTCGCTCTTGAGCGTACAGCAAGCAAGGTACTTAGTACAGCGCGCTTTTGAACACCAATCACTCCTCGGCCCTTCTCCTCTTCTTGCGCGAACGTAAATAATAATAATAAGAAACCAATATAAAAAGGACTAATTTTGACTCTCTTCTTTTTTCTTCTTTTCTCTTCTCTTTCTCCTCGGTCTCCTCGACCATCGGCCTCCTCAACCAAGACAAAAAGGTAAGCAACACTCCCTAAACAATCACTCTTACTGAAGTTCTCAACACTGTCACTCTGTGCTTCACTGTCCTTGTTCTGATTATTTATTTTCTGCTTGTGTCTCTCTTTTCATTCCACGATTAGACTGCAACGACATGAAGCTGGCTAAAGCAACTGGGGCTTCATAACGCACAGCCAGGCTGCCACACTCAGGCGCCCATACTCGAACGGCTGCACTCCAACGAAAAGCCGTATTCAACTGGCCACGCTCCAGATGGCCACGCTCCAGACGGCCACGCTCCAGATGGCCACGCTCTAAACAGCCACGCTCTAAACGGCCTCGTACAAAGGCCAGTCTGCCGCAGTCAAACGAACAGACCTTCTCCACGGCCGTATAGCCAGCCCACCCCATCTTGGGATGATGGTCAAGGCTTCACGAATAATCCTAAATCATAGCAACCAGACCACTTCCCACAGCGTGGTCTGGAAGGCACTGGTACCGAAGCTCGACGCCACTAGGCGAAGGGTGAAACCAAAGAGAGGCCGAACAGTCCATCCAGGCAAAAAACAAACGCCTCCGGAAACAAATGCCTCAAAAAAAAAAGAAAAAAAAAAAAAAAAGAAAAAAAAAAAAAAACTAAATCAAAAAAAAAAAAAAGAAAAAAATCCAAAGAAAAAAAGAAACCAAAAAAAAAAAAAAAAAAAATCCAAAGAAAAGAAAAAGAAAGAAAAAAACCAAAGAAAAAAACCAAAGAAAAAAACCAAAGAAAAAAACCAAAGAAAAAAACCAAAAAAATAAACCAAAAAAACCAAAGAAAAAAAAAAATAACCCAAAGAAAAAACACAATTAAAAAAAAATTAACCAAAGAAAAAAAAAACCAAAAAAAAAGACTCAATAAAAGCCCCAAAAAAGAAAAGTAAAAAAAAAGATCTCATATCAGAAAGAAGAAAAAAGAAAAAAGAAAAAAGAAAAAAAGAAAAAAAAAAACCAATTAAAAACATAAGAAAGCCAAAAAAAAAAAAAAAAAAAAAAAAAAAACTCTTACTAACACAACACAAAGCACTCTTTAACATAGCAACAATGCACATCCAAGGTGCAATAACCAATGCATATCTAAGGTAGGTCCGAACGGGCATGAGCCTGAGCTGGTTCTTTAACGAGCCTTGCGATGGCGGAGCCCTTCGGTCCAGAATGGGAAAGGGAATGGGGATGGGGATGGGAATGGGTTAATAAATGTGTGTGTGTGCGGGCGTTTGCAAGGCCATGGGGCCTGACCAACGGAGCACGATATGCCAGACCACCTCCACGTGGTGTGCTCCGGACAACATCTTGGAGAGTCTTTTCGATGGTGACAAAGAAAAGCGCTTTCCAAGGTGGCTAAGAGTCTGGCTTCTTGTAGCTTAGGATAATAACCAGGTAAGCTAGATAGCTAGATAGCAAGCAATCTCTTAATAAAAAGTATTCACACAAAAAAAAAAAAAAAAAAAAAGCTTTAAAATGCAGTCTCCGAAAATTGAAAATTTAGTAGAGGCGGCATTGCTTAGATGATAGGAGGGTGAACTTATTAATGTACTGCCCCGAAAATGAGGGGTTCTGGTGCCTATTGTTATGTTATGAACAACTGGCTTTGGAAGAGAGGCTTCAATATATATATATATATATATTGAGAAGCACTTCCTTGGACTCTTCACCATGGAAGCACTTCTATTGTCTCCTGCACAAGTATAAATGAGGAGCACCCATGGAGCAATACTCAAAGTAAGCACTATCTTGCTGTGTGAACCAGCAACCTGCACTAGGCGGGATGGTGGGTACTCCTTGGTGACACACAGCTCCAATCCTCATGTCAGTCATCATCAAAATGTTTGCACCTCATTTACCACCAAACCTTAAAGTGTTTACATTGTCCAACAGACACCATTTTGCTATTCTTGCATTCTTGTTTATTTGCTGAATATCCATGCATGATTTCTTGGGTAGGTCATTCTTTATATGAGACATCCTTTTACTCTTTGACGCCTAATACATGTATGTGTGTATGTGTTTATTGTGTATAAAGACTCTCTCTGTTCTTTGTCTAAACAGGCACTAATGCAACAGCAGCGAGCACAACTGCGGTGATCGCATACATGACGGAAGCCGATGATGGTGAAGACAAGGCTGAGAGGCCAGAGCCATTAGAGCTTCCCTCTGCGCTTGTCCCACCATTTTCAAACTTGGTGTTGTTGCAGTAGACCGAATATGCCGCTTGAAGACTTGTCTGGACGGCCTCAATATTGCCGGGTGGACACAGAGCATCACATTTCGCGAGGAAGGAGACATCCTTGCCAAGGTTGCAAAAGCACTGCTGCTCTTTATTGGAAAGTTCATTGAAGGATGCTTGCTTCGAGGTATCGATCCCATTACAGCCTGGAACTGCGTGTGCCATATCATCCACGCACCCTTGGCACATGTTAGAGGCAGCATGGACCATGGAAGAGCCAACGAGCAGGACCAGGACCAAGGCTAAAAGTGTGATATAGGACTTTGAATGCATCTTGTATTCTTGTATTCTTGTATTGCTTTTCTGAAGAACGTGTAGCTGTATGAGTGTTTGTGAGAGTCTTAGCGAGGATGAGAAAGAGAGAGGATGAAAAGCAAGGTTGTTATAGGGGCGAAGAGCGCCTGCTTTTATATGTATACATATATATTTGAGTGTTCTAAATGTCCTTAAATGAAACAGAAACCTGTTTCCAGAACAGAGGAGCCCATTCACATTGCTTTTCACAGAAGTGTATTTACATGTACGAATATATATATATAATCAAAGTTTCTTAATTGCATGCATCCAACGCTCAAGTCGGAAAAAGCTTGCGCACAAATGTGGTCCGATTGGGTCCTCATATAGACATTTATAATTTGGCTCATTCTTTAAAATGGTTTCGACTTTGTCACTTTGTCAAACCTTGTTTTCTGCCAATAGGAACAATGGCTACATACTATTTCAACCAGCGATGGGAGAAATGAGAACATTTTTTTTCACAAGACAAATGGGCTCCCTTTAAACTCCAAAAGGTTTCCCCTTTAAACTCCAAAGGTCTCCAGGGCGTTACAATCTGGAGGCACAGTTGACAGACAATTGGGATCCATTTATGAACATGCTAATATGCTCATGACAAAATAAAGCATAAGGGCCTAAAAAGAACGTTTGAAAGTAGACACAGAGCAAAAAAGGTTAAAAAAAACGAGGTCCCGCCAAGAGCCCTGATTTATGATTTCTTGCGCCTGCAATTAGACACTGCGCCTGCAAACAGAACATCCCACCCCACCTCTGCAAACTTTTCTATAAAAAGGTCCCATACAACTAGTTCTTGTCCAAATCACAACAGCCATTCCTACAAGTCAAGCAAGCTAGCCAGTCCTCCACACACATACACATACACATACACCCAACACCCAAGACTCAATACACACTCACACAGTCATGTCAGCCATCAAGACCCTCTTGTTGATCTCCGCCCTCGGTGTCGGTGCCATCCAAGCCATTTGCACGCTTCACATCCAGCTGTACCAGCCCACTGTCAACGATATTTGCGTATTTGACTTTCCAGACTGTGCCAACTTTACTTCAGAGAATGCCTCATCATTTGGACTTGATGTTGCCTTTGACTACCCGACTGACACCCCTATTCACCGCCAAAAGACAACGTCACAAGAGGCACAACTGTTCAAAGCAGTGTATGGCAAGCAGCTTTTGGGGTGCTATGACTATGGTACTGCTACAACGACCTACATCAGACAATAGAACCTACTGATGGGTTAAAAAAAGAAAAGAAAAGAAAAGAAAAAAGAAAAAGAACCTGTAATAATAAATAAACTCTTGCTGCTCTCAAGATAAAATGATCCATTTGAATTCCAGCTGTAGAAGCCAAGTTCTTTCTATTAGGCCTCGGACAAAACCCTGAATGGGAAAAGTGGGCCAACTCGCAATTTTAGAGAAGAGAGAGAGAGCCTTCTATTTTGATCTTGTTATTATATAATTGAATATCTTTTTTTTTTTTTTTTTTTTTTTTTTTTTTTTTTTCGAATGTGGGCATGTGTTCCTTCTCCATACGCTTGTGTGCTTTTCTACACTAGTGTTTGTGTACGACTTAATACTTTTCTTAAGATTAACTTTATGAAAGGTCTACGCCCATATAGAGAAGTTGCAAAACCAGCTACCATTGATTCGCATTATGCTATATGGTATGCGGGCTTGATGCTACCCTGTTTAATTTAGTCGTCGGCAGAATCATTGCTCCAAGTCATCAGTGAGTTAAACGTTTGTATGTCCAACTAATAAGAAGCATGTAAGCCAGCCAAGGAATGACTTATTTTTATTCTTAATGAAAAAAGAAAAAAAAAGTAAAAACAAGGCATGTTATGTACAGCCTGCAATACAGTCCCTGCGAAAGGTCCCATCTCTTGTTAGGAGTGACGAGAGAGAATAGGTGAGGAGTATAAAGAAGACGGTTTTCTTTACTAGCATGAGTAAATAGTTCGAGGGCAATATAGCTCGCGCCTGCTTAATTGCGGATACCAGTATTTTTATATTTTATCATTTCTACAATTTACCTTTACTACTGTATATTATACATGCGCTTTGACTAAAACATGGGTGTGCAGATTTTAGTATTTCAGGGCAAATAGAGTATACTAGTGCTGATACAAGGGTTAGGTACTGCATTCAACCTGAGTCTTTCTTCAAGAAGGAGGTGATACCAAATTTTAGACTGTACAATTCTCATGTAAATTGAAAATTGTCCTCTTTGCAAAGACGACAATTAAATACTTAACTTCTTTTTACATGGGATTTGTGCGGGCCAAATTATAAGCGCCATGAAAACAAGAATTATAACTTTCCATGTAACGCGTATTTTTATTTATATCTCCAGTCAATGGTCATGTATCTCCGTTACCCGATCGTAATAAAATGTTTCACTTGCCTCTACTCCTCTGTATATCTTCCAACTTTTACTTCTCCTTTCCCCATCTCTTGTACCCAGCTCATAGACAAACAAAGCACCAAGTGCCTATCTCTTTTTATCTTCTACCTCTTTCCTGACTTCTTCTTAACTAGGGTCATTGGACGAATCTCCATACTGATCTAAAGATGGTTGTCATTTGAAACATTTTTTTTTAATCGATTGATTGCATGCTCTCTAAAAGCAACAGTGCCAGGGTTTTTAAAGCTGTTGACCATCATGAATATCCCACTAATGCACGTTGCCTCTGCAGCAACTGTGCCAGTTTCCTGGGATCAGTGTCAACAAGGCCAATTAAATACCAAAGATGCGAGGCGTATTTTGATCGTCACGCGGTCGATACCCGAAAACAATGGGTATATGGGCAACGACACTCATGGTCGCAAAGGCCCTTGACATCATTCCAGAACGAAACCAGCTCTGCTTCATTCATGGCCTCCTAGGAGGTTTTTTAATTCTAAACGGGATAGAAATGTTATCACGAAAACCTGCTATCAGATATGTATAGACAGGTTTAACAGAAAGTGGGCAAGAGGAAGGTGGTTTCATTCTGAGAATACGTCATCAATGCACTTTCAGGAAACAAGTCTCAATTAAGGACGTTTGCGAATAATCCGTTTCCAAATTTGCATATCTCAATATTGACCGTTTTTTCTAGACGTACAAACCAGAAATAATATTAATAGAGAGCTTACATAAGCAGCGGCTCGGCAATGGAAGCTGATGCGGCTTGAATATTAACTTGAACCTGGGGATGCTACCTGCGGCAGTAAGATGGATATGCAATGTCACATTAGGAAGCATGAGTTGCATAGCTCAGAGTTCGATGTTTCTTCGGCAGCAACATCTCAATTAAAGATACAATACAGAAAGAATTAAGGACTAATCGACTAATGACGCTGTATCTACAGTACATGGAAATGTTGGAATCATATTGGAGAGCCTAAAGATTCTCGGACGATGAGCCTGGTATACATCTGCTAGTAATGTGGGGACACCTTACGAGTAAGGATATGGATGACTGGTGTTAAGACGTCGTTGTTGTTAGCCCTTAAGGAAATGCTTTTGAGCGTACTATGCCACGACTCGACGTAGATGCTGACGCTGAATCAGGGATAGGATCTACTTTGACTATTTCTACCGAAACCTGTCTGCAACAGAACCAAAGTAATACTTGTTCAAGTGCTTTGCAACTCAATCTGCCGATTAAATTATCTTCTGTTTCCTTTTTTCTTTGAGCACGGCAAAATCCCGCTCCCACGCTTGTGACACATGTCGGGTACAGTAAAATACGTTCGGACAACATTGATGTGCTGCTGGCGAAGAATGCTGCTCCTTTCTTTTTTTTTACCTTACCAGAATATATATACAATCCTTTCTCTCGTATATTTGGCGCTTGTAGCGGAATCATATGACTTCTTAGATTTGCTTTGCCCTTTCTGGCTTGATCGTACAGTATCCGTGTAAGCACATTACTCGCATTGGGAATGAGATCAACGTTGAATATTCTTTGGTGCTGTTTGCTCCATTGATCGAAATACATGGTTTTAATAAGAGTCAGTATCCAGTCTTTCTTGTCGTAGGGAGAAACTTTGTCTTCTAGAATATTGACGACCTGAGGTGTGTCAAGATAAGTGAGTCAAAGAACAGAGATTCTGGCACGGTATTACTAATGCTTCTCTGAAGAATTTCTTCGAGTTCGTATTGCTTTTCCTTTCCCAAGTCAGCATCATCAATAATGAACATGGCATCGTCATTGCTGATATCTGAAGCGTTGGTGGTTATTACCTCCACGACACCTTCTACCTCTCGGCTCGTTTATGGCTGTCGGAGCCAAAGGTGAGTTACATCTGCTGCACTCAGCTTATTGTCTACCTTAATGGGAATAGGATTACATGTAGGTTATCCACAGAGAGCAGTCAGTGCTTACTTGACACTAAACGAGGAGCGGGAGAGCGGGAGTAATCTGCTCATCTACTTCTGGATATGGAGGATCTAGAATATCAATTGGTTACTCAAAAGGCCACAAAAATCAGTCTTTTCACTGGTCCAACTGTCCAATCGTCCGATCGACGTGAAAGTTTTTTTTTTACGCATTTCCTTTTTTTTTTTTTTTTTTTTGTTTGAGGTTTCTCTGGACAGATGAGAAAGATGAAGACAGATGAGAAATGAAATTCAGAAATATTGATTGATTATTCAATGCTGTTCAGATGCCAACTTTTTGGCATGCCATAGAGCCATTCTCATTGGTAGTGAGATGTTATTTAGCATTCAAAAAAAAAAAAAAAAAAAAAAAAAAAAAATCGCTCCTAATACATTATACATTTCAACAAATAAACACAGCACTCTACTTCGCCATCCAGAGAAACCAAACCTTTGGCGAAGTATTTTTTTTCTTTTGTCCAATGGTCACAAAAGAAACCCCGAGTTACAAGGGAGGCGAAGAAAAAAAATGGGTCAGTGCCTGGTGCAAAAAAATAAAAAAAAAAAAAAAAAAAAAAAAATTACCCCGAGGAACAGACAGCCCTCGACATCGCCACTTCTATCTTTTTTTTCTTTTTCTCTTTTCTCTCTCTCTCTTTTGCACACACAGCTCATCTCCTCCTCTCTTATTGTGTCCATCCGTCTCTATCTTTCTTTTGATTGAACTTCATTCATTCTTTTGTATATTCCTGATTGTCTACTGTAAGTTGTCTCTTCTCATAAGCTGTCTGCAGTTATTGTACTGTTTCAATACTAATATTGTCTTTCTCTTTCTTCCTTCATATTTGCAACATCAATAAAATAAAAAGGACGTTAATCCTCTAGTATTAAAGGATAAATAACTTGAAATGGGTCGGTTAGAAGCCTTAGTCACCCGTGGGTCTTTAACTCCACGAGTGGCATTTCAAATCGCTATCGCCTACTTGGAAATTGCTCAAAAGACCACGAATGAAGCGGTGGCGTTGGAGCAATGCATCGATGCCAACATCGCCCTATCCCGTATCCGTGGCTATGAACGCAAAAATCTTCTCGAGGCCACAGCTACAGATGATAAGATCCTGCGTATGAACGTCGCGTCCGCTTGGTTCCAACTTTCGCAGCAGTTTGAAAGGTTGAAACGTCCAGAAGAGAGTCAGAACAGCGCTAGGCAGGCTCAGAAGTGGAACCATAGCCAGCTACAAAATGTCCCACCACTGCCCCCAGCAGGCAACAACAGTATTGACACCAAAGCACTCATCAATAACACATCCATGAGTCCCGGTGCTATCAATCCTAATTTCAAAGAGCTCAAGTACTCCTCTACCGATGTCGCAACTATCTCGGATGAAATCTTTAAAACTGATATAATCCAACCCATCAAACAATACCAGCTGCCAGAGCCTGATGCGCGACTCACCGATATTCGCCAACTTAGGTTCTGTCTCAGTCTGCTACCGACCGCTCCTATGAAGATTGATGTCCCTTCAGACGAAGTACGAAAGTGGTGTAGTGAGGTAGCAAAGGATGCTGACGAACTAGAGCGGTTAAAGAAGCTAGCGGAGGGTGTGATTGGCGCGTTTAAAGATCGTGCTGTAAAGTCCGAAGCTGCTGTTAGCGAGATTGTCTGCCTGGCGCCAGTCCTTGAGAAAGACCTGCTTAGAACGATTCTTATGTTCCTTGCCAATGGTATCAATGAAAACATCTTGCTCGAAACACATCTACTCCAAGGTCTGGCCGAGGTGATGCAGCACGGTTCTCCTGAATACATTGATTCGGATGACTTCGTTGTGATTTTAAATCTCCTCAGCGATCGCATTCAAAATACTCACGTACAATCGGGCGATCATCTTTATCGTTTGGCTGCGGTAATTGCATGTGTTCTCGATGCCATGGTCAACAATCAAATCGCAGGATTGAGGCGTGTAGAACTTCATGAGCCACTAATGAACTTCCTAAAGGAATTGGAGGGAAGTTCGGATCCTCATCTAGTGTATTATGGAGCTTATGCTGCCCAGGCCTTACTATATATCCCTGACGATGAAACAACCATGCAAGCACTTCTCCGACGTACATCAGCAGTCCTGCGTGGTGTGTTTGGCGTTGTGGCTGCTGTCAAGGGACTTAATGTCAATGCAATCATAGAGGAGCTGGATAACGTTCAGAAAGAGCTTCCGTTGAAAGCTATAGCAGATGCGGGCGTAAATATGTACAAAGGAGTGACGTCGCTACTAGACAGTGGAGCAACATTCAAGGAATCCCTAAGTGAGGGTCTGAGCTTTACTCGTAAGACTGCATGGTATCCAGCACTGCGCATGGCGGATGCTCTACTCCAGACAGGCGAGTTCAGCAAGTTTAAGGCCCTTGTGTGTGGAGTAGTATGCAGACGAGTAACCGCTTTCCAGTGGGGAATATGTCAGCGATTGGGTCGGATTGCGGTCAATAAAGACTGGGGTCCCAGTACATGTCTGGATGCGCTTAAATTCCTTGGTGAGATTTACAAGAACGACAAGGACTGGGGTGCAGACCCTTCTATTAAACAATGGATCCTTACTATTCTTCATACTCTATCGGGCTCGAAGGAACAAGGAACTAATATGCCAAGTAAGTTTTGTTTTGTAGGTTTTGTAGGTTATTCACATCTACTTTATTCTCTCTATTTGCCAATTCTGAGCATGCCCTTCGGTTGTATTTGATACAATTTAGATGCTAGGTACATACTTCATGAACTCCGCGATGATGGAAACGAAGACAAAAAACAGCTGTACAAAAATACCTTAGCCAGCTTAGACCAAGAACCATGCAAGTACCCCATCATTATCACTTTAGCCGAGCCTGCTACTACTCACACTTTGCTCGATCGTGTCCAGAAGAAGCCTGATGTCGAAAAGGACCTGCGTCAACTTAAGCGACATCAACTAAAGAGTCGAGACGCCAAGGAATTTTATATTCCACTTCAAGCCAAGGAGCCACAAGCACGAGACACAGATCAATTTAGATTGTTTGATGAGGCATTGGAATTCCTGAAGAGTGATCGAAAGGTGTTCCTAGTCCTAGGTGATTCAGGTGCTGGCAAATCGACCTTCAATCACACACTCGAAAACTATTTATGGGACAATTATGAGAAAGAGAAAGGAAGAATCCCTCTCTATATCAACTTACCAAATATTGAAAGCCCTGAAAAGGATTTGGTTGCGAAACATCTACGAAAGACTGATTTCGATGAGCCACAGATCAAAGAACTCAAGAGGAGCCGCCAATTCATTCTCATCTGCGATGGATACGACGAAAGTAAACAGACAAGTAACCTGTATGTATCTAACCACTTCAATAAGCCTGGGGAATGGCAGGTACAGATGTTTATCACTTGCCGTACTGAATACCTTGGTTCAGACTATCGGGATCGTTTCCAACCTATGGAACGCAATAAGCAAACAGAAAAGTCCAAGTATCAGGAAGCAGTTATTCTTCCATTCTCCGAAGCCCAGATCAATGAGTATATTGCGCAATATGTGCGGAATAAGGATGCACAATGGAACTCGCATCAATATAAAAAAGCACTTGGGCATGTTCCTGGCCTTGCCGAGCTTGTGAAGAACCCATTCCTGCTCTCGCTGTCTCTGGACGTGCTTCCACGCATTATGGAGCCAGACCAAAACCTAGAAAACACAGTCATCAGGCGTGTGTCGCTGTACGACCAATTCATAGAGCTATGGCTGGAGCGAGGCAAGAAGCGATTAGAAGAAAGCATAAGTGAAGATGATAAGAGAATCTTTGAGATTTTGTCTGAGGAAGGGTTTGCACAGAATGGTATTCGATACCTAACCGAACTGGCAACTGCTATCTACAAGGAACAAGGAGGCGCTCCTGTTGTGGAATACTCTATTTTCCGGCATAAAGATTCATGGAAAGACGCTTTCTTCAGTCGAGACAACGGCAAACACCTACTCCGTGAGGCTTCTCCACTTACTCGCACTGGCAATATGCACAGGTTCATCCATCGCTCAATTCTGGAGTACAGTCTAGTTCGCTCGATCTTTGAGCCGCAAGATATTAAGGACATCACGATAGACGAAACCGGACAGGCAGTGGGACCGCCCTCACGTAGGGGAAGTGTCGGCTCGGCGTACAGTTTCGACATGGGAAGAAGGAACAAGACGCAAGAAGAGATCAATAGAGCAATCGCCCCAAATCCGGAATCGCCTCTGGTCTGGAGGAGCTTTGTAGATGACTCATCTATCCTACAGTTCTTGGAAGATAGAGCTCGGCTGGAACCCCTGTTCAGGGTACAGCTTCGCAACTACATCAACCTCTCAAAAGAAGACATCAAATGGCGAGTTGCAGCTGCTAACGCCATGACCGTCTTGGTGCGAGCGGGAGAAACATTCATTGGACAAGACTTGAGCCGCATTCAAATCCCATCGGCAGACCTAAGCTTTGGTATTTTCGAGTCAGCTAAACTGGAAGGGGCCGACCTGAGGAAGGTCAATATGCGTAGCTGTTGGCTTCGAGAGGCTGATTTGAGTGGCGCAAAGATGGCAGGTGTCCAATTTGGTGAATGGCCGCTACTGAAGGAAGGTGCTTGGGCTCAGTGGGGTGCCTACTCACCAAGTGGGGACACTTTGGCTGTTATAAACAAAAACAAGACTGTCAGTGTCTACTTCACAAAAACATGGGAGAAACTTGGCGTCTTGGAGGCCCGTGCAGATAATGATCCCAAGTTTGCATACTCACCTGATGGTCGACGCATAGCCTTTTGGGATGGCAGCCAAGATATCCCCGTGTATGCGGTGCCTGAGACAACTGAGACAGCTGAGGTGGGACTCATAAAGCTTATGTATACTTTACAAGGCCATACAGGAGCAATTACATGTGTTGCTTTCTCCCCAGATGAAAAGTACATCGTGTCTGCAAGTGAGGATCATACAGTGCGCATTTGGGATGCACAGACAGGTGGCCACCTGCATACTTTCGAAGAACACACCGATGCAGTTTTGGACTTGGCTTTCTCTCCAGTTGAAAATCTGCTTGCATCCGCCAGCAAAGATACAACAGTGCGTGTGTGGGATCTGACATCTAACGAGCTGAAGTTGACATTGCAAGGACATGACGATCAGATGAAGAAGGTCGCATTTTCCGCTGAGGGGCAGGTTATAGTAACCCTTCGAAGCGAAGGCACTTTGATCGTATATAACGCTGAATCTGGTGAAAAAAAATGGACCTGGAACCGTAATAATTGCGCTGAAAACATCGCTCACACTCCCGGTGCTGACAGCACCATTTGTCTCCCTGATACTGAAACCGAAACTATCATTTGCTCTCCCAATGGCCGGTACATTGCTGCATACACCCTTAAAGCAGTGTCTCTGTTTGATTCAGAGAAAGGGACAGTCCTTCAAACGATCACGGGACATTCTAACCTGATCTGCGGCATCGCGTTTTCGCCCAATAGCGAACAGATTGCGACTTGTGGTTATGACAATACAGTGCAGCTATGGGCCACCATATCAGGTCAATGCATCAATACCTTCCATGGTCATACTGGGCCAGTCAACCATGTAGCATATTCGCCAAGTGGCCATCAGGTCGCATCTTTCAGTCAGGATGAAACCGTGCGTCTGTGGGATACACAGCTATTGCATTCGACCCGATCATCCATTGGTCATACCAAGCCGGTCCGACGAGTGATTTCCTCTCCTGATGGACGACAAGTTGCATCTGGTAGTGAAGATGGAACTGTTTGTCTTTGGGATACACAAAAAGGACAGCCTATCCACACATTCGCAAGCCAGGGAAGCCAAGGATGCAGCACGGTCGATATCAAGTATTCCGATGATGGTAGTCAAATCATTGTGAATGACCAGTACAAGACCTTGCGTATTTATAATACTGAAACTGGCGAAAATATTTACAAATTGGAACGGCAAGAAACAACTGACGATCTCTTCCAATACGCGGCATATTCGCCTGATGGGAAACAGATCGCCACTGGTCATTTCAATGGGGATGTATGTCTGTGGAATGCAGAGGATGGAAAATTATTGTATTCGCTAGAAAGCCAAGGCGAAGGCAAGGCCATCAAGTGGATTGTATTCTCTCCAGATGGAAAACGGATTGCATCGTGTAGCTCTGACGGCAAAGCCACGTTCTGGGATATTGAGTCAAGAGCAGCCCTCCACACTATGGAATCACTTGCCAATGAACTGGTCTTTTCGCCGGATGGTCAACACATTGCTGCTATTAGCTTCAAAGACAATACATTCTACTGGGAGATAGTGAAGGCAGAGACAGGAGAGCTTAAGTATACCATCCCAGTTGAAGCACAGCAATTCTCTTTGAAATTCTCACCATCGGGTAAACAAGTGGCCGCAGGAAGTGCAGATGGATCAGTAAATTTGATGGATGTAGAAACAGGTAAACTGCTGCATCCGTCCAAGGGCCATACACAGTCCGTTCTTGACCTTGCATACTCGCCTGATGGTCACTTCATTGCTACCAGCAGTGCGGACGACACTGTACGTTTGTGGGATCCAGAGACAGGAGACTGTCTTGCCAAGATTCCACATGCCGATGGGGATGTATATAGTCTTACATGGAGCACATTTGAAGAAGAAGGAGGAAGGAAGGCTTTGTTCCTGACGACAGGTAATCGTAGTTCAGTTGTTCAAACGTGGCTAATTGAGACTGAGCCGACGAAGAAGTGCCGTTACCGTCTTAAATGGATTTCGCACCAGACTGTCCTTAATGCAGAGCAAACATCGATTCAAGGAGCGATCGGATTAAGTGAAGCTAACAGGAGGCTGTTAATTGAGCGTGGAGCGGTGGGTGAACCCGCGCCTCTGTTGACAATCCAGGGAGCCGCAAAGACGACCGCTATGTTATCCAAGATAAAGTCGTTCGCTTCAACATTCAAGAAACAAACACCACCATCGTCGTCAGCAAAGGCGGCACCAGAAAAGACGGCCAGTAGCAGTCGTAGTAATGGTCGTCATGGTAGTCGTAATGATGGCCATAAAGCGGCTCATAAGGATGGGCCTAAAGTTGGTGGTGGCGATGTAGTTGATGTACAAGAAGGATCCTTGGAAGGCACAGATGAGTCAACTAGTGGATATCAGTTCACGTACAGTGTTTGCGAGACATGCAAAGTTGCACATGTCATTCGATGCAGCCCACGCAGAGAAAGTCAAGAATTGGAAGAATAAGAAAGATGTTGTCAAATGGGAGTAAATAATATAAATTCACCATTGTCCATATAATCTTCGTTCTTATTCTTTATTTTTTAAACAAATTGGCCATAATTACGAGGAATTGTATATTCTACTTTTATTATGCCTTTGGGTTTTATTATTATTAAATCTTCACAGCTTCTT
The DNA here is from genome assembly GCF_002105155.1 of Lobosporangium transversale. NCBI lineage: Eukaryota > Fungi > Mortierellomycota > Mortierellomycetes > Mortierellales > Mortierellaceae > Lobosporangium > Lobosporangium transversale. The sequence continues at coordinate 160,109 of NW_019029010.1, read as the reverse complement.
ACTAAGCTACATTGTTCAAGAATTTTAAACACTCGGATGGTGTATAAACTTTAATACATTTGAATGGTTGCTTTTAATGTTAAAAAATCTAATAAAACTATTGCATAAAAGAAAGGAGGCCCCCATTCACCGCTTTTGTTTTTTTTTAATAAAATGACACCCTTTTTCTTCCATCCCCTGTCCCTCGTTACTGCCTCTATTTTACCAACGTCTTTTAAATCTTTAACTTTTTCTCTAGATAGCGGACTGATTTCCTATCGATGATGACCGTTTGATACTTCAGCAACCTCAAGACATCTGTCTCCTGCATGACCGTGACATCCACTTGCTGTAAGTTGTTCGTTGCACGCCACAAATTCTCATTCTCTTGATGAGCCACAACAAGGATTGAATCCCAGCCATGTTGTCTTTGAATCTTCTCGAATTCCCGAGCCTTATGAGAATCTAAAACAATATCATCCACAATCACCAACTGATCCTGTGCATATTTGGTCGACAACGCAATACGCAGACCCATCTCCTGAACCTTACGAGGCAATTCACTTGAATGATCTCTAGGCTTTGGTCCAAATGCAATTCCACCTATTCAAATAGATATAATATATGTGAGTTATCGGTTTAAAAGCCTCTCGAAAATAAGCAAAATAAAAGCAAAGCGCTTCTTTTTTTTTTTTTTTTTTTTTTTTTTTTTTTACCTCCGCGACGTTGAGGCGCACGTAAAGATCCCACACGAGCAGCGCCACGTCCTTTCTGCGGTGCAGCCTTGCGAGTTGTTCCACTGACTTCGCTTCTTCCTTTGGTCGAATGTGTTCCCTGACGCTCCGCATCTCTTTGCCAGACAACTACTCTGTGCAAGATATCCTTCCTCAAAGGAGCTCCAAAGACTTGGCGTTTCAAGTTGATCATATCCTTGGGTTCATTTGTTCTGAAATCCCGGAGCCATGCTTGCAAAGGTGTATAGAATGAGTTGTCAGAGTTTTGTGTAGCTGTTGGTCCCTCTTGCTCATTCTGCTGGGAAGGGACTTGTCCTACTGGTGTAGTATGTGATGTTGTCGTTTCAATTGCCTCAGCGCGGGTAGATGTGAATGTAGAAAACCTAGAAGCAGCTGGGAGAAAAGAAAGAAGGAAAAAAAAAAAAAAGAAAAAAATCCCCATCAGTATCCAAGGCTTTATCTATTTTTTTTTTTTCTTCTAATTATAATAACACAAGCAGAGAATGCATTTGCTCCTTGTTTGTTGTCCAGATACTCACCAATTGCCTTCAAACCCAACTGTGCCATTCATTATTAAGATGATTATTGGGTAATTGGATAGGTCATGATGAAGGAAAGAAAGAAAAAACAAGAGAGATAGAAAAGAAGGTTAATTTCCTAAGCAATTTCAATCGTTCCTGACGCCTACTGATAACGCCTGATAGTATTGGATATGGCAAGGCTGAGAGACGCGAGTCAAACTTATTTATTTTTTAAGAACACACAGCAATTTGATGCTAATTGCAAACTGAGCAGCATTCTTTCAGCATAAATGCAGCCATTGTTGTAGGACGCCTTTTTTTTTTTTTTTTTTTTTTCTTTTCCCTTTGTCTCCGTGTGATTGTCCCGATGAACTAAGAGTAAAATTGAAGTTTCATTCAATTACCGAGCGTTGAACAAAGAGTCCAGGACGAACAAGGCTGACCAATGATGCCATAGTAAAAATTAAATTTAAAACTGGTCCTGAAGATGAAAAATTATAAGGATTCCTGCTGCTCTGTGCTCGCGGAAAGGAAGAAGACGAGAAGATAGGATGTGAAGACGAATGAAACAAGTCAGTCTGAATAGGCCACTTGCTATTCCTATGGAATGGACGACAAGTACTCGCGAAGAGATCAGTTTATTTGGTTAGTGGCTTTTGTCTGTTGACTCGGGAAGCAATAAACTGTGATAATTGTGACTGCTGGAGAACTAATTTTGACGAACTGTACAAAAATATTATGTAGCCCGTTTCATTTGGTCATGATACCTTATATTTTTTGAATACTTTCGAGTGTATTGGCAGCCAATTGGCTCGCTTGTTGCGAGTATTGTTGCAAGTCCGTCACGTAGTGAAATGCCACCAGAACAATTCAATCATCGTTTTTAGATTAAAAATATAAGGTATCATGACCAAATGAAATTGGCGATATGAACAATTGCTTGGATAATTCTAATTCCTCTAGATAAAATATGTAACAATCTTCTTCCACATGGAACGAGAAGACTTCATATCTTCTTTGTCAGATTCTGAAGGAATAAATCGGCCTGTATCCAGATCTGCATCCTCAGCTCTGACCAGCTTGGTCTTCCTCACAAACTTGTACGAGAAGAACAGGATTGGAGAGACTACCCAAGGGAACCAAGCCCCCAAAAGCCCCTTGGCATAAGTTTCCCGAGCAGAATGATATTCCTTCATCTGTTCTGCACTAGCGCCTGCGCCTGGGTGGTGTGGTGCACTTGTCACCGACAAATAACAGTTTGCAATAACACAGCAGCAACCTATCACCGTTCCCAGAATATTACCGTAAGGGTAACCCCAAGAGACATAGGGCAAATCCTTGACTGCTCGACTCTGTTTCTTCCAGCAATACCGAAATCGAAAATGGAGAAACAAAATAAAGACCCAGATTTGGAAGATGAGGGATCCATTAATGGCTACGAACCATTGAAAGACCACTCCGGAACCGACAAAGATGGTAGTTAGAGACAAACATGAACAGGCCGTGACAACAGCTACAGCCAAAAGAGGAACGCCACGTGAATTCGTGTAGCCGATTATCTTATGGGCCCAACCGTTACGAGAAAGAGACAACAACATCCTCGTAGCCACATAAAAGTCCGAGTTGATGGCTGAGAATACGGATGTGAAGACCACAGCATTCATGTAATTGGCTGCGGCATTGATACCAGCCTTGGCAAACACGATTGTGAACGGAGCCTTGGCAGCAGATGAATTGGAATTAAGAAGTGAAGGATCGTCGTTACGAATAATGGACCCGAGCAAGAAAATGGAAACGATATAAAAGAATGCAATACGGATCAACACAGTGTTAACAGCCTTCGGGACATGCTTGTGGGGGTTACGAGACTCTGCGGCTGTGACACCAGTCATTTCAGTACCTCCGTAGGCAAAGCCGACAGAGACTAAAGCCGTGATGAAGCCCATGAACCCTCCTTTGAAGGGTGCTCCCTCAATGTGCCAAGCATCCATTCCATACTTGACGTTACCAAGAACACCAGCATCAACCAAGATGCCACAGATGATGAACATGATGATTGTAATAACTTTGAGGATCGAGAACCAGTACTCGAGTTCGCCGTAAGCTCTCACGCCCGCTAGGTTAATCAACACCATGACAATGATGATGATTAAGGGAACGATCCAAGTTGGAAACGTGGAGCCCTGAGGCAACCAGAAACCGACAATAATAGCCGAGGCTGAAAGCTCTGCAGGAATAGTCAAGGCCCAGTAGATGAAGTACATCCAAGTCATCTGGAATGATGAGGCTTCATCAAAGACACGCCCGCCCCAGGCGTTGAAGGCGCCAGGAAGTGGAAGCAGCGTTGCAATTTCACCGATAGCTTGACATACAAACACGAGCCAGAAGCCAATAGTCGCATATGCCAGTACTTAGAAAAGAAAAGAAAAGAAAAAAAAAGTTTGGAAGAGAAATAAGTTTATGTATTCTTAGTGCCAGAGATGGAGGGGAAAAAAAAAAAAAAAAAAAAAAAAAAAAAACTTACAAGCGCCTCCTGGGCCAGCTGTTGCGATGGTTGTGCCAGATGTCAAGAAGAGACCGGTACCAATGGTAGCGGAGACAGCAATCATGACCATATGGCGTAGTCGGAGACCGCGTTTGAGCCCCTCCTGCTCAGCAGCCAAAACCTCATGGTGATCAACATTTTGCATATGATCGACTTCATATTTCTCTGTTGCATCAGCAACGCTTTCTTCTTGCTTTGACATGATGCGTTGTTTAAGAAATCCGCGATTTATATCTTTTACGAGAGGAAATGACGCATGAGGTTCAGTACAGAGCAAGGTAAAAAAAAAAAAAAAAGAAAGAAAGAAAGAAAAACAAATAAAGTTGAAGGATAAGACGAAATAGATGTATATGTTGAAGTTTTTTTTACTACTTTTCGTTTCAAGACATGTGCGGATTGCATGATAGGAATGTGTTGGATTTTGGGCTATACTTGATGCGAGATTTTGAATGTGATCTAATGTGACCTGATGGGCTGTGTTTAGTCGTTCTCATCCTTACTGTAAATTTATAATACGTTTGAAATAAGCACTGGCTATGTCTGTGTGAGTGGACGTTCAGACTCACATTGACGACCTCAAAAAAAAAAAAAAAAAAAAAAAAAAGACCGCAAATTGCGCCTAATGACAAGGAAAGACAAGTTCAAAGAGGGATAACGACTCTAAGCCTTCTCGATCAAATTCTTTGGGTACTCGTGTTTGTATGTATCTGTACCGGGATAGATTGGACATGCTTACCAGCAGACATTTTTAACGCCTTGATTATAGAAGACAAGGGTATAGAGGAATAAAGATTACAAGAATGACCAATAATGATGCCCTCAAAAGCTAAGAAGGAATTCCTATAAAGGCGACCAATCATACCCCTATATGAGTCTATGAAATAAACGCAAATGGTAAGTCTTCTTTGTAATTTCGTGAAGTATGAGTACATGGACAGAGATGTGTAAAAAAAGCTCAAACAAGTCAAACGCTTCTCTAACGACTCTATCAGATTCATGCCCCTTTTTGTTCTCGAATTCATGCAATGTAACATGATTTTTTTCTGCAGATGCGTTACATGTAATACATTACTAACCAGACCTTAAACCAGATTAAGCTGGAGATTTTCCCGTTAAAAAGGAACGTTCTTACCCAATCGTCACAGTTTCCCAGGAGCGCTTTTGTCTATGACGTCTCTTGGATCTTGAAACCCAATCTTCTTTGCCCTCCCATTTAATCTCTTTGGCTTTGCCTCCTTTTTCGTTTTATATAAATATATATGTAATTATTTTTTCAAGGAGCTCTTTTCAACTTAAAAAACCGCCTTCTTATTTTAAATAGATCCTATTCCTCGAAGAAAATTGGAGCTGTTAGGCAATCATCTGCTATTGATGGTAAGCATAGATTTTCGATGAAACCCTGATTGACTTCATATCCCTTGCATTACCATATGACAAGGCTGTACGGAGGTTTTTTTTATTATTGTTAATTTGATTATTTCTACAAACTATCGGCTTACAGCAGATGATGATCGAATAAGAACAAAGGCAAGATAGTGTAATAGCGGAAGAAAGAAAGAAAGAAAGAAAGAAGGAGACCTATATCTCTCAGTCTGATTCATTTTCATCCACCTGAACAGGGCATGGAACGCTCAAAATTCGGTTTGTCTCGACTACGTAACCCGTCAGAGCCCTTCCATAGACACAGCCTGTGTCAATTCCAACAGTCCATGGCTTCACATTTAAGTTTCGACTGGCGTTATGTCCATAGACAATTAAACTGTCCGGTTTGCCATCAGTGTCTCGGGAGTTTTGCTCATCATTATACTGATCCACCCAAGCACGGCCCTTCTTGGCCTTGCGTAATGGTGTCCCGTCTTCACGGATGTTACGGATATTCACCAGAACCCAGGGTTCTTGCTTGTCTAGGCTATGGCGAGGATCAATCCCCGCGTGAACTACATGGATAGGAATCTTATTCAACGACAATTCTGGAGGCAACGACAGGATCAATGGGCAAGACAACAGATATTCATACTGTTTTTTGTTCATTGTCATCGCAAGTTTGTGATGCTCGGAGTTCAGAATCAAATCTGAGGGGTAATTTGGAAGATTTGGTATATCTCCTTCAGATTTACTTTTGGATTCCTCTTCCAATAGCTTTTTTTCTGAAGGACTGAGGCTGTCGAGATAGCCTCTCCATCGGATGACCTTGTCATCGTGATTACCACGGACACACTTTGCTTTTAATGCACGGGCCTTGTTGATCACCTCTAACGAATATGGGCCCTTGCTCACTATGTCTCCTACAAGGATTAATCTATCCTTGCCCCTCTTGAATTTAATATCTTTTAAAAAGCCATTGAAGCCAACAAGGCCTCCATGGATATCCCCGACAATGATAGTACGTCGACCTTTTTGTGGACGGAGTTCTTGAGATGAAACGACCTTTCTATAATTATATCGCGCATAAGGATCAGAGGGAAGCGATTCCGGCGGCGTATTAGGCTGCTTTGGTGAACGGAGACCAGCGGAATCTTGTTGGCTAGCTGGCAAATCAGCTAGAGTGACAGGGGAGGCCAAGGTTGTGGCCGAGGTGACAAGGAGCAAGGCAGTAAGGAGAGATTTTAAGTGCATGATTTGGTCTTGAAGAAGAAAAGAAGAGGATGGGAAGTAAATGGGAAAAGAAGAGGACCAGAAAGTATGAAAAGGAAAGAGGATGAAGGAGAGAGGATAAAGAAAGAACTAGAAAATGAGCAAGCAGAAGTATTTATATATTTGTTATTACGTGTTTTGGTCCTCCCATTTGGGGATCAATGCAGTTGTGTGATGTGTGATGTTCAAAGGATTTTGTACGAGCATTTACGAAATCCCTTCTTCACTTCTCATTACGCTAAAAAAAGCTTAGTACCATCTTGCTTTCGAACAATTTGGCAATTAAAGTTTATTACCGTGTTGTATGACAAAAGAAAAAAAAAAAGGGTTTCAAGAGCAATTGTCCTTAGTATTTTCCATTGACATCTTGTCAACTGTTTTCCCCAACGGGCCAAGTATATTTTATATCTGTTTTTTTTTTTTTTTTTTTTTTTTTTTTAAAAAAAATAAAAAAAACGTTGCAGAAAAGATATAACAAAAAGTTACTTTTTTCAAGGCAAATTAATATCAAAAGAGGTGAATATAAGCCTGCCTGTACTCTTTATAGCAACGATCAAGTTACATTTTGTGGTCCTAGAGAGAGGCAGTAGATACTTTTCATGGGGAAATGAGGTAAAATGAATATGATTCAGTAATTATCCTGCTCTGGCTACTGCAATTGAAAGATCGACAATCCAGACAGAAACTAGTCCTACCTGTTGGCCCAATACATCACATGCAGTTGGACCATAACTTCAAAGAAGATTCCAAAAATCGAACAAATCCTTTTTGCATATCTCACACCAGAATTATTGTATTGGCCTTGGTATTGGATATAAATCCTAACAATAACTGATTCAAGATCGAAGACAGCCCCAACAGCTTCATCCCTGCATATGGATTTTGAGGGCAGTTGCGATTAATTACAGGTGAAAGCTTCATTCAATGGTATATATCCAACTCTTTTTCGGTCAAACTGTGCTTCTAAACAATCTAAACTATATCTATATTCTAATAATCTATCTATATTCTAATTATCTATGTTCTAATTTACGAGTTCTTATTCTGCTCGATCTTGGCAGCAGCGGCACGCATTTTAGCACCCTTAAACTTGACAATATGGAACACAAGGGTACAAACAATATTGATGACGGCCATGATAATACCATAATTACCATATCCAATACTATCCACAATGAGCTGGGCAGTCAATGAAAAGATGCATGCAAAGATCATCCTTAAACAGCCGACCGCTGCTGTCGCAGAAGATCCTTGTCCTGGGATAGCATTGACTACGTAAGCGGAACCGGCGGACATGACCTGACCCATACCAAAGTTATAGATTGAAAAGCCAACAATAGGTACAGCGATGTGGAGATGATCTTGAGCACTCCATGCAAAGAGAAGAGCACCCAAAGGGACAATGATATAAGCAGCAATCCACATTGTAATTGACAATCGATCTTCCAGGATCGCCTCGCCTCCATTTCTACGCTGGCCACGTACCAAGGAGAGATCAGACAGTTTACCGCCCATCATAGCACCGATAACGCTTCCAACGCCGGCGCCGAGATAGGTTAGACCTGTTTCGAATTCGTTTAGCCCATAGCGACTCGTAAATAGCTCAGGAACAATGGTTTCGACTACAAAAAAAAAAAAAAAAAAAAAAAAAGACGGGCAGGGTAAGGGAAATGAAAAATTAGTAAGAGCCGAAAAAGAATGTAGTGTCTTTGTGTTCTTCAGAGAGTTGCATCGCTTACTGGAAAACATGAGGCCAAAGACCATTCCGAGCTCAATAGCAGAGAGGATGATGACAGGATGCCTTAATAAGAATACGGCTTTAAATGGATTAACAAATCCCTTTTTGGTTCGTGTCGGCAAGCCTTTAGTCTCAAGCGAGTCCAAATCTTCTGGCTCTACACGGTAAGTTTCAGGCAAGAAAAAGAACAGCTCCAAGATCACTACAACACTGACGATGGCCATGAAATAGAATGTAGATCGCCAACCGAATGCGTGTGCTAGGAGACCGCCAATCGGAGGCCCTAAGACCGGACCAAGGAATTGACCCAAGAAGAATAAGCCCATTGATGTTCCTTGCTCAGCTGGTGGCTTAAGAGAGACAAGTTGAAATTTCAAAGAAATGTAAGTAAGAGCATCATGGTCGTTGAGAACTATATAAAGAGAGTATAGATGGATTCAGTTGAGATTGCTTACATAAATATCGGTTATAGTCCCTGCTCCAAGAATGGTGGCTCCGCCAGAGCCTACCGCTTGAAAGATTCGAGCGAGAATAAGGGGAGCGGCTGAGTTGGAATATCCGCCACCAAAAGATGCAACCGTAAATACTACTGCATAAACAAGATAAAGAATACGGCGGATCTTGAATGTATCGGAGAGCGTTGAAGTAATAAGGGGAGCAACGCCCATGAAGAGGATGAATAAGGACACTGACGCATTGATGCTCGTCTGAGATGCATTCAGATCCTCAGAAATCTGAACCAGAGATGGAAACTAAATGGAAAAAAGATGTGGAAAAAGTTAGACTGCTTTGTAATGATTCAGAGAAACTACAGAATGAGCTGAATGAGCGAGACATTTTATCCGTCTTGTTTGGACAGTAATTCATATATTTTTGAGTGGTCTTGATTTCATTGGTGGTGAAATGTCAAAATCAGCCACTAGATCAAATTCACATTGATGAATAATTACTTGACCAGACGAAATGGAGAATTCATGAATAATTGAACAAGACATACATAAATAGTAGAGCTAAAACCAGCAAGTGAACCCGCCTGAGAAATAACAAAGAGAATAACTGCCTTTCTTCTACGGGAAAGTCCCTCTCGAGGATCACCTTTTATTTCAGGATAAAAAGGTGGTTGACTCCTCCAGAAGCTTTTCTCAGGGGCCACGCTTAAAGAAAGAGAGCAAGAGTCGTTCTGATCAACAGCAATCGTTGGCCCTGGTATCCCAGCAACCACAACTGCGCTCATGGTGTCATTGGAGCATGGCAAGGAATGCTCATGTTTGTCTTCAAGATCATGAATGGTGGTAACAGATGACTCTGCATCTTTCTCATTAAGCTTCATTGTGTGATCTTTATTGTGAAGAGAAGAAGTGTGATGAGAGGAAAGAGGAAAGGATGAGAATTTTTCCTTTTAAACTTATTAGAAATGGCTGCTCAGTACAAAAAATCCAAAAAAAGATACTAGCCATACATGTTCATGTACATTTAGTTTCATGGTGACTTTTAAGCCAGATACGAATGGCTCGTGCGCATCTGCGACGTTGATCAAGGGAAATGATTTTAACAAATCAGAACCATAATCCTGAATATATTGCGAAACTTGACAGAAATTCATCTGTGATATCCTCTTGACGTGGAGTACGGTTTGCAAACTTTTTCCTTGAACTGTAGTATCCCAATGTTTGTCACTATCTAACTAAGATAAGAAAAGTAAACGACTGAAGACGACTATTTATTTATTAAATCAAGTGGTCATAGAAAACTTAAAAGAATGATTTTAACCAATCTATGAATCCTCCGTCACTACTAATATCAGAATCATCGCCTATGTCACCGCCTACTTTTTGTTTTGGAGTGATCCTTAAGTTGGGCCACGTCCGCTTCATCCATTTCATCTCAGCAGCTTCAATCTTAGCTGCCATACGAGTAACATTCAGCTCCTGTAGATTCTTTATTCCTGCAAGCCTGTCCATCCCACTCTCTAACGACATCTCCAAACACCCACGTTGGACAGGGTAGTTTACATCTTCATAGTCTGTATATGGATCATAAGAAGCATATCCTAGCCATAATGTCTCCAAGTTTGAAAACCGCCCTAATCGTTCATACACTCTGTTCTGTATTATCCGCCCTTCACCGAAGTAGGCCTCTCCAACTACTGTTTCTTCATCCTGACTGCCTGATAGATCTGGCCTTGGGATGTGGGAGATGATGACCTTGAGGACCTTGAGCGAACTTTCACAAGCCCAAGGTTTGAGTCGCCCTGCTGCTGAATCCAAATCCATAAAGTCATTTGCATTTAAAGTGTAGGCCGCCGGTTGCCAACTGAAATTATCGTTGATCGTGGTCAAAACCTGAAGTTTTGGACATATTGATAGTATTGAAGCTAAATCCTTTGAGAAGTACTTGCAATCTGTAATATCTAACTCCGCTAAGTTGGAGCAGTGCCTTCCTAAATTTAACATGGATAACTTTCCAAAGTTGATATAGCTCTTTGTTCTCACTATTGTCCATCCTTGATGTTGACACGGATTCGCCAATAGTGAAGCCACTTCTTCATCCTCTAGACCTCGCATCATATTTCCGCCTTCTCCCAACTGCAACTGATGAACTTTAGGCATGTATCTCGACATTTTCTCCACTAAGGCCTCGATAATATCTTTATCGACGTCACCGACTCCGAGGTCCTCAACATGATAACAAGACTCCCATAATTGTGGCCAGAAAGACTTGGAGTTGGTAGTGTCGTGACATCTTCCTAAAATCAAGACCTTGAGTCCCTGCAGAAGAGGAAGAAACACTTCTCCATCTTTGGATGCATTATCCTGACTCCAGCTAGGCGGCTCATTCTGTGCGTCTTTGAGATCCAGCTGAATGGTTAGTGATCGAAGTCTTGTTGAAGAGCATTTAGACAAAAGATACTTGACCCTCCACACATCTGTAAGAGGCTTTTTGTTCCCACCATTCTCAATGATGAGCTCTTTCACATGGGGTGCAAAAGCTGCATAGGCCCTGAGAAGGTCATCCGAAGCAATATCAAAAGGAGTGACATAGAGGCGGTCATGTTTAATTGAAGGGCAATAGCTGAGAAAAAAGAGGACTAGTTCAGGGGCCGATGGTTTCTCGAGTGATCCGGCAGCGATTTTTAAGTCCTTGTTGTCATCATGAGCGAAAGGCAGCTCAAAAAATTTGAGAAGGTTATGGATGGAAGGGGTTTGGTGGATAAAATGACCATACTTTTCAAGGACTGAAGGCGGATTATTGGTTTGTGGACCTTGCGGCGATTGTTGTTGTTGAAGCTTTAGGTGATGATCCTGGTAATATGCCATCAAGACCATTTCGCTGAAGGCCTTCCTTTGAGTAAATTTTAATGAAGTTACATTATACCACAGATATGGGGTGGTTGCTCTGTGCCATATTCTATTGACTTGAGCACAGTGGGCAAGGTCATTTCGTTTTAATTGGGAGAAGATGAGTTCGTCAAGTTCAGGGATGTCAAACATAAATGGATGAGTGGGGGAAAAGGAGAGAAGAGGAATGAGATTTTTTAAGAGGTTGATGGAGATGTGTTTTTTAAAATGAGATGTTGAGGCGATGTTTGTTGTAGACATGACCTGTAGATTTTGAAATGCTGCGCCATGCTTAACTTGATGTGTAACCTTTTTTTACAACATTATGTTCATGGATAGGGCGCAATAGAGCGTTCCCTATCGTACCGCATCTACATCTTAAAGCCTCTCTGTTAATGCGCACTCTAAGTTTCCAAGTAAGCAATCATGAAGTATCTACTGAGTGGCGTACTGGGCAATGGAACCAATGTTCAGGTCTAATAGGAGACGAAATCGAGGGACTGACTTGTTTCCTCATTCTTGATGAAAAGTGAAGTACACTTTCTTTTTGTTATTAAGAAACTTTACAAGAAACATGAACTGGCAGCATCAAGTGATATGGTTTCAAGCCCACAGCTTAAGGATAGTTATTCTCGAAGTCACAAGAATTTTAAAGACTTGCACCGCCAAGGCAGACATTTGAGAGTTTTCGTAATTTTTTTTTCTTTTTTTTTTTTTTTTTTCGTCAAGGATCTTCATCGTGATAATGAATTCAATCCTTAGCTTGACGAAAATTTCGTCAAAGACGTCCCTGGACGTAAAAATCATCACGAATTTACATCGGGTTCATTTTTGCTTGTGAAAACTCCCTATTTAACATTCTCAATTTGCTCCGTCGGTGGATTTTCTCCTTAGCTTTGCATACTGGTACTTCAGTTATATATCGTGCCAGTCAAACTCACCAATGAAAATCACTGCCCGAGAGTATTGCCATCTGACGCCTCGGTCAATATACTTCAGCAGTAAAGCAGAAGGAGAGAAAAATGGACATTGTGATGATGAAAAAAGTTTCTATGCTAGACCAATAGATAGTCTCAGAGAGCCACCTTCTTATCTGTGCATCTTCTTACAAGGTAGGTGTCTTTTTTAGCCAATTACAATTCTTGAACTGGCTCTGGTATGTTGTATTTGATCTGATGCCCCATCCCTGCTTTATGATGTCTAACACATACATGTTTGCATATTATGCATGCCAATGACGCTCGCTTTGCTCTGGTACTGAGCCTGCTGGTTGCTTACGGTAAAGTTGGTGCACTTTTTAAGATATTTATGCATGCATCAGGACATCAGAACGTTGAAGAAGGTGGCAGGATTTTTAAATTTAAGGAGGAAAGGCTTATGTATGGCATAAGGAACCAAGATGTACGTGTGTGCGTACACCCGGAACAAAGATGGAGATGATAGATTGTAAAATGCCGAGGGAGAGAAAGATAGAGGGGAATAAGTGTCCGTGTGCATACTAGTCTTTGTCTATGCATTGACGAGAGCATGAACGTTTTTTTAAAAATAGGTTCCGGTTGCCATTAGTATTGTCCTCGTCATTTGGTCATGCACATATTCTAAAAACATATAATTATTGAATTGATTTGGTCGGCTCAGAATTTTGAATAATCTTAAATGAGTTGGTGGCCAAAATCAGCCACCGATTCAATACACAAATCCCATTCAATGTGACGCGCTTTTTCTGGGGCCAATTCAATCAATATATTTTTACAATATGTGCATGACCAAATGACGAGGACAATATATACAAAACCAAATCAAATTTCATTGGCTAGCCTATTTTGTTTAGGGACGACCCAGTCCTTTTCCATTCTACATACTAATGGAAGCTAGGTTGTGGATATAAAAAGGACCGCTTTTTCTTTCTTCTTTTCATCTTAACTTCCTGACTTTCTCTCATCATCCAGACCTTCACACTTACACAGTATTTGAAAAGTGAAAAAAATGTTGAATAAACGATCCGTCTTACTTCTACTCTTGGCCGTTCAGTCGGTTTTTGCCGAAGTCCCCATCAAGCCTGTGCCTAGCGAACGTTTATCCAGTCATAACTTCATTGAAAATCAATTGCCTATTGCCGAACAGACACACGAGGTCATCAATGTTCCTGACACCTCTTTTGTGCTTATCTCGCAAATGAGCAACAGCGTGCTGTTGAAAGCTCAAGTCGATACTCACGGTGCTATCCAGCAACTAGGCGCATTCGAAATGGAAAACAGCACTGCTGCCCTCCATGGACTGGCTCATTCCCAACGGTATCCTGGTAAAATCTGGCTTACACTCCAAAAAGCCAACAAGCTGGTGCTGATCGATCCCAAGACCGATTCAGCCCAAACGACACCCGAAGTTGTACAGGAGATTATGGTGCCTACCCCTGGCAATGGTCCCCATTACGTTGGTGAATATGGTGACGAGCTCTGGGTCACTCTCCAGGATAGCTCCGAGGTGCTCCGTATCAGCCATGTCAACACATCTGATTATACAATCTATACGGCCCAACCTCGTCCTATCTTTATCGCTCAACATCCTCTCAACAACATGTTCTATACTGGACAAGACAACTCTGCCTCCATTATGAAGATCGACCCTACAACTGGAGTTACAACCCAAATCGCAATCCCTGCAGACGCTGGTAAGACTCCCGTTGGAATGATCACTGGGCCCAATGGCATTTGGTTTACACTCCTTGGCGACGAGACTAGTGGCACCGGCACTATTGGTCACATTCATGCTGATGATACTGTCACCTATCACAAATTGACATCTCCTTTGGGAATCAACGCGGCCTTGTTGCATCTCGCCTTTGACCTTGATCATGCAAACACCCATGCCCTCTGGCTCCTGTCGTCCTCGATCATCAACACTAACGCTTTGGATACGATCATCAGGGTCTCTTTCGACGAACAATGGCAGACCATCAAAAATGAAGATGTCATGGCCATGCCAACTCAACAGTGCAAGGCTCATCGAGTCTTGATCACGCCCTCCAACGTGTTCGCCACTGAACTTACCTCATCTAAGCTTTTGTCCTTTTATACCACTAATTTGTAATATGATATAAAATAAAATAAAGATAATAAAAATAAAGTGTAGAGTACCTTGATCTTTTCTACAGTCTGAACTTCCGCGTAGCCTTTATTTATGTCAATGTGTCTCTTTGTCTATGAATCAATAACCGCCATTGACTAAACGCATAAATATTAAAATTAGACATTTGCCCTGTATGCTCCCTTCCTTTTTTTTTTTTTTTTTTTTTTTTCCTCTAACCATGTGAATACATTGTCCTTCTAGCTGATATATTCTTCCTGGAAATACATATTAGTATGTGTAAAATGTGTTTGGTGCTTTCTTAAAAAAATGATCGCAAGAGTCATGGTCAGTCCTATACACCTATGAAGGTAAATGTACATGCTATGTACATGTACATGTACATCTACGTGTTCAATGCAAGGGACGTTTGGACTACTGGACTGCTGCATCCCTGCATATCTTTGTTTTCACAAAAAAAAAAAAAACTTTAGATTGGAAAATTTGAGAGCATACTAAAGATGGAGTTACTTTCAAACACTATGATTTTCGTACTGAGGAAAAGTGTATATGCAATAGAGAGGCTATCGAAATCAATAGCTGAGGACAAGGGAAAGAAAACGCTTCTTCTTTGAG
Source organism: Lobosporangium transversale (assembly GCF_002105155.1). Taxonomy (NCBI): domain Eukaryota; kingdom Fungi; phylum Mortierellomycota; class Mortierellomycetes; order Mortierellales; family Mortierellaceae; genus Lobosporangium; species Lobosporangium transversale. Next base: position 144,918 of record NW_019029010.1, on the reverse strand, counting down.
AGGGCGGAAAAAAGGGTTAGAAGGGAGTTATGATGACTGTTACCAAATGATCAAGCAAATATTCTATCGTTTATGACCAACCAGACAATGAACGTGCGTGTAAAAAAGGATTGGTGTATAAAAGGATATGTTTCACAACCATTTCCTAGTACAAAGGGGCCATAATACTATAGGCAAAAAGAGCCGTATCTAGCAATACATTACTTGGTACCTGGCTCCAATTAACAAGCAACTTTTTTTTTAACCATTGCATGCCATTTGTGTATAAAGGTGTTCAACTGTCATTAAAAACACATCCATTAACAAAGTATCTAATTTCCCACGAAAGAACCATCCGAAGCATTGACATTTATAGATATCAACCTTGTCATCCATACTCTTCTTAAGAAGAATCTATTGTCCGTATCCCGATTGTGAGGGCTACAAATTATTACTAATGAGCTATTCGTCACGTTATTAAGATCCTTAACTGCTGTAGTATTTTTTGAGAACACAATTTGCCCCTGAGTCCAACTGCTTTACTGCCCAGCTCGGTATCTCAGCTTGACAATATCATGATGTGGTTAATGGTGGTGAGGTGCCTTTAATGATTATTCAGGTTGGTAACAAGGAAGCTATCTATTTCTACTATTATGGTATATGACAGAAAAAAAACTTGTCATAAAATGCTGCTCATGGTCAGCAGTGCACCATCACGCCCGCAGTTTTATGGCACTCGCTACACACAAAACGTTGGCTGCCCTTGCTGTCTAACCCATTCATCCCTGTTATTGAAGTACTCTGCTTTTGAGTCAGCTCTGGTGGTAGAGCAATGGTCTTTAGTGATACCTCATGGTTGATCTTAGCCATGGGAGAAAGTGGTCTGAATTTGGGTTCCGTAGTCACCACTGCTTCAAGCCTTATGTTAGGCTCTGAGGTCTTCATAGGCTTACCAATAGCGCCACGTTGCTCCAAAAGCTTTCTATTAGATTCGCTTAGCCCAATCACTCTTTCCAAGCATGTCTTCTTCGCATTCAACAGAGTGTGTTTCGAGGTCCACTTCAACCGGTATCGGCACTTGCCCTCGTTCTTATGAATGCTCCACATCCAAACAGAGCCATTTTTGCATCCCATTGCCAGCAATAAGCCTTCCTCGGAAGTATTGAACCAAGCGAGAGAATGGACCTGCGAGATATATAAGCCACTATCCTGAATAGCAACTAAACGTTGGCCTGATTCTGCGTCCCAAACGCATACTGCCTTGTCCTCACCACCCCCAGAGGCAAAAAACTGGCCATCAGCCGAATAAGCCACAACCTTGACATCGCCTGAATGACTTCTGACTAGTTTCTTTGGCCTTATTCCAGCTTGTGCTTTTAGCGCTTCTGCTTCTTCCACTTCTACCATAGCTAAATCTCCGCGGTTATATGCACAGACAATTCGACGGCCACATGGTGAAACTGCCACAGCGGTAATGCTTCCTTGAACTTCCACCATCTGGCGTACTTGGCCGTCATTGGTGTCAAACAGATACAGACCGTCCATGCCTTTCTCACAAAGAGTGACGATTTGATGTCCATTAGGCAGGTACATAAGATGACGAGATCGATGTGATCCAAGCTCAATAGAATGAAGGGGGTCTTCCAATCTCTCTGTAGACCATACTGTGATCTTGCCACGGCTCGTCAACGAGGCTACTTGCCGACCGTCGGGTGAAAATGCGACAGAAGCCACTGAGGCACACTGGTTTTGTAATATGCGGAAGGGTTGTCCTGTTTTGCTTTCCCAGATACGAACATCTCCATTTTTGTAGCCAGATACGATGAAGTTGCCATTAGATGAGAAAGCCATATCACTGATACAGTGGCCTTGGGCATCTTTTCGACCTAGGATCTGGAGTTGGCTCGAATAAACGTCCCAAAGATGCAAAGCGTCGCTATTATCGCGAGAAGCAAGTAGATGACCAGTTTGTGAATACTTGACGTCAAGGACTCCACCTTGGTAGCCTTGCAATGTCTGCATAATATGCCCTGTTTGTGCATCCCAAAGGCGCACTGTGCCGTCATCGCTAGCAGAGGCCACCTGCATTCCATCAGGTGAGCTGGTAATGCTATTGATAAGACATGTATGGCCAGATGTAGCATGAACCGATGATGGCAACTGAGCATCCCATAGACGAACCGTCTTGTCGCGACTGAACGATGCAATCTGATGACCACTTGGTGAAAACACCACCTGATCGATTGTGCTTGTATGGCCATAAAAGGTGTTGATCAATTGTCCAGACTTAACGTCCCAGAGTCGAACTGTCTTATCCGAACTACATGTGGCAATTTGGCCACCATGGGGCTGGAATGCCGCGTCTAAGATATTATGAGCATGTCCTTCGAGGGTGTGGATGATGGCCTTTGTGCGTGCATCGCAAATGTATGCTTTTTCTCTCTCGCGCGCGACGAAGAGCTTTCGATCAAAAGAGAATTTGAAGCTATTCAGATAATCGTCCAACCTCATGGCTGTTTTCAATTCGCCTGATTGAGCGTCCCAAGCATGAAGAATAGAGCCGTGGCCATCGGAAATGATTTCGCGGCCGTCTGGAGAGTAAGCAATATGCTTTACACGGTTTTCGTTGCCCTCCAGCGACAACTGTGATGATCCCGATGATGAGTCCCAAAGCTTGATCGTTCCATCTTCACCGGCTGATGCAAGTTGTTTCCCATCAGGTGAGTATGCCAGGAAAACCACGTTCTGTATGTGGTCTTTCAAGTTGAATAAACGCTCCCCTGACGATGTATCCCACACATACACAGAATCGTCGTCGTATGCGATGGACGCAATTTGGTGGCCACTGGGCGAGTACTCCAGAAACCGAATCCTACCCAAATGCCCTGTTAAAGTCAGGATATGTTTTCCAGACGTTGCTTCGCATATGTGAATCTCTTTGTTGTCAGTGGGAAGAGCGATGTACCGGCTGTCCGGTGAATAGGGGTTGAAGCCATTGATAGAAGCTGCATTCCTCGACCAGAGCTTGTTCCATGTCAATGTATCGAAGACATTGACCATGCCGTTCGTAGTCCATACAGTCAGTGTTTTCCCATCTGGCGAATATGTGCCGCCGGAAGCACTTGAATCGAACTCCAGATATAACCATTCGCCGAACTGCACTCCCTTCATCAATGCACCACTCAGGTCTGCTTCGCGAAGCCAGCTATTGGCCATCTTGACCCTTCTCAAATCTGCTTCTTGAAGCTGAGCTGAATCAAAGTTGCCATGTCGTAAATCCGCTCCTGGGATCCGGATCCCGCGCAAATCGGCTCCACCGAATGACATACCAGCACGAACCAGGATCGTCATGGCGTTCGCTGCTGCTATCCGCCACTTGTTGTCCTTCCTCGAATGCTCAATATATCCCAGCAGCTGTCGTTTGAATACAGGCTCCAACTGAGTTCGCTCCACTAGGAACTGCATAATAGATGACTCGTTCACAAAGCTCTTCCAAACTAAAGGCGACGCCTCATTGGGCTCGGGCTCTTGTGTATGTAACACACTCAACTCGTCGTCCTGTGATTCAAAGCTGTAAACAGAACTGATACTTCCTCGTCTCATTGATGGTGTTGGCACTACATCGTCAGCATTCATTGCTGTAATGTCCTTTGCCCCCCGCGGCTCATATATCGCTCGGACCAAACAGTATTCCAGAACCGAACGGTGGATAAAGCGGAACTGGTTGCCGATACGGATCAGGGGCGATGCCTCGCGCAAAAGATGCTTGTCATCCTCTCGGTTGAAAAACTCCTCCTTCCATGTACCTTTGTCCTGGAACGGAGAGTAATCTACAACAGAGCTGCCGCCTTGGTTCCTGTAAATTGCAGTTGCCAACGCAGTCAGATACCGGATCCCGTTCTGTGCAAAACCCTCGTCGCATAGTATCTCAAATGTTCTTCTATCTTTCGACTTCAATGTGCCATTCAATCGCTTCTTGCCTCGCTCGAGCCATAATTGGATGTATTGGTCATAGAGTGAGACGCGTTTGACCTCTGTGGAGCCTCGATATGGATCTGCCATCTGCGGTAGGACTTCAAGTGACAGCGACAGCAGGAATGGGTTCCTCACTAGGCCTTGGAGACTTGGTACCTGTTTTAATGCGTTTCGATAGTCTCCAACTCGCCACACTGGGTCTACGACTTTTACATACTGCACAATGTAATCATCAACTTGGGCATTAGAAAATGGTGTGATAAATGCTTCTTGGAATAGGCAGTCCCCCGTCTGCTGGTCACGGTCTGCTGGTTGAAAGCGGTCCCGATAGTCCTGGCCAAGGTGCTCACTGCGGCAACTGATCACCATCTTGACTTTCCATTCTCCTTTCTCATTCAGCTTGTTGCTCATATACAAGTTGCTTGTCAGCTTCGTTTCGTCATATCCATCACAGATGAGAATGAGCTCGCGATTCATCTTAAGCTCCTTAATCTGTGGCTCTGTAAAGTCAGCTCTCCGCAACTGCTTTGCAACCAGGTCTCTCTCTGGATTGTCGATAGCTGGTAAACTGATAAAGAGTGGAATCTTTCCAATATCTTTTTCGTATTTATCCCACAAACGACGTTCTAATGTACGAACGAAAGTCGACTTGCCGGCACCTGAATCGCCTTGAATAAGAAACACTGTTCGATTGCTCTTGAGAAACTCTTCCACCTTGTCCATTAATGGAAAATCATCATCTTTAGACCTGTGGCTTGCTTTGGCTCGAAGCGGGATATAGATACGTCGATCATCTGGGTGGAGGGCTTCGGATTGTTGCCGCTTAAGTTGGCGTAGGCTTTTTTCGACATCTGGCTTCTTCTGAACACGGTCGAGTAGGGACGGAGATGTAGACTGTTGCGAAGATGTAATGATTGGATGATGACATGGGGTTTCATTCATGCACATAGCGTAGAATTTATGATTCGTTTCATCTCCATCATTAGCCAGTTGCGAGAGTAACCTTTCAGCAGCTAATAGTGGAAAGTGTAAACGAGTATTAGGGCACGATTATATTATTAATTGGTAATAACAAAACCTGATTAGCTCGAAGAAGGGGCGGGGAGGGAGTTACCTTGCTGACTACTAGCGGATACCTGGGCTAGGCGTTTGAGGATGGCGAGGATCCATTGCTTAGTATGATTGTAATCCCCCCAATCAAAACTATTCTTATAAAGTTGACCCAAGAAAGCAATTGCATCTTGGCGAGACTCCATGGTCCGCTTTGTGTCAGCGGCATATTGGCCTAGTCGCTGACATATTCCCCACTGGAAGGCTAGCTCAAATCGACACGGCGCCATACGAACAAGGATCTTGAATTTGGGGAGCTCACCTGTCTGTAGCAAGGCATCGGCCATCCTTAGTGCTGGATACCATGCAGTCTTTTTTTTAAAGCTCAGACCCTCCTTCATACATTGCATAAATGTTTCCCCACTCTCTGAGAGGGATACTGAACCATTATACAAACGCAGGCTTGCGTTTACTACGCTTGATATCGGAGGCAGCTGCTCTTGAATTTTGCCGATCTCATCCAAAAACCTATTCATATCGAAGCTCTTAACAGCGCTCACTACACCAAATACACCCCGAAGGACTGCTGTTGTGCGCCTGAGCATAGCCTGCATAGTTGTTTCGTCGTCAGGAATGTATAACAAGGCTTGGTAGGCATAGGCTGCATAATATTGTAGATGTGGATCCGAGCAGCTCCTAAGTGTTTCCAAGTAAGCCGCTAGAGGCTCGTGAAGCCGTTCACGCTTGAGGCCTTTGACTTGGTTGTTGACCATGGCATCCAAGACATTCGAAACTGTAGCAGCCAGTGAATAGAGGTGTTCACTCGACTGAATGTGAGTGTCTTGTATACGTGTACTGAGCATGTTTAAGATCTTGACGAGATCATCCGAATCAATATGTCCGGGAAGACCACTTTGCATCAGCTGGGCTAGGCCTTCTAGTAGATGCGTCTTTAGTAGGAGATTCCGATCGATCTCGTCCACAAGTGCCATCATCAGCTTCCTGAACTGGACCTTACTGAGAACCGGAGCCAAGCATACCACCTCAGCAACTGTAGCTTCGGCTTTGATATTTCCATCACTGGTGAACATGGCAATCATCTCTGATGCGAGACTCTGCAGTCGTTCCATCTCGTCTTTATCCTTGGATCTAGCGATAGACCATTTCTGTTCCTCTTTATGGGGACTTTTCATTGGAAGAGGTGCAGATGGTAGTAGACTGAGGCAGTGCACGAGCTGCTGAACATCCTCCAATCGTTCATCTACTTCTGGTAGTTTGCATTTTTCAGACGTTGGTAGGACATCGCTATTGAAGATCTCTGAACGAATATCATACATCGAGAGCTGGATTGATTTGAGGACCGCAATGTCTTTGCTGCTGCTCGGAATGGAGAATATAGAGGATATAGGAGATATAGGGCTACTTTCAACGCCATAGCCGTATGTGTTAATGCTATTGATGTTCTTTTCGTTAATACTTCTGGTGTCAGTGTTGACGCTGCTTCTTCTATCGATACTACTTCTTCTGCTGATGGTGTGACTGTCGCTGTCATTGGTGATGCTGCTTCTTCCGTCGTCGATGCTCTCTCTTACTTTAATGTTGTTGCTGTGGTCGTTATTGATGGTGCTGCCACTAATACTAGAGCTTGAGCTGTGTAGAGAAGACTGGGTTCCACCTTGGTGATGGCGCCATTTCTTAACCTGACTGAAACAGGCCTTCGCCTCGCTTTGACGATTTATTTTCTCAAACTGTTGTCCAAGCTCTTGCCAAGCGCTTGAAATGTCTTGACACAGGCACTTGTCCACCAGAGTCGAAGATGAAGCGAGCTTCTTCCGCTCGTGGCTTCGTATGCGATATAAAGCAGCGCAAGCATCTAAGCATTGTTCCAGGGCCACTTTGGGGTCTCGTTCTTGATAAGAAAGCTCCAGATTAGCTCTGGCAACTTTAATTGCCACTTGGCATTGTAAAGAACCACGAGTAACCAAGGCTTCAAACCGATCCATTCTTTCTACTTTTTTTTTTTACTAAGAGAGATAACATGAATTATTTGATGTCAGTGGCAATATCATATGGTATTAATTAGGCTGAAACACAAACACTATTTGGATAGAACATACAATTAAGGGTTGACAAGTGATCAAGTGATATAACAAAGTCAAGCCGTTTGTAGATGGAGGTAACCGAGAGGTAAATTGCGCAAATGCAATCGCAGGGGGAGGGAGAGAGGGAAAGAGGGAAAGGGTAGCAGCTAAGATGGACGTGGGGATGAGGGTAGTTTATATAGTATAAAGTCGAGAATGGGAAGAGAAAGTGAAAGAAGAAAAATTTAGGTTTTCAGGACAACACGTCCGTCCCACCGAGTTTATTCAGCGCTGTATTCCCGCATTGACCGTTACGGCCATTGACGGATCATGCATCCCCAAAATGTGATGCCAGTTGTTTTTTTTCTCCAGACCTCCAAGGATCAGCAGAATAAGCTTCAATGCAACCCTACATGCCTCTCAATGACATCGTACAACCAGTCATGGGAGAAAAAGATTTCAGGCTTTTGTTTTTTTGTTTTTTTTTTTTTTTTAATCTTGCTTGCCAGGCATGAGCCATTGAATCAATGATCAATTGGACTTGTTTATTTTGTTTTCGTATTGTTTACGGGTTAGTGTTTTTTGTATCTTGCCTCTTTTCTTGCATATTCCCTCTTTTCTCCATGTAAATGATCCGTGCGTCCTTCAAGATCATGCAGCAGACAAAGAATAGTATCGTTTTCTGGAAACTTACAGTCTCAGCTATTTTTCTCACTTGTCTACTGTATTTGGTATGATTGGAAACAATGATGCCTTTTTTTTTTTCTTTTTTTCTTTTTTTCCTTTTCTCTAGGGAAATCAACATCTTTACTTCCATTAAAACGTTGTACATGTACATTCTTAAACATTCAGACAGAAAACATCCCCATCTTTATAAGTGTTTAATTGAATAACAAACGCTGATAGTGAAACCTTCATCAGTCTCTCACTCTCGATGAGCGGATTAAACGAGCATGGAGATTTGTTAACAACATCATAATATCGTTGAAGCCTATAATTATTCCGAGGGAGAAAGAGTTCGTGAATAGGGATGATGATTGGGGAATGACATAGTCACGCTTGCAATTGTGGTTCATGTTTACAATGGAAGCATCAGAATCTCAGCGTTTGTTTTTTTTTTTTTTTTTTTTTTTTGTCTCCGCTAAAGTTGTTAAAGTTACTGATTTTTGATTTTTGACAATGGCTGTAAGGAGTTAGTTGAACTAGATCAATGGATGACTATAATAGGGATATCCACCATAATAATTATGAACCTGAGGATTAACATATGGCAAATAAGAGAAGCTTGAAAATCAATTATACAGAAGGTAGTGTGTATAGATAGAGAAACAATCAAGAGTCAAGTCACTAAACCGTTAAAGAAATAAGCGACTTCAGTATCGGTACTGCATCTAAAATGGCTTTTTTTTAATAGCAAGCACCTTTGGGGTACAAGGCAATTAGGTCAAGTAGCCAATTTGTTCGGATTACAATGTCGCGGATTTGTACGACCAAAGTTCGTCATCTTGTTTACGATGGAAGAACAATGAGCAATCAGAGTTTATTCATTCATTCTTTTTGCTAATGCAGATCGGAAAATGAAAATGAATCATTGAACCATTGGATCGCTGAGTCATTCACACACACCGGCTATGACGAAAAGAACAATAAAAAAACGTCATGAAAACCAATACACCGTCTTGGATGGTGCCTGAATACAGTTTCGCAGAGAGTTGTTTATTAATTGAGTGATTGAGTGATTGAGTGAAAACTGTCACTGTTTAGAAAACTAGCCATCCAATAAGCTCGGCTTTCTGTGGTGCATGGGATGAATAAGATGTGGTTTCTCTCCACTTTTCCCCTTCCTTCAAAGAAAAAACCAGAGCTGCTCTCATTGGCGTGTTCGTTCTCGGGAAGAATACATAAGCTAATAAAGTATATATATATCAAAGCAACTCACCCCGAGTAATTCACGCAATTGTGACGACCGATCTCTCAGTCATTTTTGCTTGTATATCGGCAGGGCATGGAAGCAGGGAGATGTCAACACGAAAGTATTTCTCGGGAGAGTGCAAGTATAGCTCTGGTTACTACACGTATCTTCAATATCAGTCTAGGCAAAGGAGCACCTTATGTGAAGGCAAAGACAACAAACTACAGACTACTGCAGAACTATAGACTTTTAGGCAGAGGCAAAAGAGTTTGATAAAATGAAGAAATTTATACGCGTATAAAAAAATTGATGCATCATCCCCATGTCGTTATAAGGTCGGGTTGCATCAACGTCAACATCAACTCTGGTAACAGCAGCTCTGTCAATAGAGACAAAACATTTTAAATTGGTGGCTGAATATTCCGAACTCAGAAATCAAAGCACAGCGGACTCTTTTTCCAATAGCGCGCAATTGTCAAAATAATAATAGTAATTGTACCAAACAAGGTACATGTACATTCCTTCAACATGCCATTAAAAAAGCGGACCGCATGGCATTGTTGGTGTTGTTATGGTCACGTGGAGGACTAGCTGCCAACCTATAAAAGTGTAGCGGCTCAGGAGACTCTAGATCTTTGTTTCTTCTTTTTGTTCAACAGGGATGTTTAGGTACTGGTTATTCTTGTTTAGGTAAAGAACTTCCCCAACACTCATCATCAGTCGTAGATAGACCATTACAAGATCCTTCTTTTGTCAACAGAACCATTTGTATACTGACTGTTCTCAACCAGACTTTGTGTGCTGTACAGTTTTATTTGTGTTCGTTCGAAGTATTTTTTCTATCTCTGTAGCTGGGAGCGGCCAGCTACATAAACCATTCAAGAGCCACATTTCCTACTAAGTCAGCTCCAAATTTCCCAACAACATTCACAGTGTAATATAAATATCATGGATGTTTAGATAGGAGTTTCCCTCGTATTGTGCTTAGTTTAGTGTTTGCGAAATCTCATTGCTTTTACCTATAAGGCAAGAGCCAACTGCGATGAAGTCGCATGATTCTATTTGAGCTTACGATTGTAAGTCTGCAACTCTTTTATAGTTTACTATATGTTCATATACATGTAGACTGTGATTACGTGTTCATTGAAACATCATGTCACCCTTTACTTTCGTTACGGCCGTATGTGCCTAGGGGCATTAAGCATGTAAGAGCTTCCAGTGCAGTATGCCCGAATAGCACTTAAGCCAACCCCATGTAAATACGTTTCTGGAGGGAACATCCATCAGGCGAATCATGCCATCCCTAAAGTGTGTATGCAGAACCAATATTTTTGTATACTTGTACAGGGCTCAGAGCTCTAATTAAATCAAGAGGTAGAGGAGGACTTCTATAAGGAGATTGGTGGACTGATGACAGCATTGGTCCCGTATTCTACAAACTTTTTTTTATATTTTTTCAGGTTGATGATATAGAGCCAGTGCAGCCACTGAAGAATGTTTGTATGGCTTCAAGAGCATCCCAAGTCGCCCATTACCATTACGTTTAATTTATGCTGCGGAGGCTCTTACTCTGTTGTGGGCAGGCTACACCAACATTTTTACGTCTTCGCCATGCTATTATCACATGAGCAACAAACTGTTATACCCAAACTCTATTATTAAGGTTCAATGATTGGCTCATTCCCATATTACTATTCGCACAGCAGTGCACCGCCTCGGCCAAGTTCAGCGGTGAAGAAAAAAGAAAAAAAGGTGTTGGAAACTGTTATAGCAAAATGTACCAAGATTATGTATCATGACTAGCTGTTTTTTACATTCCCAAACAGCCTTCACAACCCTTTGATAAAAGCTTTGTTCAAGTCGGTGAGTCAAGCAGGGCTCCAATTGTGAAATAAACTGATTTACCAACAAAAATATGAGATTTACAACATCGGGAAGCTTTATTTCATTTTTTTTTTTCTTCAAATGAAATCGACTATGGCAACTATAATAAGAACAACCATTGTTTAGGAAAGGCAATAGAGCTTTGAGGCGCTGCTTGACTATCTCTTTTTTTTTTAGAGAATAAAGAATATATGACGTGGATAGTTGGCCAAGGCTTGCTTAAACATTCGTCGCATTTCATGCTTTCTTTTATCTTTGTACGAGAAGACTAAGGGGTTGGAGTGAATCCAGCAGCAATACAACCGACCATGCATGTTCCAAGCCCTGCATTACAAGCTACTATAGCAGCAGGGACACCAGCACCCGCGGTAACTGTTCCGAAAGTAAAACCCGCTCCTGCGTAGCATGCTACCACAAGAGCATTACATCCTGATTGGCAAATCCCATAGGCAAGAGGACCTGCATTTGAGAGACCAACCATGGCCAAAAGGACAACAAAGGATTTACGGGAAAGCATGTTTTTTGAGGAGGGAAGTAGAGGTAAAGACTGGTGGTGAGTGGTGCTGGAGAAGGACAAGAGAAGGATGAAGAAGAAAGAAGAGAAAGAGGGGAAGGAAAAGGAAGAAAAAAGGCGCGCCTTTTATTGCATCAAGTCACATCAAACCTTATTTTTTGTGCGATATCGGTTTTGGCAACAGCCACAATTATTTCTACAACTAAAAAGAGAGCCCATACAATCATCCATATCAAATAGTTGTCTTTTCTGGAAGCGAAAGTGTTTCTTGAGAGAGTTTAAACCCGACTACTACAGCACGCGTATCTTCGTTCTCAGTCTAGACAAGGAGTCATCTCCTGTGGGAGCAAAAGCCAGAGTTGTATAACGAACTTCTCCAGACTTTTATAGGCAAAGGTGAAAATGGTTGATAAAAAATAAGATAAAAAAAGGACATGTTGTCGCCTCATATTGTTATAAGATAGCGTAGTACTATCGCCAACAGCTATAGCTCTAATCTGCGACAGACGACAGTTTCAATGATGGTTCTGAGCCAATTGAAAACTATTTTTAAAGGTGGCTGAATGTTCTGATTCCAGAAATCAAAGCACCCTGTCCTCAATTACTCCGAAAAAAGTAAAATAAAAAGGATATGAACCACAATACTACAGGTCATATAGATGTATGATTGAATAGTTGATTCTTTTTTTTTTTTTTTTTTTTTTTTTACAGAGTCGTTATAGAAGCCTGTGACTATACCACAGTTGAACCTAGTGAATCATACTAATTCCAAAATATACAGAGCCAAAAAAAAAAAAAAAAAAAAAAAAAAAAAAAAAAAGCCTCGCGTGTTGTTCGTTGGTCAAGTTGAAGCTCGTCGGCTGTGTCTATAAACTGTAATACCGAAATGCACTGAGCATGTCAAACCCGACCACAGCATTCCCAAACAACCTTCAGGGCACACAGATAAAAAGTACTGTTCAGAAGAATGAATCGAACAAGGTTTCAATTGCAAAACAAACTGGTTTTCTAACAAAGCTATGAGGTTTGCAACCCCAAAAAAATAAAAAGCTTTATTGTTTTCGTTCACTTGAAATAACCCATAATGAAAACAGCTTTTGTTTCTTTTTTTTTTTTTTTTTTTTTTTTTTGTAGAATAGAGGGTAAGCGATGCGCATAGTAAGCCAAGGCTTATTTAAACGCTCATCGCATTTCATGATTTCTTTTTTTTTTTTTATTGCGCCGAAAGACTAGGGGATTGGCGTGAGTCCAGCAGCAACACAGCCGACCATGCATGTTCCAAGCCCTGCATTACAAGCTGCTATAGCAACAGGGAGACCAGCACCCGCGGTAACTGTTCCGAAAGTAAAACCCGCTCCTGCGTAGCATGCTACAACAAGGGCATTGCAGCCTGTTTGGCAGATTCCATAGGCAAGAGGACCTGCATTCGAGAAACCAAGCATGGCCAAAAGGACAACGAAGGATTTACGAGAAAGCATGTTTTTTTTTTTTTTTTTTGGAAAAGTTGGGGATAGATCTGAGGTAAAAAAGTGATTATTGCTGAATGATGTTGAGGAGGAAGAGGAAGAGGAATGGGAAGAAGAGAAAGAGGAAGAGAAAGATGAAAGAAGAAAGAAGAAGGAAGAAAAAAAGAATAATAAATATAAATGTATATAGATATATGAAGACGCGTTTAAAACCTTATTTTGTGCTACCTATGGTCAGACAGCAGTCACATTATTTACAAAGGAAGGGTAAGTTCTTGTTATTGTTTTTCCCCCACTTCCGTTCATCTCTAGTCCAACTAAAAACTAAAAACATCCGAAAAGGCATGTTGCCCAGACAAATCATCGACATCAAATATTCGTCTTTTCTGGAGGCCACATGGCGAAGACTAAACTTGGCGCTAACACTGGAATTTTATTTATTTATTTTTATTTTTATTTTATTTGTTCATTTCGTTAAAACAAACTGATCTCTAACTGATCGATCAACAACATGGGGCTAAACTTCAAACAGGATCAACAACAATAAATAATCATGAGACTGAAGTATCTTCGCACGAAGCCTCGTAAAGTGGTTGAGGCCAGCCCCTGTATCGCCGAGATGGGTGCTATGATCCAGTGCTGGACTGCCTCAGGAGTGGATGATGCCAAATGTATGCAGGCCTCCAAGATGCTTGCAGATTGTATGAAGAACTTGGTAAGTTTACCTAGCAAACATATAGTAGCCCAAAATAAGAAAAAAGCTCTGTTGGTTCAGTGGGAAGGAATCTCTGAAACTGTCAGCATTATCCCCCTCAAATGGGATTCAGGAATGAAAACCTCCAGCGTTTAAATCCATGATCGAGCAGTATTGGAAAAAAAAAACGGGATTATGAACAGAGAAGCTATCAACATTCTCTTGGACTTTGAATAATCACCAGTGTCAATAGACCAATCGTAAATCAACAAATTGTCATATAAATTTTGGGCTAAGAAATAAAATAGTAACACACAGGGGAGAACATTGGAGGATAAATACTTGTCAATGGATAAAGAATCACGAAGTCAATCAAGTATGGCAATAGGAGAGAAGAGATGTCGGAAGTAGTCACTAATGCTTTTATTGATTCTGCTTTCCTCATTGAACTCGATTTTGATAGCCTGCTAGAGTGAAAAAGGTCAACACTGTCAATTATCATTTGGCCCGTCTCCAGAAGCAACTCTAAATTGACTACATTACCTTACCTTTGGATCTCTTTGTCGAATGGATCAGGAATATTAACCTAATCGACTTGTGGGGGTTGCAGAGCTCTCTTTCTTTGAGTCCCCTCCCTTGTCTCCGTTATGTACCATAGAACTTTTTTTTTTTTTTTTTTTTTTTTTTTTTCTTTTTTTCTTTTTTTTTATGGACCTCTCTTGTATGAAAATAAAGAAATACAGAGGCTTAGCATTTATATATTTATTCAAGGACTCTGAGTGTTGGACCCAATGATCATGTCCAAGAGAACACATAGCCTGGATTTGACGCTCCTCTAATTGAGATTACCCTTTTTTTCTCGCTCTTTGAAAGGAAATGGTTTCCTAGGGCCAAGGTAACTCAAGAGAAGAGAAAGCGCTTCGGATTTACTGATCTAGATTCTTTCTATAAAGGATATAGTTGGTGAGGATGCTGTCTTTTTTCTTTTTTTTCTTTTTTTTTTTTTTTTTTTTTTTTTTTTTTTTGGGTGAGAGCGAAAGGAATCTTCAGCCTTCTATGGTATCTCTCGCTAGATTTTGACCAGACAAAGGAATGAGTTCAGAGTTGTTGATCCGTTATGGCAGCCACAGAAATCTTTACATTTCACTCCAAGGTTCTTTGCTCTGATAACTATATGTTAGACGTTTTGGGATCTTTCATTCAATAGCTGAATTATAACTATCATAAAAAAAAAAGTAAGTCTTTAAGCTTGATCAAATAGAAAGGGTCATGAATATTGGTGTTTAGAGCCAACGAGTGCGTTGTTTCCAAGGTTGTTGGTGCGATCTTACTAACAAATCACATCCAAGAAAAATGCTTCGTTATCAAGAGTGAACAGATCAGCCATCAATGGCCATCATCGGTCCACCTATAGCGAGTGTAATAGATATAGCAAATATGCTCTGGCGCTGTTTATCATGAACCCTGCTCATGATAGCAGCATTGGCCAATATCACAGAAAAGGAGCAGTCCATATAGCAATTGATTGATTTATTTAATACTACGCCCTTGCTGCTCCTTTTTCTATCTAGTTTTATTGCAAGGCTTATTGTTGATGAAGTCCCAAGAACCCATAAGTTCTGTACATGCGCTGCGCAGTCCTTAATCGCTGATGGACTGTCAACGAGCTCTCTTCAATTTCTCGCAGGTCTTCCATAACTTTATCTCTCAAACCTTCTGATCGAGTTAGGCGCGCCGCGAAGGTTCTCAGCAGATGTACCTCACAAAGAATCAGACCTTGTGTCTTGTAAGGAACTTTGCCTTCCTTGGTTCGGATCCTCGTCAATTTGTCGGATGTGATGCTCTGTGTAGAGTCGTCAGCACTGCCACCAACGTTGTTATTACCTAGAACTGATAGATCCTCAAACTCCTCAGAGGATGAAGAAGACGATCTCTTGATCGCCCCCTTTTCGCTGGGTCGACGTTCGGCTGCTGCGTTACTGCTATCGAAATTCCTCTGTGGCTTCCTAGGCTGCTTGATGTCGAGTCCTTCACCCTCAGCTGAGGCCAAGTTCAAGAGTCTCTCGACTTGTCTCATCGAATTCTTCATCTGAATCGACAAAACCCCCATGTGTCGTCCTGCCATTCGCTGCCAAACCTTTTTTGACTGTGCAGACACGGCCCACAGGAGCAGCAAACTAGGGCCCA
This sequence comes from Lobosporangium transversale, assembly GCF_002105155.1. NCBI lineage: Eukaryota > Fungi > Mortierellomycota > Mortierellomycetes > Mortierellales > Mortierellaceae > Lobosporangium > Lobosporangium transversale. Next base: position 129,176 of record NW_019029010.1, on the reverse strand, counting down.
CAGCCAAGAATGCAAAGTTGAGTTCATTAGCCTTAAGCAATTTGTCCAATGCCGCCATCGCAACCTCCACATCTACTTTAGTTTTTTGGACTTGAATCAATAATGTCTGGACTAAATTGCCAACAATGGCTCCTTTAAAGGGTGTCTTGAGCTCTTGTTCATATGCACGCATGATCATGGAGATGTCGCCATTATGAACTGCCTGCGACAAACTGGCCAGTTCTTGACCACCTAGATGATAATTTTGTTTACCAAAATCCAGAACCATGCGCTCCAAGCTAGCAATATCGGATTTCAGACTTTCGTTCCCAAGCATCTGTAGAGATCCTTGCTCATCAGTGTGTCGAATGATGGCCATGATCCTCATAGTGGGCTCCCAGACCCAATCCGTGACAAATCTCTTTGCAGTATCCCAAGCTTCTTCTAACCACCTGTCCAGATCTGCACGATGTTCAGTGACATATTGAAGGCCGAATTTCAATCCAAAGTAGCCTACAAGTGCTGGAATCCAGATCCTAGTCAACCAGGAGGGGCGATAGAATTGCCGTGCTTGGGTCTCGGTCTGTTGCACAAACTGAGGAATGTCGATTTGAATTAGCTGTTTGAGATGTTGGAGTGTGTCATTATGGCTCAAGGAAGGGATGCCTTGCAACTGACCCAAAATAGTGAGTGAGCGAGTGGCTCTCTTGGCAGACGGTAACTTTAACTGCTGATGATGAGGATGAGAATGAGAATGATGATGACTACTCTGGTGCTGCGGTTGATGGTGATGTGAATCTGTCAAGAGTTTCATATCCTTATATGCTTTGTTGAGGACACGTTCCATGAGACAGATGGTCTTTGAGGTTTGATCTCGAATAAAGATCTCTGCCTGCTCTGTTGATTCTCCACCTCTTCCTTCATCCTGCAGCTGTTGTTTTGCTGATTGTCCCGCTCCAGCTACTGCTGCTGATCTTGAGTCTGTCCCAGATTCAGATCCAGATGCCGATCCAGATCCTGGAGACGATAAGACTGAGACTGAATCTTCAAAGAATTCAAGATCTAGGTTCAATCCTTGTTCCGATAGGAGTCCCAAACATTCAGCTTGATATTCTCGAATCCGTTGGAGCTGCCTTCGATGGTTTGTGATCTCGTAACGGATCGCAACTGGGAAGGAAACTGGTTGGGAGATGAGATGGTATTTGAGGAATGTAGGGAAGTGTCGGAAGATTTGTAAGATCTGGTTCTTTTGGTTATCTTGATCTGACTGACCGTTGTGTGGAGCAGTTGTGATCAAGGAATCGAGATGTTCACGTGTGGCAACCAGGACTGATCTTGTAAAGTCGAAGACACGGTAAGGTGACGCTATACAAGACGAAGGAAATAAAAGTAAAAATAAAATAAAAAGGTTTAGTTGAATTGAAGCTAGTCAGGAATAAAGTCAAGTGTCATGCTGTCATCACCGCATTGTTATCCCCACGCACTCTAAAAAATTAAAATCCTTACTTTGAACAGTATACAAAAGTCTCCATGACCGACTGTCGATCAATGACTGCCAGTACTGGATTTCGTTTGCAAGTGGCAGAGTCGCGTTCAGGATGATATCCAATAAGTTGAGATAAACCGAAATCGTGCACTTTGCAATAAACAGATGCTCCAACTTGGAAATTTCGCGATTGTTACATGGATCAATTGATGTTGTTGTTGTCGTTGACTTTGCCAACTTTTCAACCTTTTCAATTTCGTGATAGACACGCTCCATAGAAGGAACGGCATTGGAATGCAGATCAAGAGCGTCAATGGAGGCACGCAATCCTGAGAGAAGTTCATGATCTGTTTGTTCAGTTGTGGTGATGATGGATGATTCTGCTGCTGAATCGCTGCCGCGTTTATCGCCCTTATCTTTGTCCTTGCCCATAGCTATTGATTTTTGGGGACTAACTGCTCTGTTTGCGGGAGAGTCAGCTCGTTGACCGGACTCATTTTGTCGGTCTCGGAAATGTAATGGTGGTTGATGGTCGAGGTGAAACAACTGAATGAGATCACTGTTCAATTGATGTAATCTGTCAGTGATGAAAGTCCCCATGATGGATGAGGTGGATTAATAATTACGAGCGAAAAGGGAAGATTCAAACAGGTTCAAGAAGAGAAGTGAATGAGTAAAAAAGAACGGAAGCGAAGCGTGCGAATAAAATGAAATGATGTAATGGAAATAATGCTGTTAAAGTCAAGCAAACATTAAAAATTTAAAATTAACAAAAGGCTTTACGATGGATGCTCACCCCATGTACCTCCTTCACTGCTTCCAGCTTCTTGAGTAATAGTTTCAATCGTTCTACTCCTCGAGCTAAGCCAATCTGGGGAGATGACGGTTCCTTGGCTCCTTAAGGGTGCCAGTTGCGTGCCTCTCTTAACATCCACCGTCCCGGTTCTCTGCTGACCTGAGGGGTGTATCACCTTCTATCGTAACATCTTTATCTTTGTACCTGCTGAATGGATTCCAAAGATGATTGAGACCCTTATTTCCAGCATTCAAACAAACGAGTGTGTTGCTAATCCAGCTAATGTCTTTCATACACGAACTCTACCTTCACTAATCAACATGACAAGCACATTTTTTCATGATCAGTGAGACTAGCATTTTGACAGATCCAGCACGGATGAAAATGAGCTATCCGTAGCGAAATGTATTTGTGTGAAGAGGAGTAGTCATGATAATGAGAGAGAATAGACGATTGTTATCCAGGAAAAGACAGCACTAGTCCTTTGACCTTTCGAATGAGCTTCTCAAGAAGACGACAATCTGAACCTTAAAACAAGGACCATGTTTGCTATGCATTTGACAAGCTATCCAATGAACGAATTGGATCGATGCATCAAATGTATCTTTTCCACAAACCTCACAGGCCATTTCTCTTTTTTCTTTTTCTTTTTCTTTTCTTGCCATGTGAGCACCCCCTCTTTTCTTCTTTTCTTTTCTTTCCTCACCAACTCATTCCACATTCTCTCTCCTGTAAACGACTGCAAATTCTCATCTTTGTCCATTTCAACCTTAACTTACATCACATCGATTAGTCATGGAAGAGGCCAAGAGGATGGGACTGGACATTGAGCCAGACCCAGAAACCAATAGTAATGCACCACGAGACCATCGAGCTGAAACAAGAGCTCAGTACTTGTACGACAATAATGATCCAGAAGACTGGGGCTCAACTGCATCTGAATCTGAAGAATCCGAATCCGAATTACGATTCACACGCCCAAAAGATGACTATAACAATAACGATGATCTTGAAACAGGAGGACTCACAGACGGAGAAATCGATCGAATAGATGGCAAGACTTCAAGCCGTATCGGATCGTCAGCAAGAACAGGTGGTAAAGGAGGAGCAGGAGTAGGAGCAGGCGCCAATAAATACCCAGAACGCGATACTGGTGCCAATACAGGACCTAAAGGAGTTATCGCGGACCAAAAATACCACCATCAACAACAGTTGCAGAAACGACTTTCGTCTCAACAGAGTTATAATGCGCGGATGTTGTCCAAGGCACCAATGACAACAACGTATCGTCAGGACAAAGAACGAGAACGACAAGAAAAGAAGGCACAGGGACTATTGGATGAAGACGAAGAGGATGAGGACGAAAAGGCATTACGAGAACTAGAAGAAGAGGATCAAGATGAGAAAGCCGTTCTGGAAAGGATTCGAGGGAGTCGGCTTCAGGACATGAGCTGGGCTGCAAAAGCCGACAAGTCAGGGACTGGAGCTAGTTCAGTTAGGAAGAAGAGAGTCTTTGGATCGTTGATGGAGATGAATGCAGCGCAATATGTGAATGCGATTGACATGGAAAGCAAAGATGTCACAGTTGTCATTCATATTTACAGCGAGGTAAACCATCTCTTCTCCATGATTTAACATTCTTATACTCTTGAATGTTCTTTTGATAAGAGTACTGCAGCTACAGCACTAACACCTTCGTCTTTTTTTTTTTTTTTTTTTTTTTTTTGCGTCTCTTTACGTTAGTATAATCCTGCATGCAAAAAACTGGATGGATGCCTGATTCAGTTGGCAGCACGGTATGCGACGACGAAATTTATAAGGATTAAGGCGCGTGAAGTTGATTTTGACGAGGAAGTCTCTCCGACAGTTCTTGCCTACCGAGCAGGTGATTTGATCGCCAACTTGGTTATGATCACTCATGAGCTCAGCGAGGATTTTGATGATAGTGAACTCGAAGATCTTTTTACAAAGTATGCTTTGAAATTGTGTTCAGTCTTTTTGTTTACTTCTCTTTATCATGTACTGGCCTTGGTTAGCCCGATGGTTATGAGAAACATATAGGATGCGGAACTATGTAAATAATCTCAATTAACAATTCTATACTTTTCTCCTTCCTTTGACCACTTTTTTTTTTTACTCGTCTAGATACAAGATCTTTTCTCCACATGATCAATATCAACGAGAGAGTTCATTCTTTGAGTCATCATTGGATTCACCAGTTTTTTCAATGTCATCCATGTCATCACAGTTTGAGGATCTGAATATGATGTCGAAGTTAAGCTCGGGATCAGGAAATGAAAGTCGACGTGGTATTCTGAGTGGGGATATAAAAGAATATGGATACAAGGCCTATGAAGCCAGGGATAGTGATGAAGACGATGCCTATACTCATAGAGTATGAAAGGCCAGCAACGAATAGGCAGTGGACTATTTCTTCTCTTCACTTGTTTTGTAACAAAAAAGAAAAAGAAAAAAAGAAAAAGTAATAAATAATATTCATTTTTGTAATACAAGCGATATTCGTGTAAGGCTAAGGAACCATTAAAGGATCAAAAAGCAAATTGATTGCTACAGAATAATGATAATAATTATATATACATGTACAGAGTTGACCATGGCATGGCTTAATCTCAATTGGCTTGTAAAGAATTAAAGACATTTAAACTTTAGATAATTCTGTCATCGAAATAAAATCCAGCGAATGACGATGCAGGAACAATCATTATCCTATTGCTTAATTCAATTGATTCAAACGGTGCCTGAAATAATTAAAACATTCAATAATGTTTCTTCTCTTGAAAAACAGTGTAATTGTCTGTACTCCCATCGCTGTCATCATTCTCTCATCGCAATGAAGAGTCTCATTCACCCTTGTCCATGTCAATTGGTCTGCTCCATTCTTGCCTCTTCCCACCTCTTTCCTTCTATTGCTAGATACCTAAGCACTTTAATCATACTTTACATCCATATCTCTTCAGTCTTCTCTTCTCTAATCCAAGTTGTCCCTCTAACGCACGTTCATCCATATTTATTTCTTTAATCTAATATCTAATATCAGACACACAAGCACGTTGTGCGCCTTTTTTTATTTTATCCTAAAATCATGACACCGCACCCACAACATGATGAGACCTATGCGACCAACATGACGCCTCAACAACATCGACAACAGGAGCGCAGACGCCATGCTGAACTTTCTACCGCCGGTGCTGGTGTTGGTGCTGGCGCTGATACTCTAGCAAAGGCACGGCGAGGCTCGTCTGCCAAGAAAAAGAGGTCTCGCAAGTGCAAAGTGGTCGTCTTGGGTACCATTGCTCTACTCTTGATCGCTGCCGCTGCAGTCTTGGCTTGGTATTTTGCAGTCCACAAGAAGAATCAGGACAATAAGTCTAGCAAAGGAGGCAGTGGTCATGCTCAAGGGAACACAGGTATACTAATGTTCCTATCCACTATACCAATATGAATAGCGCCTGCATGAGCTCCACCACATCAACCTCTTGCCCTACTAACTAAACTTGCTTTTTTTTTTTTTTTTTTTTTTTTTTTTCAACACCCTAAAATGACACCTGTAGTGACCAAGCCTGACGGTACAGTTGTTCCTAACACAGTCCAACAGTTGAAACGCGTATTTTATGGCATGGCCTACGTTCCATTGAACGCTCAGCTTCCTAACTGCTACAACACTCAACAGACTGTGGATGAGGAGCTCCAGCTTCTTGTGCAGACAACTAAGCGTGTGCGTCTTTACGGAACAGATTGCAATGTACTCAGGTATACAATCGATGCGATTCAACGTCTCAAATTAGACTTGAAAGTCGTTGTCGGTATCTGGATCGATAAGGACAGTGCAACTTTCACCCGTCAATCCGCCGAGTTTTTTGCAGTGATGAAGGAGTACGGTTGGTCGAACGTGATTGGGGTCTCGGTCGGTAACGAGGTCATCTTTGATAACTATCAACCCATGGATGTTTTATTGGCTCATATTCAACAAGTGAAGAGCCAGGTCGTGGCATCGGGCCATCCTGAGATCCCTGTTTTCACTTCAGATCTCGAGAGCGCGAACAAGCCTCCGTTGACGAACCATGAGGATAAAGCCGGCGTCAATTTACATCCATTCTTTTCAGGCGCACCTGTTTCAGAGGCTGCTTCATGGTTCTGGAAATACCTAGAGCAGTCTGTTAAGCCGGCTGTGAGCCAGGGCAATGCCAATCCATTGGATATTTGGATCACTGAAGTGGGCTGGCCTACATTCCCAGGAAGCAGTAACACCAATGCATCCATCCCATCGATCCCTAACCTGCAGACATTTATTGACACATGGCTCTGTGATGCGAATGCAAAACAGCTTCCGTATTATTACTTTGAATTCTTTGATGCTCCTTGGAAGGTTTGGCCTGGTTCTGCAGTCGAGGGCTTCTGGGGCCTGTTGACAATTGATAAGAAACTGAAGGTCAAACTTCCCGATTGCTTAGCCAGTTAAAGCTTGGCGCTTAAGTTTACACATTGCAGTCCATGGCCTATAGCTCTATTCCATATAGCCGATAAAATAAAATAATTTCTTCCTTCCAGCTTCTATAAGCCTCGATACTTTCAATATCTTTGATAAGGATAGACAGTATCAGATACTAATGATAATGCTCGACATATACAACCGTACTATCTTAATAATAGTAATAATATCTATTCATTTTCCCTAAGTCAACATCCCCTAGGAACATTACATAATTTGTTCTCTATTTCTTAAATATCGAGTGAGGGCTACATCTCTGTTTGAGCTGATCTCGCCAAAATTTTTCTTTCTAGCTAGCATATGTGCGGTTTTTGATATACAGGCATTGTATGTTACAGACTAGTCAACTTGGGACTTTATGGACAAGTACCTATCCACCTCTACAACGACGCAGCCCATCAAATCTTTTATATTCTGTATTGAGTGGCCACTTGGTAATTCATCATCAAGCGTAATCCCTTTGGAATGAAGTTGTTCTTCCTGTTCCTTGGTAATGTCTGCGCCTCCCAAAACGATTGACTGTAGCTTTGTGAAACGTTGAAGAAGGGTATCTAAGACGGCCTGAACGTTGCTTTTGCTCCAGCCTTCCGTCTGTAGCACAATATGTTGCACATGTGGATTGTCCATCGAGCGGAATAGTTCAACTACCTGATCGCAAGTCAATCCCATCCTTAAATCAAGGCGTTTGAATGATACCATGGAAAGGATATGACCAAGTAATCGTCGCCCATCCGCATAGAGCTTCTTTGCAGTATACCTAAAGCATTTCAATTCAGGCCTCTCTGCTGCTCCCTTCATACCATTTATTAATGCCGTCAGCATAGTTTTCTCAGTCCTTATTGCCTTCCAAACGTCAGCAGGCATGAAGCCATCATTAACATCCTCAATCCTTAATTCGCGCATACGCTTCCATGGAATCGACTGCAGTAATCGTACCTGTGTGTCAACATTATTCATTTCAATATGCAAAAGACGTCAATCGGACTGAACAGCAATTGTAACGAGGTTCTTGATATATTGGTCGTCAAGGTACTGGCTCCGGTTGGGCCAGTACAGCTCCTTCAGCCTCGAAACCCTCTCTGTCGCCTTGACTATAGCCTCCACCACAACACCTTCCAGTCGAAGATTACGAAGATCCAGTGTCTCCAACTGCGCACCATGTAGCTGAAACAGTTGTGTAAGATCTAAGATAGTAGTACTATTTTGAATACATTCGTCGTTCATTGATGGCAACACACGGAGGCCAAGGTTGACAAAATTAACGAGGCAGGACTGATATTGAGAAAGCGCATTGAAGACTTTAGGTAATCGTTCAATTGATACGTTTAAGGATAAGCTAGAGAGCTTTGTTGCATTTTTGACCAGCGCTTTAAGTTTTTCAATATCTTTGTCCATATCTTGTCTTCTCCTTTTCCTATCCACTGCCCATGAACCAATAATGCTTAAATGCTTCAAATGCGGCAAATCGACCTCCATCGGACTGGACTGTTTAAGGAAATCCTTGGGGACTTGGTTGATTTCAAAAGATTGGGTAGAAGAGAGCTGCATAATCTCGAAAAGAGGGTTATATAATTGTTGATTAGGCCTTTCGATGTTGGTATCCGACGCTTTTGATGATTGTAGCAAGGTCAATTTGACCGCCTTGATTTTCGCTTTCGAGATTGCATCCTTCAGTCTGACAAGGTGTAAATATTCTTGGTCCCATTGCAATATTAAATCAAGTTCGTGAAGTCTCTTGATTTTACCAATGGCTTGATAGATCTCTAAAGCTTCAATCGCGGATTTTAAAGACATTTCAATTCTACCAAGTTGGACATCAAATACACCTGTTTTAATCGCCTCGTTGACTTTTCGGATGCAGGACTGTTCCTGCATAGTGTCGAAGTGTTCGCGACAAACCCATTTGACATGACCATTTTCGGCTACAACACGAAACAAATTCCCATACAAGTTCCCTGTATCATTCATTGCCAAATAAGAGCTCAGCTGCCGCAAGTCCACTCCTTCTGCTCCATCAACTCCGGCCAAATATGCAGCGAGCTCATAACGCGATGTACTTTCAGCTGCTAGGTTTCTCGTATGCAAATCTTCTAGACCTAACTTTCGGTATCGAGTGCGATTTTCTTCCAGAAATGCCAGAGAGTAGTCAACCCCTTCGATGGTTTTGAGATTGATCGAGTTGATACCGAGCTGTGCAATACTGAGAGTTTCTACGATTTTTAAACTGCTTAGCGCTGGCAGCACACATCCCCCAAATGTTGTTCCCGCCTTAAGCATCTCGAGCATCACCAGCACGTAAGGCCCATACTTTTTAAAGAATTCTGTCGGTCTGTTGATGATGTATCCTTCATGACGAGCAAGGTGAGGGTAGTGCGGCGGATCTTTGTTACCAGGTACTTGAGTGTGCTCTCCACACTCGCAAATAAAATGCAAGCGAAATCTGGTGCGTAGTTTGTTGGCTGGGTCCCAATCACTTGTGTCACTTGTGTAATCTGGTAATACGATAAACAATCTCGGGATAGTATACTCAAGCAATTCGTAGTTCATGGTCAAGATAGCCTCCGTCTTGCGGTCAATCAGAATCAGCCGATCATTCATCTGTCTTTGGAGCTCAAAAATCTCAATAGCAAGCGCTTGAATCCCATCCAACTTGCGCATAACTGCATTCTCAAATCCGGAATTTATAGGTCTACCTGCTTGTGCGGAACGAGTAACCGCAGGATTGCTCCTGAGGTGTCCATAATCGGCAGGAAGATTTGATTCTATGAGAGACTGAATCATCGATGTATCTAAAGCCTTTCCTTGGCGGTTTTTTTCAACTACAGTTTCAATGAGTGTATTCATCAGAGACGTCATATCTTGCTTGACTTGAAAAGTGAGTTTTCTTGTGGGAGGACCAAAACGAGGTGGCGCAGAAGGAATATGTCCTGAAGAGAATTCTTCGTCCTTGATACCCAGGTCTTCGACAATTTCATTCAAGGATTCAGAGAGTGGTTGCTTGTAAATAACCTCAATAACGCATCCAGGGCGGTATTTGATTCTTTTCGGCTCGTACCTTAAAAAAAAAAAAATTAATGGAGCTATTCGGAGTCAAGAGGTCGACAAGATGACATTTCTTGAGAAAGCTCATTTACATTACATGATGCCATCGGACTGTGTTGCATACGCTTCAAGGGCACACCGACAATATAGTCGCCATATCTTATTCTTGCGATGGCCAGTACATTGCCTCAGCTAGTAAGGACAGGGCGGCACGACTGTGGGACTCAGAATCAGCCCAGTGCTTGGCTGATATTCCATTTGCAGGCGGATATATTCAGGCTCTTGAATGGGGTGTTTCCAAAGAAGATTATTTTCTGGTGGCAGGATATAGTGATGGTTGTGTTCGTATGTGGCAGATTGTCAAAGAAGAAGATGGCCAATGCCATATCCATCTGAAGTGGAGCACAGGGCAAAAAGCTCTTTACGCTCTCAATGCAAGCATTCAAGATGTAGCTGATTTGAGTGAAAGCAACAGAAAGATTCTGGAACAACATGGAGCTGTTGGTGATCCAACACAGCGTCCGACTTTTCAAGAAGTAAATCATGAGAGCATGACAGAGTCATCTACGCCATTCGAATCTAACGTTGAGAACAGCGATATTTTGATACGAAGCCAAAAAAGACAGATCACTAAGTGAAGGAGTCAAGGGGTATTAATTTATTTGTAGCAAATGTAATGAAGAGTTTGAAGGTACACACTTTATTCCAAGCGGCTCATATGATGATATTGATGGCACTGATCGGCATTATGAGAGGAGTGAGCATGTCCTTTCCTTTGTTTCGTTTTACAATAAAAGTCTTATGGATAACTTGGTATGAGGTATCTCTTAGATATCTATTTTTTCATTAACATAAACATCCTGTAGTAATATTTGCGTGCTCTTGTACGGACACAATATTTGAGATGTATTTTTAGCTGAAGGTATGGTCTTCTGGAGCTGACGTTGACCTGTGCCCATGCGTTCGTGAGTTAATGATTATTGTTCACCGATAGAGAGGTAGTATAGATATATATTTACTTAGCATGTAGAAATGGCGGCCTTTCAATGAAAGTTTTTTTTAAAAAAAAAAAAAAAAAAAAAAAAAAAAAAAAAAAAAAAGGCCTTTCACTCACGTTGCAACAAGTAAAAGAGAGTAACAGATGTCCCTATTTGAAAGGAAAAAAAACGTCTGTGCTAAGCTGTAATTGATCAGCTTTTTTGCATAAACTGACGCCTTCCCTATTATTTTGATCATGACTGCCTTTTAATTGGCGCAAATTTACACATTTGCTCCATTCACCATTGACTCAATGCCTCTTGCTTAAATATATTCCATACGCATTCCCCCATTCACTCATAACTATCTGATGGACAGTTTATATCAGGGACTCATACGGATGCCACTTTTTGGTTAGTCCGTTATTAATTACGAAAGGTTTATTAAGGCAATAGTTATAAACGCCAAATGGAAGAGAAGAGCATAGAATGATCCGGTGACTCATGTGTAATACAGCGTTTTTAATTGTTTTATCTGCTTTAGAATAAGCTTTATCTGTTTTCTTTTTACATTATTCCAATGAATAAAAAAAAAATTGTCCAAAGGTAAGTTAAAAAGCTAATTGAAAAGGACGGCGAACGTTTGCAAATTCTGCAGGTGGCCATGCGGAATTAACCATGGGATATTGTGGGACATGTAAAAGACATGATCGATTCGATTATCAACGTTTGGGAATAGGATAACTTTTAGGATAACCATGTTAGCTTATATCGGATACAACTTATTTCTGTCCAAATTGAAAATGGGCTTAAAGGATAAAACGTTTTTAAATGGATGTAACAATTAATACGCTGTATAGCTGTATAATAAATATTGCTTGTTTAGCAAGATGATGTCGTACAATAACAGAGCGGCAAGGGAATGATGTTTGGGCAATTACGATGCAAATGAATGTCTCGAAATGCATATGCATCTGTGACTCTTATCAGGAATAAAATAAAAATTTCAATCGTGGGAACAGAGGAAAGATCCCAACAATTGGCATTCAGTGTGTGAGAAAAAAACATTAATACCTCCATCAAAAAACACATTTATTCTTTTTCTTGTTCGCTGTCTTTTCCTTCATCAACACTACTCTCCACACGACTGTAAAGGAAACTTCTTTTTTTTTTCAATAATCTTATCTATCCCAAAAAAAAAAACATTTCCCATTTCGCCATGTCTACTGACAAGATCACTTGCCTTTTGAACTGGCACGCTACCCCATACCATCTGCCCCTCTTCCTTGCTGAGAAGCTCAACTACTTCACAGAGGAAGGAATCAAGGTTGCAATCCTGGAACCTAACAACCCCTCGGATGTCACCGAGATCATCGGCTCTGGAAAAGTTGATCTCGGCTGCAAAGCTATGATCCATACCATTGCTGGTAAGGCCCGTGGATTCCCTATCAAGTCCATTGGCACGATCTTGGATGAGCCTCCCACGGGTGTGGTCTACTTGGCCTCTCAAAGCGGAATCACCACTGATTTCCAAACCCTTCGTGGAAAGAAGATCGGATACGTGGGTGAATTTGGAAAGATCCAGTTGGATGAGTTGACTCGCCATTATGGTATGACACCTGCGGATTACACGGCTGTCCGTGTGGGCATGAACGTCACTGGCGCGATCATCCGTGGAGAGATCGATGCAGGTATTGGTCTTGAGAATGTGCAGATGGTCGAGTTGGAAGAATGGTCGATCAAACAAGGTCGCACTCGTGACGATGTCCGTATGTTGCGTATTGATGAGCTCGCTAACCTCGGATGCTGCTGCTTCTGCTCGGTAAGCTAAGCTTCCTATTCTCAATTCAATTCCAGTATTTGCCTTTCCTCTCATGCGGCATACTTAAGTTGTTTTTTTTTTTTTCTTTTTTTTTTCTTTTTTTTTTCTCTCTCTCTCTCTCTCTCTCTCTCTCATATTTCCTTTACAAATCAGATTCTGTTGATTGGCAACGAGACCTTCATCCAGAACAATCCCAAAAAGGTGGCTGCGTTTATGAAAGCTGTCAAGCGCGCGACAGATTACATGTTTGCTCAACCTGCGGAGGCTTATGAGCTCTTTGTAGAGATGAAGCCTCATATGGACAGTGAGGTCAACCGAAAGATCTTCCAGCGTTCGTTCCGTTACATGTCTCGTGATCTCAAAAACGTTCAACGCGACTGGGATAAGGTGACCAAGTACTGCAAGCGCCTTGAGATTGTGGATGAGGCCTTTGTTCAGAACCAGACCAATGACTTCCTGACTTGGACCTTGGAGCCTGAATCAGCTCCAGGTTTTGTTAACCCTGTAGTCGATACGGGTGTTTTAGCCAAGTGTGGTTGTTCCAACTATGTCTCGTTGACAGCCTCCGCTGTGTCTATTCAAGCCTAAAAATGGTCCTTGTGACTTTTTTTTTTTTTTTTTTTTCTTTTTAAAAAAAGTCTGGTAAGGAACTCATCTTTTCACATTTAAGTTTTTGTTCAAATGCCCAAATGCTTGTTTATGTCATTTTACTCACCATTTTATTTTCTAATTACCCTTGCCACGTTGATGGATCCTAATAAATATGAACATCATTACAAATGTTCCTTTTTTATATGGATCTATTGGCGTGGCGAGGCAACATATTTTTTTTACTTTTTTACTTTGCCATGTCACAATTCACAATCCTACTGGTTGCTATTGGGGGGACCGACGAACAATCCTTTTTTATTTTCTTCTTTATTTTAGTAAACAAAAAAGGGAGTTGGCGCTAGGGGTGCTCCGTTGTTTGTTTCTCTGCAGAGGAGTTAAATCCTCAGCATGAAAAATGGGTGACACGGGCTGAGAAATACCCTCACTACCTGATCAGGATAATGCCTGCGAAGGGAAGCGTCAATTGCCAATAAAACTATAAATAAAAACAAAAAATGCAAGAAACTTTATTTTAATTGAAAATATATGCCGCAGTTGTGCACGTGGTGGTCGCCGCAGCCTTCGATAGAGATAAATAAAAGAAAGAAAAGACAATCCTTCAATCCTCCTTTTTTTTATACCAGATAGCCTCTCGTCCTTTTTCCCGACCTTTACTTTCCTCATCACCTTTCTTTATTTCAAACAAGTATAAATAACCAAGATAGGATGCACCAAGATCATAATGTCCCATGGAAGTCCCTCGCCAGCCATCTCAAGCTCACTCAATCCGTGGATCCTCGAACACAGGAACCCGTTCCCGATTTTATCCCACGCGATTATCCTAAACAAGCCAAATCTGCAAAGACCTTTCACTATTTTACAGATTCTCTGACTAAAACGATCCATGAGTTTGCAACAACGGAACGTCAGAAATATCCACCTGCAGGTCGTCTCCCAATCTCAGATCAAACATCTGGGAAGTTGTTCTCAGACGAGCTTCTGGCTAAGAATCAAGCATTTTGTGACTCGCGTGGTTTCTATGCACCTTATTTGAATGAAGAGAATCAAAAGATTGAATATTGGATTCAACAAGCTCGATGTGAGCATGCGCATCCATCACCAAACGCCAAGGAATATTCCTATTCAAGCAACCACTTGGATCTGGCGACCGCAGTCAAGTACCTGATGATTGAGAACCAGATGGAGGCTCTGTTGGGATTGGCACAGCATCCTCAGATTCCATTGAAACAACTGTATTTTCTCTCTTGGGGACATAGCTTTGGATGGGATCGAGTGATTGACTATGCTATGAATGCGTATGTCTATATCAATGTGTTGGCAGAGTTCCCAGAGCTGTGCCAGAAGGAGAAGTATCAGGGGATAGGAGGATACAAAAGACTACGTACAGAGTTGGTATCGACTTGTGATGGCGATTCACAGATTGCGATGCATGTCCCTTTTATTAAAAAACTAAATGAAGGATCTGGAACTGGAGCCGGTGTTAGAGCTGGAGCTAGGATGTCCCAGGTATTGGATTATTCTTTTCGAGATATCTTTGAGGATTTGGAGTTGCTGAAACAATATCTCAAAGACTGTTTCGCCATCTTGTACAGGAGTGAGATGTTGGCAAGGGAATGCGGGGTTACAATTAGATGGGATGAGCAAATCCAGTACGCTTTGACACGGTTCCAGATCAAATGCTGGTACAATGAAGTGGATGACCATAGGAAAAGAGGAGTGAACTATGACATGACAGAATGTAGCTACAATGTATAATAAAACACATACACTTTGTAAACCATTTAAATAAAATAGTAAAAACATTGAAATAAACCATAGAGCAATAAAAATAAAAAAGTATAACATAAAAATAAATTAGTAAATCAAGAAGTAAATAGTAAAATATAAAGACAAAGTATTTGTAGTAAAATTTGACACGATAGTTTTTTTTTTACGCCCAGCACGCCTAGACGCTTTTAAAAAAAAATCCACCGCTTGCATGTGCTACACGTTTTGTGAGACACTTTGCAAAGGCAAATTCAACCACAGGGTAAAAAATAAAAAAAAAGTCGACCTTCAGGGCCATTCTTATCATAATAATGATCATAGAGAGTGAATTGCAAATATTTACGTATATACTATTGATTTATTGATTGAGGTTTTTTTTTTTTCCTCTTTTTTTTTTTTTTTTACTATCCTTATTAACGAAGGATTTTTCTTTTTGTTTTGCTTTGTTTAGTTTTGTTTAGTAAACGCAATCGACGGTAGAAGCATAGCCAAGTTTCTTGACACATCTGCGGAAATAACCTTCATTACCGGTGGGTAATTTGCAGAACAATTTATTGCGCCGGAAATCGGATCCTCCCATGTTCGATAGGCAGCACTCTTTAATCGCGGACCACGAAGGCTTGAATGCATGGACTACACACTCGGAGTTGACATCGTCAGCCAAAGCGGGGGACAAGAGAACAGCGACAGCAGACAAAAGGAAAAACAAGTTCTTCATGATGAAATTGGTTTATTCTTTTTTCTTTTTTCTTTTTTTAAGTTGGTTTTGTTGCTTAAATGGGAAGCAAGTAAGGAAGAGATGGGGAAGGAATATGGAAAGACGGTGTGCGTGGTTTTGAGAATGAAAAGAAGAAAGAAAGAAAAAAAAAAAGAGAGAAGGGATGATAAAAGTGGGGCTATTTATGGATGACAAGCTACACCGACCAAACCTCGATGTGTCTTTATATTCTATAAAAAAAAAAAAAAGGTGCAATAAAAGTAAAAATAAAAACTCTTTGAAACAACATAGCGCCACTTTTTTTTTTTTTTCATTTTTCCCGACAATGTGGCCATGGTGGCGCTACAAACCTAAAAATTTTTTTTCCACATGTGAACTGGATATTCAAATGATCTCATTAAGCAAAAAAAAAAAAAATTCCCACGTATTTCGTACACACACGGCGCATTCCAGTCTCCTATGCAAGAGTATATAAATAAATATATAGTTATATATAGTTTTTTTTTTTTATCTGTTTATTTATTTATTTCAATTCCTTTTAGTTGAATGCGAGCTCCTCCTCGTCTGCCCCGTAAAACTTGGAAGCGTCATGCCCACTGTATTTCGTATAGAGTTTTGCACTCTCGTAAACAATACTGCGTCCATGTCCAATAACCTCTTTACCAACCCATGCCCCTAACAAGTTATCAAATTCAAATGGTCGGACTGTCTTCCAGATAGTCTTCACTTCCTGTGGTCCTAATGGCCAATAGTTCGGGAAGCTGTACATGAATGAGACTGATTTACGAGACGCAGCCACCATCATCGTATCCGCGACCAACAAATTCTTGTTCCAGAGCAATAGTGCTGATCCGTCAAAATGGCCTCCAGGGCACATCACTGTAATCTCATTGTCCAACAATTGAAGAGTTGTGCCTTCCCAGAAGATGTGGTTTTCTGCAGGACGTTGGACCCATTTTTGGTCGTTTATGTGAGTATAGACAGGAATCCCACCAAAGGCTTCGCTCCACTCCTTGAGGGAAGAGTAGTAATGTGGGTGAGAGATGATGATAGCCTTAAGCCCACCTAGTTCCTTGACCTTGGCGATAGTCTCTTGATCAATGTAAGTGATACAGTCCCAAAGGACATTACCCTTTGGAGTTCGGATGAGGATGCCTCGTTGACCGATTGCATATTGGGGAGTGGTAGCTATAGAGATCATGTGCTCCGGATCAGCTTCAGTAGGAGTGAAGACATTCTTGTATTTCTTGCTAGCCTTGAGCTCATCAAGTGTAGTCCATTCCTGTCCACCTGCACGGATGTATTGCCGAGGTTCATCACAGATGATGCAGGTTTTGAGAGGAGCACCAGAAACATCGGAAGGAGTGTTTGTGCCACAAGTCACACATACAAAGGATGCTGTAGAGTTCATTTTGGGAAAGAAGGAAAAGAAAAAAGGGGGAGAGCTAAAAGAAGATTGAGGGAGAGAAGACAGATGGAGTTAGGATATAATATATATATGTGATGTTTAAAAAAGAAATTGCATGGGAAAAAGACCCCTATTTATAATTTTTTTGTTTTTTGATTGCGCAGTTGATCCCATTTCTCGTCATTTTTAAGCTCAAAAATAAAGTTCTGATGGCAAATAACCAATTCGGTTGAGAGAAGAACGAATATTTAAGCTTTGTTACATTATGCGGCGTTCAGAGATGAGGAGGATGATGACAAAACAATAATAGAAAGTGAAGGCAAAAGAAGGAAAAAAAACCTTACATTTCGTAATATGTAATTTGTAATACATACGATCCACTATTTTTGCCACCTTATTACCCTCTGCGCAGTTACAGAGGAGTACACACCACTGCGTAGTGTAGAGATACATAAGTTTATCAGATGGTTGCCCTCAAGTGGAAAAGGAATGCTTTGTATGCTTTGTGGGAGCAAAGGATGGACATTATTGAAAAGTATACTTTTTTTTTTTTTTTTTTTTTTTTTTCTGAATGATGCTGTTGTTGCTGTTAATGTCGTGAGCATATATGCTTATGCCTGGATAAATGAACTTTCTTAAAAGGACAACAGGTACAAAACCATGTCCACATCTATACTGAAATTTGTTCTCAGGAAGGAAAAAAAAATCAAAAGAAAACAAAAAACAAAAGCGGTAACGTTTGCACAACCTACAGTCTTTCTTTCTCCATTTATTGCATAGTTCATGTATTTCTCTATTGGGCTGCAAAGCATACTGGCACTGAAGACTTCCATTTCTCATTGTTATCACAATCCAGTTAGAGCTGCTGCGCAAGCAAGTTGATGTTGCTTAATAGTTATTGATATTTGGCCTGTTGCAATAAAAATGAATTCAAAGAGGAGCAGAAACGAAATAATCTTACTATCATTTTTATTGTAACTAATCTTTTCTGTCTTTAATTTCCTATATTTTTGCATTACTAGGGTTACTTCAAAAGTAGTATCGGAAGCATATCAAGGTCTACCATTTTTCCAAAAGAACTTTTTGCATTGATTAAAGAAGATAAAGAGCAATAGAGGCTATAGCCATATTTTATTCATATATGCTTCAAAAAGTATTGTTTCGTTCAATTTTCGTTTCTTTCCCTTCTCAATCATCGCCGTGGTCACCACCGTCGCCACCGTCATCACCGCCATGACCATCACCACCGTCATCACCACCATGACCATCACCGTCGTCATCACCATCACCGTCACCGTCACCATCGCCATCACCATCACCATGGCCACGGCGATTGTCATCGTCATCGTCATACTCGCAATAGACGGTGCTGGAGATACCTCTATCTCTGAGGCACTTACGGTAGTAGCCCTCTTGGCGGATGGGTAAGGTACAATGGACGACCCTGCCTTGGGTATTAGCATTACCATCGTACTTAGAGCAACATCTGGACGCCCTGCTAGTGTTCGCACTGGATACTCGGACACGGCACGTGGATTTACCATCGGCTGTGGGGGCAGCCAAGGCGAGAGGAACCAGTGCAATGGCAGCAAAAATGATGGCGGTAACCTTCATGATGGATTGTTTGTTTTATTTTTCTTTTTTTTTTGTAAGAGAAAGTGGTTGCGTGTATTTTATATGGATGGCCTTGGTTTTTATGAAGAGAAGGTAGGGATTGTTGAAGATGAGGGTTGCTGAAGATGAAGAGAGTAGAAATGAAGGGTAGGAGACTGCATATTTATAGGTTTAAAAAGCGCGGTTGGTAGCCATCCTGAAGAACCAAACTACCGCCAGCTCAATTCTACGCCAAGTCCTAGCGATCTGTTAAACTTCTCTTTAACTTTATTTTTTTTTACTGTTAGTAATCTTGCCATACTTGGGTTGTCTTGTCTTACCTATGTTTAAGCATTGTGTCATGCGGCAACAACAATTCATATCTATTTGCAACTGCCAAAAAAAAAAAAAAAAAAAAAAAAAGAGATTGCGCGCATGAATGGAAGCTTCATAATGTCCAGGCACCTATTTTTCGTTTTGTTGTCTTTCCTTATCGAAGGAACAATTAACGCTATTGGTGTATCAGCTCTTTGGCCTATCAGTAAATATCCTTCTCTCTGTCTCTCTACCTGTCGCTTTTTTATTTCTACTCTGTTAATGTCAAAAATCCCCTATGGCTTTGGTCTAGCAACGCTAACATGGCTAAGAAGGTTAAGAAGGATACTTGTCCTTATTTTTTCTATCCCTGTGAATAGCTAGATAATATATTCCTTATGTGCCTGTGCAGCTTCCAAACAGGTAAATACACATTACTAAGCCTTTTTGGTGTCCTCATGGATTCAAATGCGAACTGCGGCCGTTGGAACTTTATTAAAGCCTTTCATTGCAGGCTTGCACGGATCTCTGCAAACGCCTTTTTTATTTTGTTATCAACGTTATAATTAACCTTCCTGAGAGATTGTGACTTCGGTCTAGACTCCAAACGACCATGTATTTTGCATGAGGCATTAGCTTCCAATTGTACACACAGAAGGTAGGAAAGGAGAACAAGGAAATTGATGGTTAGTAAGCCTTACTTGTCTGCTTTCCATGGTAATACCAAGATCGTTGCCCGAGACCAGACCAGCCACTAAACCTCCATCTCACTTTTTTTCGATTTTGCTAAAAAAAAAAAAAAAAAAAAAAAACGCATTGGTTTTTTTTGTTCTAGAAAAAGAAACAAACAGCACAGCCCTTTCTCGACGTGGCAACGCCCACCATGTCCAAACTTCGAAATGGAGAGTTTTTGCTTTTGTTTTTTTTTTTTTTTTTTTTTTCCCAAATATTGTTTGATCCATTTAAACTCGCAACATTCACTGCGCCGAGATCTATTTTTAAATAACCATTATAATTCGAGCATGTCATTCGTCTTGTTTTCGCACGGACCAGCAAATGACGATTTTTCTTTCCTACATGCGTGGTTTTTAATTTCCATTTTTATTTTTCTTGTATGAAATATAAGAAAATTTTATTTTGACTGGTCAAAAGAATAGTATATAAAGGCGTTGCATCTCAAAGGTGAAACAATACATAACCTGGCTTGGCATTAGAGGAGCTTGACTGGTTGATATGCCTTTCTGCCAAGAATTGAAGAACTGTGGACATGAAATAGGGAATCTTTCTTGGACTGTAATTATATTAGTAGTTAGATTTAATTTTTTTTTTTTTTTTTTTTTTTTTTAAACGTGAAGTCAGCCATTCTCCTTAATAAATTTTGCATCGTACACAACGCGGGCATCATGAATTGAGAAACAGGAAGAAAGAAATTCTATACCGTTACATTTTTTTGGCAATATAGGGTTGATCTACGTTCTAATCATTTTACTTTATTTCTGCAGTGAACGCGTCTTCGATAAACAATGTTACAAAGAAAAGAGCTCATTGCCTTTGATTATTCACGCACAAAGGTGTCCGTTCTGGTTTTTACTCCGGTTGCAATAAATGTGCCACTAGTACAAAGAAAGATATTAGCACACTCTAGGATTTAAGATCCTCCTTTTTTTTTTTTTTTTTTTTTTTTTTTGGAAGGTGGAGCTAGTATACCCATAAACCAATTCTTCGCAAAGACAGAAAATATAGTATGTTGGATGAGACAAAGAAAAAAAAAAAAGAATAGTAAGGCATAGATACATAGTCAAGTATGAGCTGAGAAAGCATTTTTTTTTTTTTTTTTTTTTTTTTTTTTTTGGATATCGTTGGTTGTGATGCTTTATAAAGAAGAAAAAAGGGTCCGTAATTTTGCCTTCGGGCTTATAAAAGCGACCAGCAGTTCGCAGGTTCGGCGGTGGATGGGTCGAGTTGATTGAAGATGAATTGATGGACGACCTTGCTAAGGGGCATAGTCGCTAATAAAATAAAAGAAAGAGAAACTAACTACCAGAAGCATGGCATATTTGTGCTGCTTCAATCATACAAACAACAATCACTTACCATGGCCGTTGAATGATAGAATGCAGAGGTCCTGAAGTACGACATTTGTTACATTGGGCCCGTCTTGTAAGCTTAATTGCCATGGAATTACGGTTTCATCGTATCTAGTGATTGCAATAATTAAAAAAAAAAAAAAAAAAAAAAAATACAACAAATAAAAGTTAATGCTGAAGACCGTTGCGACAGAGTATGTGTATAGCTTTATAGTGCAAAGACATACATGGTAGCAATGTTGGATTCGATAACACCAGGAGTAGTATCGCCTCCAGTATTCAACTTCCGTATAAACGTGGAGTTCGTAATCAGTTCAGGATATACTGGCGCGAGTATGTGTTGGTAGGGATTTATCGCAGTGAGCAGCCTGGTAGCTGCAGCCAGCGCAACGAACCCTGCCTGAGTTGTTCCATGGTGGCCGGGGGAAACCCCAATGCTCCTGTGGACCTTGCCAGCTCCATCCAAGTACTTCATCCAGTACCTTGCCACGACAGTGCCTTGCGAATGTCCAACAATATCGATTTGGGACGCTTTCATCTTGCGCATCACTTTGTTTATAAAGGCTCCAACCTCTTTGGCAGAATCCTCAATCTTAGTAAGGCCTCCAAGGATAGGGATTATTCCAAATCTGCCATAGGTGATCCCAAAGACACAATAGCCGCGCGCGATCAATTTAAGTGCAAAAACGGTCCAAATATTGATAGTATCTAAAGTTCCATGGAGCAAGATCACAGGGCGAGGATGAGCAGGAGTCAGTTTGCAGTTATAATCATTCAAGCCTCTGATCGCAGTCTCTTTAGCTACAATAGGCCTGGCAAGATCAGTTGGAAGGGAGTAAACTTGGATAGACGGGAGAGAAAGAAGGGCGACGGTAACGCTTATCACAGAGAAGATAGTAAACTTCATTGTCGCTTGGATCCTTTGCTCAGTAGGAGTGGTTGGGTATGCTGGTATCGTGATAAGAAAACGAAGGATGATGATGTTCAGAAAATGAAGGATTTACTTCACTTTTTGTATCTTTTTCTGAGTTGGCTGCAGACATTCTACCTTTCATGGTTACTTGATAAAGGGATAAATCCAGCATTGATACAGTGGCTTCTAAAATCGTGCACACGTTCCACGCCCATGTTTCCATATTGATTAGAATAATAGCGATGTTTGCTTGCACTTTTATTTTTATCAGAATAAACAAGTATGCCGATGATAAGTGTACTGGTCCAGTTTAAAATATCTCTACAGTCCTCCCTTGAGCCCAAATCAATTCAATCGAGTAAACAAAAAAGAAAATGTCTTATATTTAATGAAAAAAGATGAATTCGTTCATTGATATGCTCCCCTTAAATACCTCCAATTCCTGTCATTAAGGGCAATATTTTTTTCACGTCCTCATGAATTATATGTGGAAATTCTTTTTTGTTTACTCGATTGAATTGATTTGGGCTCAAGAAAGTCCCTTGACATAAGGGGCTGTGAGCAGTGCTCCTATTCGAACTGAAACTTTGTCAATTATGATGTTTTAAATTAAAAAAATAAATATCAATTGACAGAGTTTCAGTTCGAATAGGAGCACTGGCTGTGAGTCCCTTATGTCAAGGGAGGACTGTAGTCTCATTCATCATGGTTTTTAGTTGACAAAAGTATTTAATGTCATTTGGACAATTATACTGTATAACCATCACTTATTTTACGCACCTTTGCAGAATTTTTTTCAAATTATCTCCCACACACTTGAGTAAATACTCTTCACTTACACTTTTCTGAGAGCCTACGTTACTCTTCCTAAGCAAAGATGAGGCCAATCAAAGCATCCGTTGTTGAGGATGCTCTCCATTTACTCGAGCAGCACAAGTCCGTCCGTCAGGTTGCCACAGAAGTAGGCATATCCAAATCCTCAGTCTCCAAGACATTAGGGCCTGTCAGGAGTAAAAGTAGAGCTGGTCGGCCACGGAAGTTCAATTACCGGAATGCATATTATATTCGATTGTTGCTTCACCGTGGTATAGTCTCATCAGCTGTCCATGCTACCAGGCTTTATAGCGATGAGAACGAAGATCCAGTGTCAGCTAATACGGTGCGTCGGGCGCTGAGAGATATAGGCCCGGAAGCTAAAAAAGCCGTTAAGAAGCCTAGGCTAACAAAACGTCAAAAGAAAGCTCGACTGGACTTTGCTCTCCAGCACAAAGACTGGACCGAAGCTGATTGAAAGCGAGTAATTTGGTCCGATGAGCCCAAAATTTCTAGGATATCTATGTTTGGGTGGAATCAAATAAAGAACCAAAGGCGGAGGCGACTGATATTGACCCAAAGTTAGTTTCGCCCACAGTCAAACATGGTGGTGGTTCGATCATGGTCTGGGGCTGCATGACGTGGGATGGGTCAGGCTACTTGGCCAAGATCGACTCCACGCTGGACTCCGAGCTGTATATTCGTATCCTCCAGGACGAGCTATTGAATACTGTGAATTGGTACAACATTGATCCAGAGCAATTTATCTTCCAACAAGACAATGATTCTAAGCATACGGCTAAGAGAGTCCTAACCTACCTTGCCTCTATTGGATTGACAAGAGCATCAGGTAGAATACTAACATGGCCTGCCAATTCACCAAACCTAAACCCTATTGAGCATTTGTGGGATCATTTAAAAAAAAAATTCGCGAACATGGAGGGGATAATTTCAAAGTAGTGAAAAGCTATCAGAAACAAGCAGGAGCGCTAATAGGTTTAGAGCAAATAAAGTATGTCTTCCAGGTTGTTCCCATCTAGGATCCAAGGGCACAAGTGCTGCTCACTGTTGAACACTTATAGTTTTCCTTTGGAAGAATGAAACACTTGGAAATATTGGAAGCCACTGTATCTATTACAAAGGCAGGGAGGGTGATCCATTTCCAAAGAAGGGCTATAAACTAACTAAATTATTCGATGGGTATCAGGTACCACTAGCATGTTTTCATACTAAAGCCGAGCTTAAGCACTATTAGCAACTATCGCTAATGTCAGCGAACAGAAACATGTTTAATGTACGCATTACTAATTGCAAGTAAGCGCATACTACAACCAGATTTTTTTGTATTTATTCAAACATCAGTTTTCTCCCAACTTTCAGCATTGAACCAAGAAATAAAACTAGAAGCTGGTGTAAATTTGAGATGCATATACCCGTGCAGCTCCCTGGGTCAAAGCAGTGATAAAAATGCGGGGGGAACGAGGGAATGAGCTATCATCATGACTTAGCATCTACAAAATGAAATCAACGAACACTCATAGAAGTTAACAGAGATATGAGTAAATGCGAGTGCATAAGGTACGTAACTTATTTTTTTTTATGACTAATCAAAATTGTGTCGTATTCTTTGGATGTCTCACATCTATTAATGAACCAAGGGCGGCTGCGGGTGAGACATTGGTTGCCTCCTCATTGTCGAACAATAGGCTTTAGTATTCACTAGTGTTCGACCGAACTATCCATTACCTGACCAACATACTATCCGGCGCTCTGTCTCCGCAGATAATGTTAAGAAAAGAATGTCTTTCTATCAATTTGTTCCAATCGAATGGTCACTGCATTCAACATACTACATTTTCTGTTTTTGCCAAAAATTGGTTTATGGGTGTACTAGCCCAAATCCCATCGTCCAGTAATAGACAATTTTGTATGCCCAACTGCAAAAAAGACGTTGAACGTCTGTGCTCGAGCACATTAAAAGCATCAAGGAATGTGTGTAATATGGGGGATAGTCATTCACCCTGGGCCATATTAGATAGAGTCATAAGAAGGCTATCTATGGGAGCCTAAAGCTATTAATTGACATCAAACATCACTTCTCTGTCAAAGGTACCTATCGAAACCCTCTTGACCTGGATTCAAATTGAATGCGTATCTATATTCCAAAGTAATAAAGACTTTAGCTAGAACGGGCACGCAATCAGCCCAACTTTCCAATCTATCAAGCACCTTAAATGCCAGCTGGAGTTCCAGAGGCTGCATACATGGATGTGCAGGCATAATACAATCCATCTTGCTTTGGATCCATGCACTAACAATAGGCTTGAATAAACTCCCACATCTTGTTCGCGATTCTGCGATCCTTGAAAGGGAGGTACACCGATCAATGACTTAGCCGGACGTTGTTGGAGATTTTATAAATACAGTTACAGGCTCTCAAAGTAAAACTGATCACGTCAACCATGCTGCTTCATCCTCTCATTCTTTCATTTCCCCATCCTCATTCCTCTTTCTCTCATTAAGAAAAAAAAAAAAAAAAAAAAAAAAAAGACTCCTTCTACTAAGTATATGTAGTGCTATTCTGGATAGAAGATATGGAAGCAAGGTACAAATCAATTCAGTCGAAAAGCTAGACATATCTATCAGGCTAAAAGCTAGACATGTCTATCAGTCAAATGCAGATTGGCCCTTTATAGCACCTCATCGGGCCGTAACTATGAAAGTTTATAATGGGATTTATAGAATAATACAACTGTAGCATGTGGTTGGCGACATGTGTGTAAAAAAAAAGGACGGTAAAGGACAAGCTCGTAGTCAAGTATAGGCCAAAAAAACGTTTTTATTTTTATTTTTTTATTTTTTTTTTTTGGATGTCAAAGGTTGTATAAAGAAAAAATAAATAGGCGCCTGTCTTTCTGCTCTTCGACCTAAAACAGCAACCGGCAGCTAGCAGGTTCCGCGGTGGATGGATCGAGTTGATTCAGGATGAACTGATGAACGATATTGTTAAAGGGCATGGTCGCTAATAAAGTAAAAGAAAGGGAGGTCAACTACCAGAAGCATGTCATGTTTGTACTTCAATCATACAAACAACAATCACTTACGATGGTCGTCCAATGAAAACTTGCAAAGCTTCTGAAGCACAGCATTTGTTACATTAGGCCCATGCTGGAAGCATGACTGCCATGGAACTACAATCTTGTCGTACCTATTGATTGCGGATAGGTTGAAAAATAAAAAGTTGTTACCAAACACCGTCGTGATCGAGTATGTATATAGCTTTATAGTGCAAAGACATACCTGGTAGCAATGTTGGATTCGATAACACCAGGAGTAGTATCGCCTCCAGCATTCAACTTCTGCATAAACGTGGAGTTCGCAATCATTGAGGGGATTGACGGCACGAGCGAGATGTCGGGGTGCAATATCCCGGCAGCCTTAACCAATGCTACGGCTCCAGCCTGAGTTGTACCATGGTGAATAGGAGAAATCCCAATATGCCTGTAGACCTTGCCAGCTCCATCCAAATACTTAACCCAGTACCTTGTCAGGATACCGCCTTGTGAATATCCTACGATATCTACTTGAGACGCATTCATCCTGTGCATCACTTTGTTCGCAAAGGCTCCCATCTCTCTGGCAGAGTCCTCGATAGGAGCAAGGCCTCCAAGAAAAGGGATTATTTTGTGTCTGCCATAGGTAAGGCCAAAGACACAATAGCCGCGTTTGATCAATTTAGGTGCAAACTTGAACCAAAGATGGACAGTATTTGCAGTTCCATGAACTAGGATTACAGGACGAGGATGAGCAGGAGTCAGTTTACAGTTATAATCATTCAAGCCTCTGATCGCAGCCTCTTTAGCTACAATAGGCCTGGCAAGATCAGTTGGAAGAGAGTAAACTTGGATAGCCGAAAGAGAAAGGAGGGCAGCGGCAACGCTAATGAGAGAGAAGATAGTAAACTTCATTGTCGCTTAGATCCTTTGCTCAGTAGAAGAGCGCTTGGATATGCTGGTATTGTGCTAAGAGAACTTGAAGGATGGTGTTGCTCAGAAATTGAGGGCCTCCCTCGCTATTTGTATCATTTCTGCTTTCATTCTAAAAGAAGAGCATACAAAGCTAACTACATTACTCGGCATACCTCAGAGATCATCAGCATTAGTGTATGCTAAAGCCAAGCTCAGGCATTGCTATCAATAATTATCCGTGTCAGAAAAACAAAGACATGTTTAGTACGTCCATCCCCATTAAGGAGAACGTTTTGACGCTATTGCAAGTTAATGCGTACTCAATCGAACTTTATTTTATGCTGCACACAACGCATCATAATTTAGGATAAGAATGAAGGGAGAAGTTAATGCATCGATTGTTAATCTGGTGCAAAGTTGAAGAACATGAGTCTGTGCAGCTCCCAGGGCGGACCAGTCATATGGAGGCAATGTAAACGAGAAGGACACGGAGAAATAAAGTATATTCATGGGCTAGTAACGAAGAGGGGTCAAATAAATCTGTACAAATATAAACTTACTGCACACGTCTCTCCCCTCCAAGTTTTGTATTTTCAGGGTCATAGACATTCCCCTGATTAATTTAATGTCCGCCGCTCTGTCTTCAAGGCTATTGTGAAGCAAAAGATGTCTTATCAATGTGCCCCATTTCAACTTGTCATTTTATTCAATGAAGTGTATTTTCTGTGTTCGCAAAGAGTTGGCCTATGCCGGTATTACTTCCAGTCCAATCGCTCAATATGAGTCAGTCTTGAATGCACAGCTGCAAAAAAAGTAACCGTAGTCCTTATGGTTTTGGTCAAAAGATGAATAACCACCATGATCAGTACAGGCACTACGGCACATTGAAAACATCAAGAAAAATGAATAATATGCGGGACAGTCCCTTGACCTTAGCCACTTTAGATTAGCTCATAGAAAGCCCAGCTATAGGAGCTAAGGCTGTGAATTGAGACCAAACAATACTTCTATCAAGAGGGTCCCTCAAAATCTCACTTGACCTGAACTCAAATCTGTATTCTGGAGTAAAGAAGACTTTAAGTGGAAGCGGTACATATTCTCAATTATTCAAGCTCTATTAAGCGCCAGCTAAAGTTCCAGGCGTTGCATGCGTGGATGTGCAGGCACAATACCATCCATCTTGCTTTGGGTCCAATACCAACACTAAGTTGAGGATAAGTAAACAATATGTTGCTGAACCTCAGTGTACTAACATCTTTGTTCTAGCGGTACACTTATGCAGACGGTATGAAAATCAGGGCGACCAACTTTGCGCATAATAGCTAAAGGCTACGTGTTCTTTAGGTTTTATTTCTTTTTTGCATTGTTCACCAGGAGACACACTTCTTTCAATCCATAAAGCTACAGAATGCATTTGTATAAAGCTTCAGTTTCGCTCAGCGATTCATGGGTTCGTGTTGTGCACAATGAATGCCGGACAAAAAAAAAATTCTATACAATGCAGTGAGGGCCATGATACTTTAACTATGTACTGCTTCACCTTTGAAATGCGAGCATTGGAGCCAGTTCTCATTGCATCACATTGACTGGACACAACACAGACCCATAAATCATTAAGCGAAAAGGAAGACAAAGCGTTATGCAGCTGCATTCTGTGCCACAATGGTTCGAGAGAAATGCAGATGCTTTTACTTTACTGCTATAGTAAATACGTCTTCTGGTGGATGATGGTTCCAGCCTTTGATTTGGCCATTCATGCACAAAGATGATCATCCTCATATTTATTCCATATTAGCACACTTTAAGGTTCAGAAATCTCTTTTCACATGACACGGCAGCACACTCTTTACTTATGCTCTACTTGGAAATGGAAATAGTGAATATTCAAGTCTATTGTTAGTGTATGGATCCAAAGCAAGATGGATGGTATTGTGCCTGCACATCCACGCATGCAACACCTGGAACTTTAGCTGGCGCTTAATAGAGCTTGAATAATTGAGAATATGTACCGCTTCCACTTAAAGTCTTCTTTACTCCAGAATACAGATTTGAGTTCAGGTCAAGTGAGATTTTGAGGGACCCTCTTGATAGAAGTATTGTTTGGTCTCAATTCACAGCCTTAGCTCCTATAGCTGGGCTTTCTATGAGCTAATCTAAAGTGGCTAAGGTCAAGGGACTGTCCCGCATATTATTCATTTTTCTTGATGTTTTCAATGTGCCGTAGTGCCTGTACTGATCATGGTGGTTATTCATCTTTTGACCAAAACCATAAGGACTACGGTTACTTTTTTTGCAGCTGTGCATTCAAGACTGACTCATATTGAGCGATTGGACTGGAAGTAATACCGGCATAGGCCAACTCTTTGCGAACACAGAAAATACACTTCATTGAATAAAATGACAAGTTGAAATGGGGCACATTGATAAGACATCTTTTGCTTCACAATAGCCTTGAAGACAGAGCGGCGGACATTAAATTAATCAGGGGAATGTCTATGACCCTGAAAATACAAAACTTGGAGGGGAGAGACGTGTGCAGTAAGTTTATATTTGTACAGATTTATTTGACCCCTCTTCGTTACTAGCCCATGAATATACTTTATTTCTCCGTGTCCTTCTCGTTTACATTGCCTCCATATGACTGGTCCGCCCTGGGAGCTGCACAGACTCATGTTCTTCAACTTTGCACCAGATTAACAATCGATGCATTAACTTCTCCCTTCATTCTTATCCTAAATTATGATGCGTTGTGTGCAGCATAAAATAAAGTTCGATTGAGTACGCATTAACTTGCAATAGCGTCAAAACGTTCTCCTTAATGGGGATGGACGTACTAAACATGTCTTTGTTTTTCTGACACGGATAATTATTGATAGCAATGCCTGAGCTTGGCTTTAGCATACACTAATGCTGATGATCTCTGAGGTATGCCGAGTAATGTAGTTAGCTTTGTATGCTCTTCTTTTAGAATGAAAGCAGAAATGATACAAATAGCGAGGGAGGCCCTCAATTTCTGAGCAACACCATCCTTCAAGTTCTCTTAGCACAATACCAGCATATCCAAGCGCTCTTCTACTGAGCAAAGGATCTAAGCGACAATGAAGTTTACTATCTTCTCTCTCATTAGCGTTGCCGCTGCCCTCCTTTCTCTTTCGGCTATCCAAGTTTACTCTCTTCCAACTGATCTTGCCAGGCCTATTGTAGCTAAAGAGGCTGCGATCAGAGGCTTGAATGATTATAACTGTAAACTGACTCCTGCTCATCCTCGTCCTGTAATCCTAGTTCATGGAACTGCAAATACTGTCCATCTTTGGTTCAAGTTTGCACCTAAATTGATCAAACGCGGCTATTGTGTCTTTGGCCTTACCTATGGCAGACACAAAATAATCCCTTTTCTTGGAGGCCTTGCTCCTATCGAGGACTCTGCCAGAGAGATGGGAGCCTTTGCGAACAAAGTGATGCACAGGATGAATGCGTCTCAAGTAGATATCGTAGGATATTCACAAGGCGGTATCCTGACAAGGTACTGGGTTAAGTATTTGGATGGAGCTGGCAAGGTCTACAGGCATATTGGGATTTCTCCTATTCACCATGGTACAACTCAGGCTGGAGCCGTAGCATTGGTTAAGGCTGCCGGGATATTGCACCCCGACATCTCGCTCGTGCCGTCAATCCCCTCAATGATTGCGAACTCCACGTTTATGCAGAAGTTGAATGCTGGAGGCGATACTACTCCTGGTGTTATCGAATCCAACATTGCTACCAGGTATGTCTTTGCACTATAAAGCTATATACATACTCGATCACGACGGTGTTTGGTAACAACTTTTTATTTTTCAACCTATCCGCAATCAATAGGTACGACAAGATTGTAGTTCCATGGCAGTCATGCTTCCAGCATGGGCCTAATGTAACAAATGCTGTGCTTCAGAAGCTTTGCAAGTTTTCATTGGACGACCATCGTAAGTGATTGTTGTTTGTATGATTGAAGTACAAACATGACATGCTTCTGGTAGTTGACCTCCCTTTCTTTTACTTTATTAGCGACCATGCCCTTTAACAATATCGTTCATCAGTTCATCCTGAATCAACTCGATCCATCCACCGCGGAACCTGCTAGCTGCCGGTTGCTGTTTTAGGTCGAAGAGCAGAAAGACAGGCGCCTATTTAT
The DNA here is from genome assembly GCF_002105155.1 of Lobosporangium transversale. NCBI lineage: Eukaryota > Fungi > Mortierellomycota > Mortierellomycetes > Mortierellales > Mortierellaceae > Lobosporangium > Lobosporangium transversale. The sequence goes on along the minus strand of NW_019029010.1, from coordinate 98,199 downwards.
TTTTTCTTTATACAACCTTTGACATCCAAAAAAAAAAAATAAAAAAATAAAAATAAAAACGTTTTTTTGGCCTATACTTGACTACGAGCTTGTCCTTTACCGTCCTTTTTTTTTACACACATGTCGCCAACCACATGCTACAGTTGTATTATTCTATAAATCCCATTATAAACTTTCATAGTTACGGCCCGATGAGGTGCTATAAAGGGCCAATCTGCATTTGACTGATAGACATGTCTAGCTTTTAGCCTGATAGATATGTCTAGCTTTTCGACTGAATTGATTTGTACCTTGCTTCCATATCTTCTATCCAGAATAGCACTACATATACTTAGTAGAAGGAGTCTTTTTTTTTTTTTTTTTTTTTTTTTCTTAATGAGAGAAAGAGGAATGAGGATGGGGAAATGAAAGAATGAGAGGATGAAGCAGCATGGTTGACGTGATCAGTTTTACTTTGAGAGCCTGTAACTGTATTTATAAAATCTCCAACAACGTCCGGCTAAGTCATTGATCGGTGTACCTCCCTTTCAAGGATCGCAGAATCGCGAACAAGATGTGGGAGTTTATTCAAGCCTATTGTTAGTGCATGGATCCAAAGCAAGATGGATTGTATTATGCCTGCACATCCATGTATGCAGCCTCTGGAACTCCAGCTGGCATTTAAGGTGCTTGATAGATTGGAAAGTTGGGCTGATTGCGTGCCCGTTCTAGCTAAAGTCTTTATTACTTTGGAATATAGATACGCATTCAATTTGAATCCAGGTCAAGAGGGTTTCGATAGGTACCTTTGACAGAGAAGTGATGTTTGATGTCAATTAATAGCTTTAGGCTCCCATAGATAGCCTTCTTATGACTCTATCTAATATGGCCCAGGGTGAATGACTATCCCCCATATTACACACATTCCTTGATGCTTTTAATGTGCTCGAGCACAGACGTTCAACGTCTTTTTTGCAGTTGGGCATACAAAATTGTCTATTACTGGACGATGGATTTGGAACTCGCATACGCATATATCAATCATCGCAAAGACAGGAGTTATAGCATGTTGGAAGGAGTGACCGGTTGAAATGGAACAAACTGACAAAAAGAAATCCTTTACCTCGCATTATCTGCGGAGACAGACTTATCATATTGGATTATGCTTTATCACTTCCACCTACATACCAGGGAACGATTCGGTGGCTCTGTTAAGCCACAAGGCCATCACCTGGAAGTACTATCGAATCCATGCATCTCTAAGCAGAAAAGCTTCACTATCGACGCTTTATTCTCCATATGAGTGCATACTTGGTAGTCTAATCCATATCTTGCTTTCTTTAGATATCTTTCGCCAACCTCTTCTATCAACTGTGACGGCTGAATCCTTTGCAAGCTAGCTACTAAGCCGATCAGTAGGAGGCGTAGCATCTACAGCTCCATTGGATTTTAATTGTATCTAATGAAATTCCATCCTCTATGGACGTATTTTAATATATTTAAATCGCCATATTTATATGGGTTTTAGTAGGTTGAACAGTTTTGACGAAGAAGCAGTCATTGGGCGAATCTATGGAGCTACAACTGTGTCTTGTTTGTGTAACTGTTCTGATGTAAATAAAGTCAAGGTGCATATTACAGGAAATATAGTTAACATTTTTTTTTGATTCTACGATTGATTCTACAAAGTCTAAAAGCATATAGAGAGATGTTGCAACATCTTCCTCGTCTAGTCTATTTTTGCCAGCCAATACGCCAGAAAATCCTGCTGAGTTTTTTGCGTGTCCAGCATGTTGGAAAACCAGTTTTTTTGAAGGCGGTTGTTTATCATTAGGTCCTATTTTATCGATGCGCCACGATATTCTAAAATCGAAGATTTTGATCAAGCTTGGTTCAACCAAAAGTAATTTTAGTGCAAACATTGATTGGTTATCATCTCTCAACAGCGGCGGACACTGTTAAATATTGGCCCGTCATTATGTAGCTTTATACTAGATATTTCCTTTCGCCTTGCAATATGGATGTGGTGCGTAAGATCAAAATAAAAAAAAAAAAAAAAAAAAAAAGTGTGGCGATGATCATTCTTGCTCATATATGAGTGTGACACGAATTTTTTTTTTTTTTTTTTTGGAAGTCATTAATGTTATCTTGCCCCATATTAAAGATTCTGTGCACGGCGCTTTCTGACCAAACCACATTGCCACCCTTTTGCCTTTTTGAAGTGCCTTTTATACACATCCCGCCTTTAATACAAAACAAAGGCCTTTCAATCAAGCAACGAAAGATACTTAGACAACGTTGCCATGTTTTGGATGGATGATGAGGAAGATGAGGAGGATTACCAGTGTATGTATTCTATGTGACTGTTACACACACTTCATCACTACTTCCTTTCTCTTCCATTTGTGATCGCTACTACTTTCCATCGATTTGTTTTGTGATTGCCACGCTTTTCTTCCTCAATTCTACCTTTTATTCTTGGTCATTTAAATTGTAGAAAGACACAATATACATTCTTTCTTAGTCCCTGCGCTGTTAATCATTGCGCGCATTCATTCTCTTTCTCTAAATAACAATTTATCGCGCACAGGTGCGTCCTTCTCAATCGTATCTTTTTTTTTTTTTTTTTTTTTTTTTGGTTTTTTGATCTCTAGTTTACTTGTCCATATTATCTTCAGTGTAGCCCTGTGACGCGTCAAGTAGAGACGATAGCTTACGATGACTATGCCCAATATTCTCGTGTCTCCTTCACCTCTATTGCAAGGCGAAGTGAATTCATCGTACGCCCTACACTGGATTCTAAGAGTGCTTACACGACTTTGTCGATGGATTGATCCTTTTTTTTTGCCTCTCTATTGATCAGCTCAATAAGTTGACGAGGGCGCCTATAGGCCTTTTGACAGGCTAGAGTAAAAGATTATGCCTTGTCTTGATTTGTCTTTCCCCGACCGATCGCAACGGCAGTCAGGAGATAGCATGTACACTACCAAGCACCAAATGGATCACAAACACGATTCACAAATGTATTAATATAGATATATATATATATTTCCGTTCAGCGTTGTGCCACGGCGCGAATGTCATGGACTGAAAAACAAAACGGAAGAGGGCGATTTACACAACTGCATTATGTGGCGTTTTGGGCTGAAAAAATTACAGGCTTTTTTACTGCTGCAGTAAACGCGTCGTCTGGTAAACAATTTCACAATGAGATTGGTGTTGTCAGAGACACTTAAAATAAGCTAAACCCCTGGTTTTCTGATATTGTTTTGTACATACAAGGGCATAGAGCTAGTGCAAAGGTATGGACATCCTCTACGATCCAAGGCTTTGTCTCAGTTTTTATGACATCCCATAATAGCATATTCTTTACTTATCCTCAAATAAAAAAAAAAAAAAAAAAAAAAAAAGAGACCAACATCCAATCTACTGCTTTTCACTGTTTATAGTATCATCATTTTATTGCTATAAATTGTTGGACTGGCTGCAGCCTTGATCAAGGCAAAAATGTTGTGGTGATAATAAATAAAGCAAGGTGAGCGGCATTACGCCTTAATGTCCAATCATACAATATTAAAAGCTTCGATGGGCATTTAAGAGGGTTTGAAAAAGTGGATACTCTACAATATGTATGGCATATTCTATGATCTTCTAACACTGTATATCCAAGAATAAAGGACTTTCTCCCATAATGTCCACGTTTCTTGATGTTTTTAATGGGCCTTAGTATCATTTGTATTATCCATGCCATTTATTTATCCCTTGGCTATATCCGAAAAGACTTCCCGTACTCCTCGTGATATTTACAACCGCACATATAAAGTTGTCTTGTAACTGAATGATGAAATGGGGACAAGCACACGCATAAATTAACTCTTCGCAAGCACAGAAAATTTAGTATGTTGATTGAAGTGGCCAGTCGAAATAGAGCAATTTGGTAAGAAGGCATCCTTTACTTCACACTAGTTGTGATGGCACAGTAGCGGACATCAGGCTGGCCAGAGGTAATGGATGTGATCCTTACTTTACAGTCTTTGGAATAAATGGTGTACAACATTCACTTTCTCATATCTCCACTATTTTCTGTGAACATACTGCAATTTCACTTTTGAGAAGCCATTTGGATTTTCCATTGACTCGTTAAAGTTGCTGATCCGTGTAAGTGGATCGTCCCACCGTATAATTGCTGCTCATGCTGCTTTTGTATAGCTGCTTCGTCTGGGGCCTCTGTGGATGTATACATCTCAATTCCACCACAACTGATGTTTGCTCTGCTCGTCCTAAAAATAGTTATACAACACGAATCTATACATAAGGCTAATTTTTATCTTGTATACTTTGACATGCAAAAAACAAGAGCCATGCTAGTCTAAATTCCAGGAAGTGCATACCGACTTATTGGTAACAGAGTTAAGTATTTTCCGTACTAGAAATGGACGTATTAAACATGTCTCTGTTGACCGACATTATCGATTGTTGATAATCATGTTTTAACCTGGCTTTATCATGCACTAGTCAGGGTAATTGCCATCCTTGGTGGTATCTAATGCCCACCAGACATTATAGCTAGCTTTATGCTCATGCATCTAGTTTTTTTTTAATGCAACCCAAAAGGTGCGCTGATCCTCTTGTTTCCGCTATTCTGGCTATTATAATAGATACCAATGTAGAAGCTATTTCCCTAAGCAATTAATCGTGGAGCGCAGAGCACCCTCCAGCTACTTCAGAAAAAGGTACAAATAGCGAAGCAGCTCCTTCGTTTTCTAAACAACTTCACCTTTCAAGTCTTTTTACCACAACACCAGCACATCCACCCACTTCCTTTTACTGATTATAGAGCTTAAGAAATAATGAAATTTGCTCTCCCCTCCGCTGTTAATGCTGCCGCTGCCTTACTTCTTTCTCTTTCAGCTATCCCAATTCATTCCCTTCCAATCAACCCTGCAAGTTCCGTTGCACTTGAAAAGCATACGATCGAAGGCTTGAATAATTATAACTGCAAACTGACTCCTGTTCATCCTCGCCCTGTGATCTTGCTTCATGGGGCTACACTAACCGTCTATTCCTGGTCCACGTTTGCACCTGAACTGATCAAGCGCGGCTATTGTGTCTTTGGTCTCACCTATGGCAAAAATAAAAAAATTCCTGGGTTCGGAGGCCTTACTCCGGTTGAGGATTCTGCCCGAGAGATTGGAGCTTTCGCAGATGAAGTTATGCGCAAGATGAATGTGTCTCAAGTTGACATTGTTGGGCATTCACAAGGCGGCATTCTGACAAGGTACTGGATTAAGTATTTGGATGGAGCTGGCAAGGTTTACAGGCATATCGGAATCGCCCCCATCCACCATGGTACAACTCTGAATGGGATCGCAACGCTGACTACAGCTCTCGGGTTGTTCTATCCGTTCCGGTCCGTGTATGAGCCGCTCATTCCATCACTATCTCAGCTGCTTGCGAACTCCACTTTTATGCAGACGCTGAATGCTGGAGGCGACACTTCCCCTGGCGTTATTGAATCTAACATCGCTACCAAGTATGTCTTTGAAGCATAAAGTTATAAACATGTTCTGTTGTAATGGATTTCAATATTAATTTTTTTAAAAAAATATTCATAACCAACAGGTACGAAGACATTATTACTCCATGGAAGTCGTGCTTCCAGCATGGCCCTGGCGTTATAAACGCTGCACTTCAAGACCTTTGCACGTTGTCATTGGACGAACATCGTAAGCCATTGTCGTTGTGAGATTAGAGTACAAACAGGATAAAGACTTGGTATTTGACCCTTATTTTCTTTATTTTATTAGTTGACATTCTCCACAGCAAGGTCGCTCTTCAGTTCGTCCTTAACCAGCTTGACCCATCGACTGCCAAGACTGCGAGCTGCTTGTCACTGCTCTAAAGCGGAGAGCAGAAAGACAGAGCCCTTTTTTTCTTGTTATTAGGAACTTGGCTATCTTCAGTCATCACCTCAGGCTCATCCTCAAAATCCACATTCTTTCTCTACCCATACTTAACTATTCACTTGTATTTTACTATTCTTTTTTTTTTATACACATGTCGCTGGTCGCATGCCACAGTTGTACTGTTAAATAAATCTTTCGCATTTGAGATACGCTATACAAGGTCAACCTATTTTTGACTGATAGAAATGTCAATCTTCCCAATTGAATGATCGGTTTGTAATATGCCTTTATTTCTTTTATCCAGAATACTACATATACATCGCAGAATATTGGTGATTCCGGCTCTAACTGGCTCTATCAAGCCACAAGGCTGTCGCTCACTGAAAGCTCTGATGTATTTCTAGTTAGAAAGCTTCACTATCGGTGATTTATCCATTTGAATGGAAACCTGATATCTTAATTTATTCCAAAAAGAATCATTTAGAATTTTTTTTTAATCATATTTAGCGGAGCCCATGCAAATAGCTCGTCAACAGCATTGACGAGCCACTTCAACAGCATTGACGAGCCACTTCAACAGACTGTATCTGGCTGTGACTGTTTTTGCTTTGTGTCTCTAAATGCAGTGAATAGTGATCACAGTTTTGCTCCAACATCCTATTTCCCCTCCGTATTCACAACAGATAGCGTGTTCAGCTCCAACAAACGCAAAACGGTCTACAGATGCAACTCACAAACAGACTAAGATTTTTTTTTTTTTTTTTTTTTTTTTTTTTTAGTAAGCCAAATGATATTACATCATTATTTGTTTCTATCTGTTATTGTTATCAACCTTTTATTGCCGGGAAAAGACACCATCACCCACTCCTGGCTCCCTTCAGGGTCCTTCCGCTCTTCGGCTTTCATGGGCCTTAACAGCAAGCTAATAGTCCTTCCGACATTTCTCGTGACAATTCAGCAATAATGCCTTCAGCCTTGCGATCCTTCCTTGCCGTTGTGTCTCTGACCAGCCCAAACAACTCATATCGCCGATTGTAGGCTCTTTGATCTGATATTCGGATTCACTTTTTGAGCGCCACAAGAAGCCCATGAAATCCCTTATGTATCTGCCACCGCGAACTTTTCACAGACTGCTCTCCCATTGAACATGGCATTTGATAAGCCGGGGCTGGGGACAAAGGGTGCAGTGCCCCCGATGCTCTTTGCGACCCACTGAAAGGGATTTGGACGAGTGTTGCATATTTCGTCTAATTGCGTATTTGATCACACTACAAACGTACATGTACAAAGGATAACATTCTTAACATTCTTGACATTGCAGCCTTCCGGCCCACATAAATAAGAGGTCCCAATTTTACATGTAGAAATGAATTAATAAATACCCAGATAATGTGGTGCTGCGATCCACATTCAATTCCCGCATATCTTTCAATTTCTGGCTATTATTTTCCCAATGGGAGATGAATATTGCTGAAGCGCTTGGAAGGACGCATACCATAAGACTTCTGATGATGTACTCCACTCTGGACTGGGTATCTCGGCATAAAATGAAGATATGGTGACCCAAGGGACTCAGCTGCATCCGAAAGGCATGCTGGGACTTGGAGAATTAATGAACCTTGCAATAAATGCACCACTATTCCCATTGCTGCATTATTAGTAGGCCCCCGACCTCATGGCAGGCAACTTTGCCCTTGGATGTGCTTCTAGCTGTGATACCTGAACCTCTTGACGAGAAGTATGCTTCAAGGGGAGCATTTTGGCAACTGAGGCGGTAAAGCACGTTGGAGACGATATGTTTGCCAACTGGGACCATCGGAGTGACAATCCCCTGATGCCGCACTGATCGCTAGGCCTTATTGATAAACTTACTTGCAAGGGGCGTGCCTCTAGGTGACATTAGGGATGTCTACAGAACATATCCTTTTTTTGCCCTCATATAACTCTTTATCTCTGGCTTCTTCAGCCTTTCGTGCATACCATCTTCCTTTGATTCACACTAAATGTAAGGGAGATGCCGTTTAGACCTGCATTGCTGTCATGGCTGTTGCTAAAAGATGGAGGGAAGGCTTTGCCAGAAATAAAGAGAAGGCTCTACCAGAAATGAAGAGACAGCACGGCAACACATATTGATAGCTGTTTTGTGCCACCTATGATAATGATTTCCTTGCAAGCAGTGGTTATAGTCATTGGTAGCAGCGGTGCATCACACACAGAGAAGAAGGGAATGAAAGCGAGATGCACTTACACATATAATGGGCATTATCAGGCCAAGGTCAAGAAACTATTCTTCTCATATTTCAATAGTCCAATCGTTAGCTTGTTTTTGGTGGTCGCGGTGACTTGATAGGTAGCCTCCATCGAACTCGCTTTTTTTTTTTAAGAATGAGGAATAATGGAGAAATGAGGAATGACGAATTAAGCATGGAGCTGCACGAGTTTAAAAATTAAGGTTTGAGTAAAATGCAATATATTAACTCTTTAATAAAAATGAACGAAATAAACCAAGTCTCTGTTCACTGGCATTGCTGACTATTGAAAGCATTACATGGGTTTGGCTTTAACATACATCAATTAGGGTAATTGCCATCCTTGGTGGTATCTAATGCCCACCAGACATTATAGCTAGCTTATGCTTATGCATACTAGTTTATTTTTTACATGCAATCCAAAAGATGCGCCGATCCTCTTGTTTCCGTTATTTTGGCTATTATAATAGATGCTGATTCAGGAGCTATTTCCCTAACCAACCAACCATGAAACACAGTATGCTTCCAGTCATCTCAAAAAAGATACAAATAGCAAAGTAGTTCCTTCGTTTTCTGAACATTATTATTCTCCAAATCTTTTTATCACGACACTAGCATACACGTCCACTTCCTTCTACTGATTATAAGACTTAAGCAATAATGAAGTTTTTTACTCCCTCTGTCGTTAGTTTCGCCGCTACCCTGCTTTTCTCTCTTTCAGCTATTAAGGTCCATTCCCTTCCAACTGGTCCTACACTTGAAAAGCATGCGATCGAAGGCTTGAATAATTATAACTGCAAACTGACTCCTGCTCATCCTCGCCCTGTGATCTTGCTTCATGGGACTGGACTAAACGTCTATTCCTGGAGCCTTTTTGCACCTGAAATGGCCAAGCGCGGTTATTGCGTCTTTGCCTTGACTTACGGCAGATACATAAGATTCTCTGGCTTAGGAGGTATGGCCCCGATCGAGGATTCTGCCCGAGAGATTGGAGCTTTCGCAGATGAAGTTATGCGCAAGATGAATGTGTCTCAAGTTGACATTGTTGGGCATTCACAAGGCGGTATTTTGACAAGGTACTGGATTAAGTACTTGGATGGAGCTGGTAAGGTCTACAGGCATGTCGGAGTCGTCTCCAGCCACCATGGTACAACTCTGTATGGGATCGCAACGCTGGGTACGGCTCTCGGGTTGTCCTATCTGCTCCAGGTTTTCGCTGACTTGTTCGCGCCATCACTTTTTCAGCAGGTTATGAACTCCACTTTTATTCAGAAGCTGAATGCTGGAGGCGACACTTCCCCTGGCGTTATTGAATCTAACATCGCTACCAAATATGTCTTTTAGGAATAATCACACTCTCTCTATCGTAACCGCCTTCGATGTTAATTGGCTTTGTTTCTATTTTTACTGCCATTTTTTATAAACTGTTCGCAATCAATAGGTACGATGAACTTATTACTCCATGGCAGGCAGCTTTCCAGCACGGGCCTGGAGTTACAAACGTTCTGCTTCAGAATCTTTGTCTGCTGTCATTTACCGAACATTGTAAGCCATTATTGTTTGCAAGGTTGAAGTGTAAACGCGACAAAGACCTGCTATTTGACTTTTTTTTTTTTTTTTTTCCCTTTATTTTCTTAGATGGTACGCGCTTCAATTATGTTATCCTCCAGTTCGTCCTTAACCAGCTCGACCCATCCACTGCCGAGGCTGCGAACTGTTTGTCACTGCTCTAAAGCGAAGAGCAGAAATGCAGACCTCTTTTTTTTCTTCTTCTTTTCTTTTTTTTTTTTTTTAGGAACTTGGCAACCTTTAGTCATCATCTTAGGCTCATTCTCAAAAAAACACATACACTCTACCCATACTGAACTATTCACTTACAGTTTACTATTTTATATATATATATACACATATCGGCACAATTATACCATTTAATAAATCTCGTGACAAACTTTCATATTTGAGTCTTGGTGAGATGTTATACAGGGCCGACTTGATCGATATGCTGCCTGAATTTTTGGCTTGTACAGTATCACGCTTCCATCTCGCCTATCAAGAGCACTACTTATTCGTAGTAGAAAAAAAAAGGCTTTTTTTTTTTTTTTTTTTTTTTTTTGCACGTATTGTTCTGTGTCATGATGCAAAGGACTTGAGGTTGTTTTATTAAACTCGAGATTTAATCGCCTTCCAGCACATACTGATAATACTCTAACGCATCAGAGGCAATGACTCGGAGCGCTTTAGTGTTACAAGTACGCTTGAGCATAAAGCAGTATATTTAGGATAGATGGATGAAACCAGAGCTTTGTCAGGCCAAAGCTGTTCCTTGTCAGGGAAAAAAGGTTCATCCTTTTCACTTGGAAGGACACACGAAGAACATGTTCTAGACATACCGAGCTGGGGTGCCAACTCTTTTCGTTGCGCAACCTCAATGCCTCTTCAGCCAGAAATAAATAGCTTCAGGGGCCATATTGCTGCCAGATACCTTTATAAGTCACATTAATTTGTAGTACTGAATAATACGTTACGCTGAATGTTTTTTAATGCATTCATTTCTTTTAGCCGCCTTGTTAACGCAACACGAGCACAATTTTGAGGATTAAAATGGTAGGCTCTACGATGGTGAATTGAAGGATACTTTCGCTTGCTTCGTTTTTTATGAATGTTGCGTTGAGAAGGTTGAATAAAAAAATAAAAAATAAAAAATAAAAACACCTCTAATATGCTAGCTGGGTAAGTTAGGTACAGCGGCATTTTGTTTTGCTATCCAACTGTTCTCTACCCCTATTCAAGTCCACAATCAAAGGCGATATTTTTTTCTCTTTTTTTATTATGGATTGTTTTTTTTTCTGGCTATTCGCGATATCTGACTAAAGAAAATACACGATCCTGGCCGTAGCATAATAAGGTTGAGTTGTCGCTTTACAGAACTTGCCCATCGACACAGGTTGTTTGGAAGAACGCCTAATCATCATTGTAGTAGCAATAGACAGAAGTAGAAAAGCCAATGTCCTTGACACACCTGCGGAAGTAGCCCTCTCGGTAGATGGGGATATTGCTGCAGTAGGCGGTCCTATGCACGAGGCGATAGTCGCCTTTGTTTCTTCGGCAGCATTTAGCAACCTTGAAGAGCCCATGCCTAAATCCTCGGACCCGGCAGTTGGAGTTATCATCAGAAGACCCATGACCAGCCAAGGTGAAGGGAAGCAAAGCAATAGCAGCCAGAATGATCGCGGTGACCTTCATGTTGGATTAATTCCTTTTTTCTTTTCTTTGTTTTTTTTTTTTTTTTTTTTTTTAAAAAAAAGTGCCGGGTTGTATGTGTTTTGTATGAATTGACTTTGGTTCTACAGAAGGGAGGATGTGGATTGCAGAGGATGAGGAGAGAGAGATGGACGACGAGAGATCGCGTATTTATAGGTTTAAAAAGAGCAATCAGTAGACGCCTTGAAGAAACTTTAGTATCAGTACTTAACGATTTCTTTTTTTAACTTTTGTCAAGACATTTTGGCATGAAAGCATTGTATTATGTGGTGGCAACTATCATTGCTTGATTTGGATAGATGGCGCGCATGAAAGTGGTGCTTTGTTGTCAGGTACCTGTCCCTGTGTAAATACCCTCTAGTTGCAGTAGCTGCTGATAGCATTGGTGTCTTCATGTCCTAACCTATTAGTTAACGTTCCTCCCGTTGTCACCGTGTTGCTTTTTTTTTTTTTATTTTTACTTTGTTGACGTCAAAGCCATCCTGTGTCTATGTCTTAACAACACTAACATGATCAAGTAGGCTAGCAGGGCGAAGTAGACTAACGGGCCCAGGAACGCGCATTTTCTCGGTAATCTATTGCTCAAGGAACAGCATTTATTTGGTGTTACCGTAGTACATAAAAAAATATTTTCTACCGATCTAAACCATAGTGGCTTTGGTTTCAATTATGTCAAAAAGAGAAGTAGGGATGGTTAGTATGCTTGTTTGTCTACTTTTACATGGCCACAGCATGATTGTGGTTTGAAACTAGATCAGCCACCCATTAGCTTGACCTGAATTCGAAGTACACAGACATCATTTGATACTGCGCCGAAGGCTATTTTTGGGTAGACAATTATCATTCGCTTTGTTTTAATTGTCATGCTGATCCCTTTCACCACAACGGTTCAAAAATTGATATTTTTCAACGCTTAAAAATCTTCTTTCTACCACAAAAAAAAAAAAAATTCAAGTCTATGTGGTCCAGAACACTAACGTCTTTGCATATTGTAGCTGAAACAATAAACCTAATATCAGTAGAAGTCGACTGCTAATAGCGATGGTGAATGTCTATCCTCCATCGATTCCTACTGGATATTGTAAACAGATGAACAAAGACCAAAAATATCGAGCTATCAAGGTCAAATGTTCTTTTTTTTTTATAAATCACCGACTCGCAGGTTTTGGTGGCAATATAGGAACTTGAAATTAAGAATAGAAAAATATTTTATTCGTAGGCTCCTAGAATTAGTACTTGCGCGTGTATTAAAGCCTTTGACCCTTTGCACCATATTTTTTTTTTACGAACCACCAATTGCTTTGACATGTTTCACTGAGGGATACAGTGCGCTTTGGTCTACCTGACGATGAGGACTGGGCGCTGTAACGATGCTTCTCAACAAGCAAGGTGTGGTAGATAACATTTGTATATTTTGTTGGGCGTAAAAACGCGTACGGAAGCTCAAAGAAGGATTTTCTTTAATCCTATCCCAAGCACTTCTTTTTTGCGGTGCCCTCTTGCAAAATAAAAAAAAAAAAAAAAAAAAAAAAAAAAAGGATTATAAGAAGGCCAGAATATAAGTATAAGTATGCAGTATTTAATGAATATGATTACACAATACCACAGAATGCTCTTTGTTCGAGCTCCTTAATTCTTCAGTCACATGCTGGGATAGGTTGAATTCAATTATCAATTTCAGATTAACCCTCAGACAGAATGTTCTCAGTCACTTCTACATTCATTCTCCTCATGACGCTTCCAAACAGTACACGAATGTCTCCCGTCCGCATGGACTCGAATTTGTGTTATCTTCTTTTCAATCAAATCAAATTTTTGCAACGGTGTTTAAAATCAAATCCTCTAGCTAGTACGATAAGAATTCCCTCGAAAGACATAATAGAATGAGTAGACACAAAAAGTCTAAACAAATGTAGTCAGTATTCATAGGCTCTATGCTAATTCGTTTAAGGTTTGCAGCATCTTACACGTGGCTATAAAAGTAGTACCATGCACAAGCACAACATTGCCACAATGGCAGTAAATTTTATATCTTTTATCCTTCACAAGACCAAACACACTTTATTGTAAAAACCCAGAAAATTGTCAGAAGGAACAAGTAAATGTGGAGTGATAGGGATTGTAACGGTGAAATAAGCATAGAGGGATGAGGACGAGCACAAAAATCGTCATTCTATATCATATTTTTATTGTCATCATAATAAAATTTTTTTTCGGCAAAAAAAAAGTAAAGGTATTTAGATAGAGCTTTGGCCTTTAGAAAATAAGCAAAGGCCGCCATGTTACCTCGTTTGGGCAGCAATAAAGCAGTAAAGCGCATCAATTTTGATATCCACAGAGGGCTTAAAACCCCTATGTCAAATTTTTTCTTCCTCCAACTTTTAATCGCTATAATGACAAGAGACGGAGGTAAAAAAGCCGATGTAGCTGACACATCTACGGAAATAGCCTTCTTGACTAATGAGCAAGTTGCAGTAGGCAGTACCTCCAATGTTGTGGTATACACCCTTGTTCCTTCGACAGCATCCGATCACCCCAATAACTAAATGTTTGGATACTTGGATCACGTACTTGGAGCTACCATCAGGCGTCCCAGGGGCAGCCAAGATAAATGGAAGTAAGGCAATAGTGGTCAGGGCAGCTGCGGCGATCTTCATGATGGAGCGATTTTTTTTTTTTTTCAAAAGCGCAGGATTGTATGTGTTTCTTATGGGTGACTTTGGTTCTGCCAAAGAGAGGATGCTTGCTGGAGATGAAGGGGAAAGAGATGAATAAAGAGGAGCTGCACATTTATTAGTTTAAAAAATGTTTAATGAATGCTTTGAAAGAACCCTGGTATTTTTTTTTATTTTTTCCCTAGTTACCAAGTCATTTTGAAGCGAAGGAATTGGAAGTATAATGTATTGAACTCTTACTTGACTTGGACAATTGGTGTTTGTGTAAATAGTATCATTCTGCCCAGATGCTTGTGTCTGCTTATTCTTGCTCGTAGAAATTATTACTGCGTAGCTACTTTGGCCTACCATTAATCGCTCCTCTACTAATGTTAAAATACTTTATGCGATGCTGTCATAGCTAATGAGCCTAGTAAGGCGACATAGGCTGGTGGAACTAACTATATGCGTATTTTTATCTAAAGACGCGCATAGCTTCTATTGCTACTCTATTATTTTTATAAACAGTTTGCTAAATGCACGGATGCGGGTCATTAGCTTTCATCCACTCCAGGTCATTACCAATTAGTACAACAAACCTTGTGGATCACTTTTTAATCAGTGACATTACTCCGTCTTCACAATGGATATGTATTAAGATGTGGGGACATAAGGTAACCATTGCATACAATAAATGGGGAAGAGAGAGATAGAGGTTAATGATTTTGATTGTCTACTTTTTTTGCGTGGTTATTTTAAGGACATGGGCCAAAACCAGACCAGCCACCAACTCTCCTCTTCTCTTTTATTTTTTTCTACTCTTCAGTCAAACTCACTAGCAGATGAACTATACCTGGTTAAAGAAGAAGCAGTAGCACAGCCTATGATACACCCATCAATCTTAAAAGGGGACTGGTGCACCAAACATGTGCGAAAGTTACTTAATATAAACTTGCACCAGCTGATCCAAATAAAAGCCGTCATTCATATATGCAACTCTTTTCGCCCAACGGTTGACATTGTTCAACGCCTACAAGCTTTTCTACCAAAATAAAATAAAAAAAAAAAAAAAAAGGCATGATCCATAACATTTAGCCTTCGCATAATTGAAGCTGAAACAATGGATATCCCATGTTAGAAGAAGTCGACTGTTACTTATGACAATGGTGTGTTTCTTTGCTTTTTACTGTATTTTATTGGATATCGCAGAAGCATGAACAATGCCCAAAACCAACCATTCAAGCTATCGAATCATCAGAGTTGAGTGCCATTCCATAAACAGCCGAAGTGCAAAATTAGGGGCAGGAAGAGCGAGACTGAGTGCGTATTGAGCAGGCTGGCCCTTATGCCATTTCTTTGTTTGCTTGGTACGCCAACTGGCATGATAGGTTTTGTTGAGGAGAATAGAGTATTTGGGGATTGTGCATTGCTTCACATTTACTTTTGTCATTAAAATAAGGTCTATAGTACGACCGTTTATTTGGTCCCATTTCTCAAAATTTAAGGCATTACATGCGTTTGAATGACTGCTGATGAAAGGTTGGTTTTTTGAAACATCATTCATATGCTTCCTCGATACATAAGAAGGATGTTCCATGCAAATGACGGCTCAACACTGTCCAACAAGACGAGTGTATGAAGTCATTTACGGCTTTCTAGAAGTATATTAAGAGCTGTAAAAAGAAAAGAATAGTAAGAATAAATCTATCTAACAGCTATTCAAAAGAACAAACTTACTTACATCTACGCTATCGAAAGCGTGAACCAAAGTGGCGTTGAGCAGACTTAAAAGACTGCTTTCTGGTCACTTCCGTAGTTACATGAAGGCCATCTACTACAAACCCCTATTATCGTTGTTTCACTCGAAAACCCATCGATCGCATCTCTATATTCTTCCAATTTTTTTTTTTTTTTTTTAAAAAAAAAAAAAAAAAAAAAAAAAAAATCTTCATATTTGAGCTCACTGCACGATACTGTAGCAAGACCCTTGTATCCTTGGTTCATTAGCCATGGGGATTGCCTTTTTGAATGAGATATAGACTCACAAATAACATGGAATAATCAAGCAGCGTTTTAAGTTACCATGTTGAGATTGGACTCGCCTTGCTACCCAGTATAATTAGATAGTGTATTACCCAATCTCCAACAAGGCGATAGTCCGTTAATGAAGATATGCTTGGTGTAACAGCAAAGAGATGAGAGGGAAATGCTCAAAAAAACGTTTGTGTTACTGTGATACATGGGCACAGTGCAACCGAGGAATGTCTGTGCGTTCACTCCACTATCTCTTATTCGAAGCCTAAGGGGTACAAGGAAATAGCAATGAAATTGTAATACCTTGGAGGCATGAGCGAACAGGCAAGAACGTGCACAAGAGTGAGCACTCTATTTTTATTTTTTTATTTCTACAGTCATCTCACCAAGAGGATCATTACGGTGTTGCCATGAGTTAATAAGCATTAGCCCTTCTGCTTTCATGTTTGTTGGGTATTTATATTTACACACAAGGAAATCTGATCTGGATCAACAATTGCAATCCTGGGTTCCAGTGAGACGTCTTTTAAGTATTTAAATATATAATTTAATGTCTTTTATTTAAGTTTGGAAAGTCGTGTTATTTGAGTTAATATAGATATATACAGATATAGCTTTGGCCCTTAGGTAATAAATAGCCTTGCCGCCACGTTGAAGCAATAGAGCGAATTAAATAATTGAAAATCAATAGCTTTTTTTTTTTTTTTTTTTTGTTTTTCCCTCTCTCTTAATCGTCGCCATCGTAATCACAGTCGACTGTGGTAGAAAAGGCAAGACGCTTGACACATCTGCGGAAGTAGCCCTCACGAGCGATACTCAAGTCACAGTAGGCGGTTCTGCCTCTGGGGTCGCGATAAGTACCTCCGTTCCTCCGGCAACATCTTCGAACCCCATTTTCCCTCTGTCTGACTCCTTGGATCTGGCAATTGGAGGTGTTGTCCTCAGGAGCAGCCAAAGTGAAAGGAAGCAAAGCAATAGTAGCCAAAATGATTGCAGTGATCTTCATGTTGGATTGTTTTCAAGTATTATATGGTTTATATGGATGGCTTTAGTTCTTTTGAAGAGAGAGAATGTAGATTGGCAAGGATGAGGAGAGAGGGGGTGGAGAAAGAAGAAGGCCCATATTTATACGTTCAAAATGGCGATCAACAAACACCTTGAAGGGCCTAGTTACCCAGGAAAGACCCCTCTAGGTCCAGCAATTGCGGACTGCATTACTTTAATTTTTTATTTTTAGTAACCTTACTATCCTTGCCATTGTCTTGCTTATCCTATGCTTAGGTGCTACGTCATGCAACAACAACAATCCTCGGTCGCCTTCCAACGGTCAAAAAAAGGATTGCAGGAGGTTGCACGCATGAATGGAATATTGTATTGCCCAGGTGCCTGCCACTGTTAATCCCCCTTCTTGATCGTCGTAGTGGTTATTGATGTTGTTGGTGTTTGCATCCTTTGGCCTATCACCAGGTTGCTTTATTTTTATCCTGTTTACAAAACATCCTTAGTCCTAACAATGCTAACGTAGCTAAGATGCTAAAAGAATCAAAGAAGGGGATTTATCTTTGTTTTTCAATGTTTGCTGATCCAATTCATTTGATGTTCCCATGTACCCAAATTACAACTGCTGGAGAACTGAGGGCTACAGAGCGCGTCTCCGCATGCATTAATTTCTGCGGACGTATCCCCCCAAAATTATGTCATACTAGTAACATTATTGGATCTACCTGATCCAGTTTTTTTTTTCTTTATGAAAGATTCTAAAGTCAGTCTAGATCACAAATGACCATGTGGCTGTAAAGATACGCAAGGAGAGAAACGAAGAAAAGGGGGAGCGGTTAGTAATCATTGCTGGTCTAGTTTTGAGCAGGTGTAACAATAAAATGAACTGAGACCAGACCAGTCATCATCTCACCTATTTCTACTGCTCCAATCAAATTATCAAGTGCATACAAGTAAGCGCATCTGATTTTTTTAGCTACAAAGAAGGGACAGCACAGCCATTCATCGACACAGACATCGTCAGTCTAACGACCCTGAGATTTGTTTAGTCTATAAAAATTCGTATCCACTGCGGCGAAGCGTATTTTTAAATCGAAGATTCATTCGCTTTGTGTTGAAATACTTGCTTATTTAGTATACATCTTCACCCTTTTCCTTACGCACGGTCCAGTTTTTTTTTTTTTTTTTTTTTTTCCAATCAAATAAAAGCCATGTAAACATCAAAAAATCTTTGCATGTTAAGACCGAAACAATGCATATCAAGCAGTAAAGTGTTACAGAATGGAACGGTGTGTCTCTCAACCCCTCATGATCGCCTACCGGTAATCGCAGAAATGGGAAAATATTCTTAGCCCGTTTTCAAGCTAAATCCACATCTGGGGCGGCATGATGAGCATTCAAACAATGTATTTTTCTTAAGCCCTGGACAATCCTTGAGAGTGTATCGACAGCCATGTCTATTGCTTTTCTTCGCTCTCTTTTTTTTTATCTGCGAGCGGTAAAGTATCTTTTCATAAAAATAGTAACATTCACGATAAGATGTTAGAGAACGAGTGGTGGTCTCTTTCTCGTTTTATTAATGTTACTATCTTTTGGTGTTTCAATAACTGACGGATATAAATGTACAAGAATATATGCGTGAAAGCACGGCTTGTTGCGCCTGGTCGGCCCTATTGGCATATTACGGTCCTTAACACTATTCTACTATATCTTTATCTTATTAAGAAAAAAAAAATAAAATAAAAAAAAGATAATGAAATGCTACATTCTTTCTAATCATCCTGTATAGATTTTATGCTTGGATTTATTGGCGCTCAATAACACTTTAATATAGGAGCCGTATGTCTCCTCCTCCTTGTAATGTCAAATAGCCTCTCCATCTCCCCAAAAGCACTGTGCAAAGTATGGTTAGTCTATTGTTGACGAGGTCCATCAGATAGATGCTGGAATATGGTTCTGGCTTTATCGGACACAACTACTCATTAACACAAATTGCAGCAAAACAAGATGAATACTTATTACCCTGTGGTACGAGTAATGTTGACCAGGCTCGACCAAAAATCGCTTGCTATTATTTTTTCGTTACCCTTTATGGCCGAAGAATCTGCTCTTGGGATTTAGATCTACACAAATCGGCTCCATTGAGTAGTATCCCTGCATATACAGGGTTTATCATGGCGTTTCCTGCTGCAATACACGTTTACTGCCAATCTTTAAGTATTCTTGAAGCAAGAGAAGGGTAGTTCTATTCGGTTCTTTGTTTTCTCTATTTTTTATATTTTTATTTTTGCAAATTATAACAATAAGAAGTATAAAATCAATATGAAGTAATAGTGAAAGGGACAAAAGTGAACGCGACGTCTGAGACTCGATATCTGACGGTTTGTTTTTCACATAAAAATATTTTTTATTATGCATGGCGGAACAATCTAATCGTTATAATGAGGGGTGAGGGAGGTAGGCAGAAAGATTTTGGGGGGCGAGGGCGAGGGCGAGGGCAAAGGCAGGGAAATAGGGGTGACGCGGGAAGGGCTAGCACAATTAAGGGCTAAAAATTTTTGTATTTCCATTCCAGCTGAACGACTGTTACCTTTGTGTCCCATATCTCTGTGTCCAGAGAGAGAGTTAAATTAACACTTGTGCAACAAGCATTTAAAAGTTTTCATGGGTCTGCTATGTGTAGCATAGGATGCAAAAGGATAGAAGTTCGCAAAATTAAAATAAGCTACATGATGCCAATCACCATACTCTTCATCCCTGGTACAACTGCGACCTTTACTTGATGTTTTCTTTTTGCCCAGGAACCAGATACAAGTAAACAATAATCTAAGGATTTTTTTTTAAAAAAAAGGGATGGCATGGCATGTATACCGATATTTACCGTTGAGGTTCATTATTTTCGTGTTCGGCAAATTTTCTAGATCAAAAACATTTACACAGACAATTCTGAGGAACAGCTCTTCATCACAAAGTATATAAAATAGAGCAAACAGCTCACTGTGATTTTAAATCTTTTTCGTGGGCTGTTGTGGGAGATTTTATAGAGCGTTTGATGAATGGAACAAAAAAAAGCCTTTGAGCCTACTTGGCCATCGTCATGGTGTATATGCAGGTTACGCACCATTGTGCATATCTTTTATTGGCCCATTGCTCGGGCTCCTTCGAACGCGAGGCGAAAACAATCCATAAAAAAGAGTATAAAAAGGCAAGGGTCAAGCCCGTTAAAGACAACAACTAACTCTTAACCATCCCCACTCCTCTCAAGCAAAACAACTCACCAAAAACACCAACACCAACACCATGAAGTTCTCTATCCTCGCAACTATCGCTGCCATGGCCCTTGCTGTCTCCACCGACGCCTACAGCAAGGTTTCTCTCCACACTGGTGATGATTTGGGTGGCAGCTGCCGCAACTTCGAGATCACCAAGTATGATCAGTGCATTAATGTCTCTGATTTCAAGAATGCAAGGTCCGCAGCCTATTACCACGATGATCCTCACGCTAAAGAGATTACCTTGACCTTCTATGAGTCCAAGAACTGTGGTGGCAAGTGGACTCGGTCTGGCTTCAAGTCTCGCGTGGGCACACGCTACTCTTGGGGCAAACTTCAGAATGTTTATGGCAAGGTCGGATCAGTCGTCCTCCACAAGGGCCGCTTCCCTAGCGGTAATGGAGTTATCAAGCAGCACCTCCCTTCAAAGTCCGCCAACTTCAAGAAGTGCAAGTAAAAAAAAATCTTTACAAGATGGATTTTTTAATATACTCCACCTATTCCCAAAACAATGAAAAAATCCTGTACTATAAAAGAATAGCATAATAAATTATAAACTGAAAAATAATGAAAGTGAGCTCCTTGGCAGCCTAAGTTTCTTCGCTGATTGAAGAATCACTGAAAATGATGACTTGTAATTGATTAACACCATAATTATACCCATTACTGAGTCAAACCTAATGCAGCTTTCCTGACTACAAGGCTTGGCATCTGAGGTGAATGATATCACGATCTTCTTTCGGCTTTTATCCTTGCCGTTTGTTAAACGGAAATGATCGAGGTTACTTAACGAAAAAAAAAGAAAAAAAAAAAAAAAAAAAAAAAAGAAACAGAAAAAATACGGAGTGGCAGTTGAAGATTGACATGCACTTAAACCTCGGTAGTAAAGGAGCTAATACTAACAATGTGGAATGCTTAGGTATAACATTGGTGATACAAAACAAATGCAGGGTGGACAAAGAAGATGCCACCCAATTTTTAGGATAAAATGATCCAGTCACCTAATCTGAGCCAAATTGTCACAGACAATTTGTCTACACAGGGCGAATATGAAAGCCCTAATTGGGCTTTTGTCATTAAGAGCACCACCTTGCTCCAATGCCTTATATCTCAAGAGTTCTTTTCATTTTTTTTTCTTAGCTATAAAACCTAGAAAACAAGTAACTGATGATTCATGCACTGGCCCATTTCCTTTTTGAATTCATGCCAGATGCGTTAGAACTGCAAAGACTTGTAAATATACATTTTTGTGCACTAGAGTACCATCATTACAAGCAAATTTATTCACCTGTTTGTATATATTTGCATTTTCCGCTCTTCCACAGAGGTTAAATCTGTCTTCACTTGATTTAGATATCATAGCAGTTGCTGATGATGGCAGTAGTGGCCGGAAGGTACTGGTTGATAATTCCGTTTCCGCTAGGCTCAATGCCCTTGTGAAGGAGTACGGACCCAACTCTTCCATAGACGTTCTCAAGTATTTCCCATCCAATTGACATCCTCATTGTGGCCTGGAATCCAGCACGGGTCCAATTGCCACCGCAGTTCCCGGTTTCATAAAAGGTCAGGGTAATACCGTCAGTATAAGGATCATCGTGGTAGTATGCGGCGGATTTGGCAGAGTTGAAGGTTGTCACACTCATGCACTGCTCATATTGAGTGGTTTGGAAGCTACCACATGTATCGCCATACTTTTCAGCGCCAAAAAGCACAACTCTACTGTAGGCGTCGGTGGTGGCAGCAAGGGTAATGGTAGCAGCAGTGACGATGATGGGAAACTTCATGTCGTTGCTTGTAAGTGCTTGTATGGGAGGATGAAGAGTGCTTAGGAGGGTGAGAAAGTGGTTGCTACGGGATGAGATGCTGTTTGTTTGGCACAAACCGAGCATTGATGAGATGAATCAACATTAGATGAAGCATCTGGTACGGAAGCCGTCACGTGCTCCAATATTTTCTTTAGCGGTCCTTTGCCAGGTGTCTAGAACTTTTGGATGGATTTGGATCACCAGTACCCATCATCTACGACGCCTAGCAGCCTTAATATTAAGGCCGAACAAGATGACATTGTTCGAATTTGTGGAACTAAAAATCATAATAGGATATTTACAACAAGCTTGTTGCCTAATTAAGAGTACCCAATTCGAGATCGTGGAAACATAAATACCGTAGAGATTTACATAGTATGGGGTTCTCAGTCTGAAATAATACTGCAGCTGTTCTCTTCTCTTATTTGCTTACTTTACTTAACCTTGACACCATTGTATGTACTGTTTTAAACTTCTACGCCTTTTTTTGGTTTATAGCATAATGTGCTTCGTTGTCTGTTATTTCTTCACATCTGCCTGCTTTCTACACCGGTGAGATGTGAGAAATACATTTGAGTTGGGGGATGAGGGTGAGGTAAAATTTAAAGTCCCTGTTATTCTGTGCACGACTTGTTCGCTGTCTTGGCAGCTATTTTTTAAATGTATACAAACCTCATCGGCTAAACGCCTTTTAAACCCATTTTTTCTGACAAGCTGTGCTGAGAAGTAACGCGAGATGTAGGGGTTGCGAGTGCTAGACATGTTTGCTACCTATTTCAAACGAATGAAATAAACTAAATAATAAATTTTATAGTTTCTCATGTGCGGACAGCCATGCTTGCGCACAATCCCACTATTTTTTTTTTAGACAAAGTCGGGTTAAACACAGTCAAAGTACTTTTTTAAATTTTAACTTTATTCCTTATGCATAATGTAGGCTGTTGCCTTACAGGCGGGAAATCCCTCAGCCCCAGGGATGGCCTTGAGGCCTTGGACAAACCGCTGTACATGCTGCTGTAGAAGGACAATGGAGGAAAGTGAACAGGAAAATCTCTATCCGAAAAAAGAATAGAAAAGAAAAAGAAAAAAAAGTATATAAAGAAAGACTGAATCCCCTTTTGAACGATACTGATCTCAGCTCCATTTCTCACTCTCAAAAAAAACCAACAACAACTCAAACACCATGAAGTCCTCCATCCTCGTCACCACTGCTGCTTTGGCTCTTGCTGCCACCATCGAAGCTGCCAACAGCAAGGTCTACCTCTACTCTGGTGAGAACTTCTCCGGCACCTGCAAGTACACCGAGATCACCAAGTACGACCAGTGCTACAGCGTCACCGACCTCTATGGCGCCAAGTCTGCCGAGTACCACCACGAGGACCCCTATGCTTCTGGCATTACCTTGACCTTCTACGAGACTGGCAACTGCGGTGGCAGATGGACTCGTGCTGGCTTCACCACCAAGCAAGGCCAGATCAACAAGTGGGGCAAGCTCAACAACGTCGGTGGCAGAGTTGGATCCGTCCGTCTCTTCAAGGGTATCCTCCCAAGCGAGAGCGGTACCAACAATGACCACCTCAGCTCTGTCCGTGCCACCTACCACAACTGCTAGAAAGCTCCTTCAAGCTATTCTCTACTCGTTTATAGAAGACAACTTGCCAAGCAAGGATAGATATATAGAAATGATATAATAAAATAGAAGCAGCAAACTGCAACCATTAACCAAACCCACTTCTAGAGCAATGGCTTGCGGTACGGATAGACATACTTTAGAGAATGTTCAATACTTTTCCTGTTTATTGTTATTATTGTTATTATTGCTATTGTAATTATTTTAGTACATATTCCTCACGGATTATAGACCTGTTTTGCACATGCACTTGTAGTATGCTCAATAATGACAGCTGCCTTCAACATACTCAAAAGACAAATGAAAGGGCGTTTACTTGACACTATTAGTCGCGACCATTCTGAAAGTCGTACATGTATCTTTCGAAAGTGGCACAAATTTCGACCATGCTAACACGTGCATATCGGAAAAAAGATCAAGACAAGGGCTGCAGATACAATTTTACCCATGTTGGAGACATTCTTTGTGTACTTACAATAACGCAGCATGCTGTTACACAGTGTCCTCTTTCATTTTGAGAAAACAGGAAATCTGCATAACATTTGTAAACATGTCTTTGATTCCGCTCTTCTGCATATCTGCTCGTATAGCATTAACAGCTTGGGATTGCTGCATTATAGAAGTGTCATGGAGATTCAGTGACACAACAATTGTACTGGAAACAATGATCTAATTGTCATACCTCTATGTTTGTTGAGCTGCTCAATCATCTCATATATATTATTCCGTAAGGAATTAAAAGTAAAGGCAAGTGATTCGAGCGATAAACGTAATCCTTGTTGGTTTGCCTCTAATTCTTTGATTAGCATCCAACAATCCTCTTTATCAGCCAATGTTAGTATATACATCTACAGTATATTATAATAATAAATGTGTTCGGTTCGGTTAGTATAAGAGACCAACTTAATTAAACAATGAGCGTAAACCAGATTTGGCTATAACACATGTCGAGGCTATGGCACGCTGGCTTCTATCCTTGCCACCTTCTAGGCTTCTCTAGTTGCTCATGCCTGTAATCAACGCGTATCCTCCATAATGCTTTTATTTGGTTTTATGCGGCCTCCGGAAACATGGCCTTTACTTGCTTTATTTGTGCCAAAGCATTGTCTGTTGATGGAAGTAAAAGATACACATCTATGAAGAAATCTGTCTGACCCATACCATTCTAACGGAAAAACAATAAGAGCTGTAGCAGGAATAGGGATGCAAATTGATGGGAGGATGAGGACGAGGCGAGAGTGAGCAGGGCGAGGGCAAAGAAATGGTTTAGTTGTAAATAATAACAGTAATGAGACTGTGCTATTGGTTGAATACGAAAATTTCCCTTGCTTGTCACGACTTTAAGGTTTGGGCTGTTGCATGTTTAAATGTGTCTTCGGGCCCTCGAACATATTTTGGTCTTTATTCTTCTGATAGGACGAATGCTTTGCAGATTATCTGATTTCATTTTAATGGAACGGTGGAATGGTAATACACACAAAATATAGAATTTACACAAAAGACGACTGTACACAGTAAGATTTATACCGTGCAACATTGGTCTTACTATTCTACATGACCGGTGTGAGCATATTTAGTCCTGTACTCTGTACGCAATACTTTCGGAAGATATGACTTTCAGAATGATTAGAATTAGGTTCAAGTCAAGTGAAGGTCATTTTGTTTGTCTTTCAAGCATGTAAAAGGCATCCGCCATCATTGAGCATACTTTAACCACATGTACAAAATGTGTCTACGATATGACGATATAATAATCATAATAGCAATAATAGCAGTAAACAAGAAAAGTATTGAATATTCTCCAAAGTATGTCTATCCGTACCGCAAGCCATTGCTCTAGAAGTGGGTTTGGTTAATGGTTGCAGTTTACCGCTTCTATTTATTATATCATTTCTATATATCTATCCTTGCTTGGCAAGCTGTCTTCTATAAACGAGTAGGGAATAGCTTGAAGGAGCTTTCTAGCAGTTGTGGTAGGTGGCACGGACAGAGCTGAGGTGGTCATTGTTGGTACCGCTCTCGCTTGGGAGGATACCCTTGAAGAGACGGACGGATCCAACTCTGCCACCGACGTTGTTGAGCTTGCCCCACTTGTTGATCTGGCCTTGCTTGGTGGTGAAGCCAGCACGAGTCCATCTGCCACCGCAGTTGCCAGTCTCGTAGAAGGTCAAGGTAATGCCAGAAGCATAGGGGTCCTCGTGGTGGTACTCGGCAGACTTGGCGCCATAGAGGTCGGTGACGCTGTAGCACTGGTCGTACTTGGTGATCTCGGTGTACTTGCAGGTGCCGGAGAAGTTCTCACCAGAGTAGAGGTAGACCTTGCTGTTGGCAGCTTCGATGGTGGCAGCAAGAGCCAAAGCAGCAGTGGTGGCGAGGATAGAGAACTTCATGATGTTTAAGTTGTTGTTGTTTTTTTTTTGAGAGTGAGAATTGGAGCTGAGATCAGTATCGTTCAAAAGGGGATTCATCTTCCTTTATATACCTTTTTTTTCCCTTCATATAGAGGATAAATGTCAATGGTCCACATGAATGCATTTAGTGACTGGATGGTGGTTTGAACGCCCTACGCCTTTATTTGGAGCATCTTTGGATGTATTATGCTAAATGATGTATTCCTTTTAGTAAGGTTTCCTCGTTCACCATCCTCACTTGCCCTCCTCTAATGGTACAAAAGTCGAGCCAAAACTTTAAGGCTTTCTTTGGGAATGACTAGAACCCTCCTCCAGCACAACAGCCTTCATGTACGCACTGCACCGGGAAAAAAAAGTTAAATGAGTGATATATATATCCATATAAAGCCATACATTTATAAACGTGGAATATAGACATATAGTCGCTCGATAGAGAAGTGAGGCTGGTGATACAGACGATAATGAACAAGAGCATGTTAAAAAAGAATACAATTATATTCTTCATTATTGAAACACTGTGTTGTACAAGGTCTAACAGTTCCAACGTGTCTGTTACAGGTACACAATAGGAGAGAGCTATAACTGGGTCTCTCTATTTGTTTCTCCGATCTCTTGAAAGAAAAGACAATAGCAACATCGAGTTCCAGACGAGATGTCTAGATCAATTGTGTCTCTACCCCACTATCGCATATTCAGGCTGACTAATGAAGAATAAGCAGTGCTCTTGCAACACGAGTGTCTTGGCTCCTCAGGCCATGTCGCGTACAATATATATCATCCACCCAGCCATCACTGAAAAGCCTGTACAATAAGAAGAATCGAAGAATCTCAGTTTCTTCCTGATTGGATGAATGTTGTTGAGAACACTTAGAATATTAGTCGTGTTCCTTTCTCGCTTGTGATAAATTTACGCTTTTTTTAGGCAACAGTCACATAATCGCACGAATACCAACCAATAGAAATTCATAAGCGAACACCATAATCGAGAAAGTAACGCGGCTATTGAGGGCGAGCAAGGTGAGGGCGAGGGCAAGGAGGGAAGAGAGGAGAATATGAAAGTGCTCTCAATATGCTTGATATTCCTCATGTTGCAAAGAATGAGTTCAATATGCTTTAATAACGTGCTTTAATAGTATGCTTTTTTTCTACGTGCCTCTCTTTCAACTGAGTCTAGAGCAAGTGCAAGAAACCTCAAAAAAATAGAAAGAGGGACAACCATTAGTTAGTGGAATGTAATCACTCACTATATTACACAAATAAGACACTTTTCTCTTTAATACTGTTGCACATGATATTTTACAAGTATGTGTTTTCTGTGGGGAGCCTAGATTGTGGGCTTTTGTCTGGTAACGGTCAAGAGACGGAATGGCCAAGAGGGCGAGGGAGGGGAAAATCCTTTTCCTGTTTCTAAATAGATCCAGATTTGCACTAATTGTGTCGACAGCTCGATCAGACAAAGTAGACAAACAGACAAGGATAAATGAGGAGAACTTAATACATATACCATGCTGCTGCATAAGAAAAAGTCACTGCTTTACTTGCAATTAGTGGCACTGGAAAATAAATTCGTACACATCGGCAGGGTTCTGAGAAGATTTAAAGTTTCTCATGTGGAAAAACATCCATGCTTGCGCACATCCCTCTTTTCTTTTTTTTTAGACAAGCTGAACCTTAAATTTTAAATTTTACATCTCATGCACAATGTAGGCTGTTGCCTTACAGGCGGGAAATCCCTCAGCCCCAATGATGGCCTTGGACAAACCGCTGTACATGTCGCTGTAGAAGGACAATGGAGGAAAGTAAATAGGAAAATCTCTATCCGGAGAAAAGAATAGAGGAGAAAAGAAGAAAAAAAGGTATATAAAGGAAGATTGAATCCCCCTTTGAACGATACTGATCTCAGCTCCAATTCTCACTCTCAAAAAAAAAACAACAACAACTCAAACACCATGAAGTTCTCTATCCTCGCCACCACTGCTGCTTTGGCTCTTGCTGCCACCATCGAAGCTGCCAACAGCAAGGTCTACCTCTACTCTGGTGAGAACTTCTCCGGCACCTGCAAGTACACCGAGATCACCAAGTACGACCAGTGCTACAGCGTCACCGACCTCTATGGCGCCAAGTCTGCCGAGTACCACCACGAGGACCCCTATGCTTCTGGCATTACCTTGACCTTCTACGAGACTGGCAACTGCGGTGGCAGATGGACTCGTGCTGGCTTCACCACCAAGCAAGGCCAGATCAACAAGTGGGGCAAGCTCAACAACGTCGGTGGCAGAGTTGGATCCGTCCGTCTCTTCAAGGGTATCCTCCCAAGCGAGAGCGGTACCAACAATGACCACCTCAGCTCTGTCCGTGCCACCTACCACAACTGCTAGAAAGCTCCTTCAAGCTATTCTCTACTCGTTTATAGAAGACAACTTGCCAAGCAAGGATAGATATATAGAAATGATATAATAAAATAGAAGCAGCAAACTGCAACCATTAACCAAACCCACTTCTAGAGCAATGGCTTGCGGTACGGATAGACATACTTTGGAGAATATTCAATGCTTTTCTTGTTTACTGCTATTATTGCTATTATGATTATTATATCGTGATATCGTAGACACATTTTGTACATGTGGTTAAAGTATGCTCAATGATAACAGCTGCCTTCTACATGCTTGAGTGACAGGTGGGGGATCTTTACTTAGCCTGAACCTAGTTATGGTCATCCTGAAAGTCAAAAGTTGTGCATGTAGGACGGGCAAGATTAAGGTCGCACAATACTTTTTCTCATGTCAGAATCATATTTTGTGTGCTAAATTTTACAAATACTCAACTACACAGCATGCAAAAAATCAGGAAACTTGCAAAATATGTGCATTGTCTGTAATTTGCCTTCAAGATTCAGGATGCATGCATGCCAGAAAGAAGGCCATGTAAAATAGATGTATATCATATATATTTATGTACATGTTTATGTAAGAATATTTAATCCTGCGTCAATTAGAACTACTTCACGTCCATAAATCAGAGTTATTCATTTGTCCTCTTTGCTCCCACCTTGCTTCTATTCTCCTACAGCCCCTGTTATCCACTAATATGGTATGAATTGGAATGCTCTCTTCATTTTCCCCTGTTCCTGAAGAATTAAAACAACTATTAGTAAATGTTGCTGGGCACACATACAAAAAAGTAATGGAAGCTACGTGTTGGCTGCAAATATGGGTAGTATGCGGATAGGCAATAGGGAAAATGGACAGTGTACCATAGCCTCGGTATATGGGATAGTCATGTCTAATTTATACTCAGTTCATTTTTATTGCCTTAGTCTCTTTTTTAGCCAAACGCACCCTTACCATAGCTTGGCGAAAGAGGATCGCTATAAGCGGATCAAAGGGAAATGGCACAGAATGATGCGGAACAGGCCCATCTTTAGAGCCCCCATCCTTAAGTTAAGTTAAAAGAACTTGAGCTCTAGCATCACGAGAGTGCACTGAGAAATACCTTTCATTACGGTGATTCATTCGGTATGCACATTCTTACGAGCTTATTTTTTCATGGTTAATCCATTTCATTTCAATTGAAGCTATGTCCTTCATGTCTTTCAGAGGCATTTGGTATCATACTGAGAGAGAAGAACAATAAAAGTGCCACTTTTCTACCCTTTCATACCATCGCCAATTCCACCTAAATCTTGTAAACCAACTTTATCATTATCCAAGTCCCAAGTTGCCATCGAGCAAAGCAAATCAAAGACGAGCCTAGACACTGATGAGTCCCCGGAGAGTGCTCTCAAGGCATCAAAAGGCCTATACGTTACTAGAAACTCTCCTCCAAGCCTTTGTCGACATCTATCAGGGTTTCATTTCTCAATAAGAATCAAAGAAAGTGATGGCAGGGATGTTAAGAGCAGGATGGCATGTGAAAACTGCAGGATTAAGAGTCTTAGGTGAGGCAAGGAGTAGGGCCAGAATGGACATGCGTTCCATGCAAGGCTCCTCTTTGCTTGAAAGCAGAGTTGCTTTGAGGAATACCACGCCAGATAAAAAGAAAAGTAATCTATAATATTTTGCGTACAAAATACATGTAAAAATCTACTCTAAATTTTTCAAATTACGACCATTTTTGGGCACAAAAAATTTTATTTTCAAGTTCAGGACAAGAAATAAAGTATCTTAGTCCTAGCCACCAGTGTATCCTGTTTGTAGGATCAAACCGTTCCTGAAAACAGGACATGTCTCGTTAGTTTGACTGTCTTGGGCCTTGGTAAGAGGAGCATTGATCTGGTTAGCCCTGCTTACTGCCACCACATGATCTGACATGGAGGAAAAGAAGGAATAAAAGCAAAAATATACAAGGCTTGAACATTACAAAAATACACGTTCAGGAACCTGGTGAATTGACTTTTATATCAATGAACATTTGCAAGGCTTCACCAGTCAACACTATTTTATGGATGAGATCGAGTGCTGTCCCGCTTTGTTGCTCAGCATAGTAGATATTAGCAATGCTGAGTAGCCAAACGTCTTTAAGGCCCTTTTTCTGACATGCCCGTCTCACTTGATCCGCGTGCTTCGCAGATTTCCTCAAATGAATGGGCAAACTGTTTTTAGTAGAGTATTAGTTCTATATTTAGTATATGGAGGATGGATCCGGTACGGATAGTATGTATGCGGCCGTTGGCATGCGAGCGCAGGCAAGTTCTGTCCTACGTGCACAACTTTCGGAAAATATGACTTTCAGGATGATCATAGC
Organism: Lobosporangium transversale; assembly: GCF_002105155.1. Taxonomy (NCBI): domain Eukaryota; kingdom Fungi; phylum Mortierellomycota; class Mortierellomycetes; order Mortierellales; family Mortierellaceae; genus Lobosporangium; species Lobosporangium transversale. The sequence goes on along the minus strand of NW_019029010.1, from coordinate 67,256 downwards.
TTAGTCCAGGTTAAATAAAGATCCTCCCTTTGTCACTCGAGCATGTAGAAGGCAGCTGTGATCACTGAGCATACTTTAGGCACATGTACAAAATGCGTCTACGTCCCATGAAAGGAATGTGCTAAAATGATCAATAGCAATAATGGTAATAATGATAACAAAAAGCAGGAAATAGCTTAACCATCTGCTAAAGTATATCTGTCTATGCCGCAAATCATCGCTCTGGAAGTGGATTTGATTAATGGTTGCAGTTTACCGCTTCTATTTTATTATATCATTTCTATATATCTATCCTTGCTTGGCAAGTTGTCTTCTATAAACGAGTAGAGAATAGCTTGAAGGAGCTTTCTAGCAGTTGTGGTAGGTGGCACGGACAGAGCTGAGGTGGTCATTGTTGGTACCGCTCTCGCTTGGGAGGATACCCTTGAAGAGACGGACGGATCCAACTCTGCCACCGACGTTGTTGAGCTTGCCCCACTTGTTGATCTGGCCTTGCTTGGTGGTGAAGCCAGCACGAGTCCATCTGCCACCGCAGTTGCCAGTCTCGTAGAAGGTCAAGGTAATGCCAGAAGCATAGGGGTCCTCGTGGTGGTACTCGGCAGACTTGGCGCCATAGAGGTCGGTGACGCTGTAGCACTGGTCGTACTTGGTGATCTCGGTGTACTTGCAGGTGCCGGAGAAGTTCTCACCAGAGTAGAGGTAGACCTTGCTGTTGGCAGCTTCGATGGTGGCAGCAAGAGCCAAAGCAGCAGTGGTGGCGAGGATAGAGAACTTCATGGTGTTTGGGTTGTTGTTGTTTTTTGAGAGTGAGAATTGGAGCTGAGATCAGTATCGCTCAAAGGGAGGATTCAATCTTCCTTTATATACCTTTTTTTTCCCTTTTATTCGGAGATAGATGTTCCTGTTCACTTTCCTCCATTGTCCTTCTACAGCAGCATGTACAGCGGTTTGTCCAAGGCCTCAAGGCCATCCCTGGGGCTGAGGGATTTCCCGCCTGTAAGGCAACAGCCTACATTGTGCATGAGATGTAAAATTTAAATAATTTAATGACTGTGTTTGCCCGGACCCTGTCTAAAAAAAAAAAAATAAATAACAGAAAAGGATTGTGCGCAAGCCAAGCACTAATTGCAAGCAGTGTTCTCTTCTTATGTAGTAGCGTGGTATATGTATTAGGTTCTCCTCATTTACCCCCTTGTCTGTCTGTCTACTTTGTCTGATCGAGCTGTCGACACAATTAGTGCAAATCTGGATCTATTTAGAAACAGGAAAAGGATTTTCCCCTCCCTCGCCCTCTTGGCCATTCCGTCTCTTGACCGTTACCAGACAAAAGCCCACAATCTAGGCTCCCCACAGAAAACACATACTTGTAAAATATCATGTGCAACAGTATTAAAGAGAAAAGTGTCTTATTTGTGTAATATAGAGAGTGATTACATTCCACTAACTAATGGTTATCCCTCTTTCTATTATTTTGAGATACACTTGCACTTGTTCTAGACTCAATTGAAATAAACGCCAATCGGTCTTTTCACTCTTTGCTATGAAAAGGGTCCTTGTGGAAACCTACGAGCCTTTACACCTTGCTACGCTTGCTGTAGCTGATAGTACGTGTTAAGTGATAGTGCTAGCAGTGCACACTTACCGACATACAGAGGATTGTGTAAATCGAGTGCAAGTAAACATAGAGAGGCACTGTCGACGTGCGTATGCATGTACTGTACACGGCTGTCTCCATTAGGATTCACTGGGATACAACCCAGACAAGAACAACTTTTCGCTTCATTTCCCCATACTACAGTCGCTCTTCCTCTCGTTTGTGGCCCATTCACCGACAACGTAAGCGAGTGAGTGTCTTCTAAGCCGTTACTAAAGGGATGTAGAGAAAAAGCATGCTATTAAAGCACGTTGTTAAAGCATATTGAACTCTGTGTTCAGAAAAGATTCTTTGCGACATGAGAATTATCAAGCGTATTGAGAGCACTTCTATACTCTCCTCTCTCTTTTCCCTCCTTGCCCTCGCCCTCACCTTGTGTCATCTTGCTCGGCCTCAATATTCTCAATGTTCTAAGTGTTCTCAACGACATTCATCCAATCGGGAAGAAACTGAGATTCTTCGATTCTTCTTATTGTACAGGCTTTTCAGTGATGGCTGGGTGGATGATATATATTGTACGCGACATGGCCTGAGGAGCCAAGACACTCGTGTTGCAAGAGCACTGCTTATTCTTCATTAGTCAGCCTGAATATGCGATAGTGGGGTAGAGACACAATTGATCTAGACATCTCGTCTGGAACTCGATGTTGCTATTGTCTTTTCTTTCAAGAGATCGGAGAAACAAATAGAGAGACCCAGTTATAGCTCTCTCCTATTGTGTACCTGTAACAGACACGTTGGAACTGTTAGACCTTGTACAACACAGTGTTTCAATAATGAAGAATATAATTGTATTCTTTTTTAACATGCTCTTGTTCATTATCGTCTGTATCACCAGCCTCACTTCTCTATCGAGCGACTATATGTCTATATTCCACGTTTATAAATGTATGGCTTTATATGGATATATATATCACTCATTTAACTTTTTTTTCCCGGTGCAGTGCGTACATGAAGGCTGTTGTGCTGGAGGAGGGTTCTAGTCATTCCCAAAGAAAGCCTTAAAGTTTTGGCTCGACTTTTGTACCATTAGAGGAGGGCAAGTGAGGATGGTGAACGAGGAAACCTTACTAAAAGGAATACATCATTTAGCATAATACATCCAAAGATGCTCCAAATAAAGGCGTAGGGCGTTCAAACCACCATCCAGTCACTAAATGCATTCATGTGGACCATTGACATTTATCCTCTATATGAAGGGAAAAAAAAGGTATATAAAGGAAGATGAATCCCCTTTTGAACGATACTGATCTCAGCTCCAATTCTCACTCTCAAAAAAAAAACAACAACAACTTAAACATCATGAAGTTCTCTATCCTCGCCACCACTGCTGCTTTGGCTCTTGCTGCCACCATCGAAGCTGCCAACAGCAAGGTCTACCTCTACTCTGGTGAGAACTTCTCCGGCACCTGCAAGTACACCGAGATCACCAAGTACGACCAGTGCTACAGCGTCACCGACCTCTATGGCGCCAAGTCTGCCGAGTACCACCACGAGGACCCCTATGCTTCTGGCATTACCTTGACCTTCTACGAGACTGGCAACTGCGGTGGCAGATGGACTCGTGCTGGCTTCACCACCAAGCAAGGCCAGATCAACAAGTGGGGCAAGCTCAACAACGTCGGTGGCAGAGTTGGATCCGTCCGTCTCTTCAAGGGTATCCTCCCAAGCGAGAGCGGTACCAACAATGACCACCTCAGCTCTGTCCGTGCCACCTACCACAACTGCTAGAAAGCTCCTTCAAGCTATTCCCTACTCGTTTATAGAAGACAGCTTGCCAAGCAAGGATAGATATATAGAAATGATATAATAAATAGAAGCGGTAAACTGCAACCATTAACCAAACCCACTTCTAGAGCAATGGCTTGCGGTACGGATAGACATACTTTGGAGAATATTCAATACTTTTCTTGTTTACTGCTATTATTGCTATTATGATTATTATATCGTCATATCGTAGACACATTTTGTACATGTGGTTAAAGTATGCTCAATGATGGCGGATGCCTTTTACATGCTTGAAAGACAAACAAAATGACCTTCACTTGACTTGAACCTAATTCTAATCATTCTGAAAGTCATATCTTCCGAAAGTATTGCGTACAGAGTACAGGACTAAATATGCTCACACCGGTCATGTAGAATAGTAAGACCAATGTTGCACGGTATAAATCTTACTGTGTACAGTCGTCTTTTGTGTAAATTCTATATTTTGTGTGTATTACCATTCCACCGTTCCATTAAAATGAAATCAGATAATCTGCAAAGCATTCGTCCTATCAGAAGAATAAAGACCAAAATATGTTCGAGGGCCCGAAGACACATTTAAACATGCAACAGCCCAAACCTTAAAGTCGTGACAAGCAAGGGAAATTTTCGTATTCAACCAATAGCACAGTCTCATTACTGTTATTATTTACAACTAAACCATTTCTTTGCCCTCGCCCTGCTCACTCTCGCCTCGTCCTCATCCTCCCATCAATTTGCATCCCTATTCCTGCTACAGCTCTTATTGTTTTTCCGTTAGAATGGTATGGGTCAGACAGATTTCTTCATAGATGTGTATCTTTTACTTCCATCAACAGACAATGCTTTGGCACAAATAAAGCAAGTAAAGGCCATGTTTCCGGAGGCCGCATAAAACCAAATAAAAGCATTATGGAGGATACGCGTTGATTACAGGCATGAGCAACTAGAGAAGCCTAGAAGGTGGCAAGGATAGAAGCCAGCGTGCCATAGCCTCGACATGTGTTATAGCCAAATCTGGTTTACGCTCATTGTTTAATTAAGTTGGTCTCTTATACTAACCGAACCGAACACATTTATTATTATAATATACTGTAGATGTATATACTAACATTGGCTGATAAAGAGGATTGTTGGATGCTAATCAAAGAATTAGAGGCAAACCAACAAGGATTACGTTTATCGCTCGAATCACTTGCCTTTACTTTTAATTCCTTACGGAATAATATATATGAGATGATTGAGCAGCTCAACAAACATAGAGGTATGACAATTAGATCATTGTTTCCAGTACAATTGTTGTGTCACTGAATCTCCATGACACTTCTATAATGCAGCAATCCCAAGCTGTTAATGCTATACGAGCAGATATGCAGAAGAGCGGAATCAAAGACATGTTTACAAATGTTATGCAGATTTCCTGTTTTCTCAAAATGAAAGAGGACACTGTGTAACAGCATGCTGCGTTATTGTAAGTACACAAAGAATGTCTCCAACATGGGTAAAATTGTATCTGCAGCCCTTGTCTTGATCTTTTTTCCGATTTGTACGTGCTGGTATGGTTGAATATCCTTGTATGCTATTCCTTCGGGAAGACATGTACCTCAGAATGATATTTATTAAGTTGAAGATAAGGATGAACCCGTGCTTGGCTCGACTTCAAGCAGAGGCCGATTATTGGAGAGGAGAAGCTCAAAAACGCCTATGATAAAGTTGGATCTGTTCTCTTCCTCAAGAGCATTTGCTCCATCGACCGATACCTCCCTGCTATGACCAAGCAAAAACAGATGTGTGCTATTTCTACGCTTTATAGAGAAGTAAGACTGAAAATACGGAGGGCTGACGAACATAAAGAAGTACATTTCATTTTTTATTTATAATGGACACTGTTGTTCGGACTGTAATAAATCTATCGCGTCTGATGAATCCAATGAGTGCAAAGGAGCAATGAGCCAGCACAATAATCGAGCTGTTTCTTTTTATTTGTTTCCTCGATCTATTCATGAGGATAAGAAAGGGGACATTATTTACACGTACATAGGCTGTGAACCAAGTCGCTTCTAATTACAACATGAATGAGCATACGTATTTAATCATTACCTGCTTTCATACCCTAACATTGCCTTCCATGAGTCTTATTCTCATCCTCTCCACCTTTTTGCATTTTATGCGCTTCACTAACAGGGTCGTAGTTCTTGGAAAAGACCTCTGCATCAAAGCTACTCTCACTTTCTTCAAGTGTCTTGGCTGCCCAGACCAGATCGCGTGTAACACTGTCTACCAAATCCTGGCTGAGAGACTCACGGACAACAATACGAAGGATCTCAGTTTTATCCTCATTAGGTGGGAGAGCATAGTTGGGGATAATCCAGCCACGAGCACGCAACAGCGTCGAGATTGATTTTTGTTTGACACGAGGGTTTTTGCGCTTGAACTCGTCTGTGAGCTTAAAGGCCACGACGGGTAGAGCTGGATTATAGTCAGTCATATTCTTGAGTGACTCCTTGACTGCCTCGATACCGGTCTTACGCTCATACCCATGGACGCCTTTGGCACGGTGCATATCCGAAATAACATCATAATAACCAGAATACTCCAACGCAAAAGACAGGGTCCTTGCGTTTTCAAGGCTGTTACGGATGATGGATGAATAGCCCTCTCTTCCGAGGCGAACAAAGTTATAGTATTGGGCAATCTATAAGACCAAAAAAAAAAAAAAAAAAAAGATAGGTTGCGATTTAAGCATTAATAAGACCTTTTTGTTTTAAAAAGAAAGAAAGAGTAGTAAAATTAAAATAATCACATACCATGAAACAAGCCGGACGCGAGAAGTTGAGAGTAAATGTCTTCTCCTCAGCCCCCAAATATGTGAGGGTAAATATAAGCTCCTGAGGTAAATATTCTTCATCCCTCCAGAGGACCCATCCGATACCAGGATACGCAAGGCCGTACTTATGGCCCGAAACGTTGATGGATTTGACACGAGGCAACTCAAAACTCCATTTAACTTTTGGGAATGCAAGTGGGGCTACGAAGGCACCACTGGCTCCGTCGACATGGATAGGGATATCCCATCCTTTCTCTTCTTGGATCCTATCCAGTTCATTAGCCATACCCTCCACATCCTCAAAGTGGCCTGTGTAAGTACTTCCGAGGATAACATAGACACCAATTGTGTTCTCGTCACAAGCCTCCGCTGCCTTCTTGATGTCCAGACAATAATGGCTCTCGGCAGTGACAGGAATCATGCGACATTCGACATCAAAATAACGGGCGAATTTCTCTAGGGCTACTTGAGCATTATTTCCCATCACAATGTTGGGCCTCGAGGTATCTTTGCCTTCGGCTTTTCGTTTGGCTTGCCATCTTTTCTTCATGGCTAGGCCTCCAAGCTGAACACCTTCTGAAGAGCCGATGGTCGAAGTGCCAACGGCTCCTTTGCTCTTCCACAAATCACCAAGGATGGAAATGCATCTGGCATGGATCTTCATAGTAGCGGGATATTCATCCTACATTTTTTTTTTTTTTTTTTAATAAGATACGTAAGTAATGTGTTAATTCTTACAATCAATAAATATATCAAATATTTTTTTTTTTTTTTTTTTTTTTGACAAACCTGATCAGAGAGGTTTTTGTTGATGTTTTCCACCACAAGCTGGTTTGCCTCTGGCTCCATCCAAGTGGTGACTAGTAGCAAGGAGACAAGGGCTGTTAATACATTGGAACTAACAAGGCGCGTTTTCTCTTCATATATTATCAAAAAAAAAAAAAAAAAAAAAAAGTTAATACCAAAGGATGCTAGGTTCGTATTGGGTCTGCCATCTAAATCAAGCTCATCATGAATAAGTTGATAAGTAGCCTTTGCATCGGTCATATGCTCTGGAAGCTTGAACCTTGGGATGTCTTCGGTAGCATATCGCGAGCCATAGGCCAAACTATGCAGATCTCTGGCTTTGCCAATGTGTGTGTGAATAGATTTCTTGGCAAGCTTGAGCGCTTCATCCGAGTCGATATGTTTGTGCAGCATGGTAATTTGGTGATAAAGATGGAGATAATTGTAAAAATATAAAAAAAAGATGAGGGTGAAAAAAAAAAAAAAAAAAAAAAGATTGGGAGAAGGATAGCTTTATATATTTTCTTTTTCTACTATGAGTAGAAAAGGGAACACCATGATGATGTAATAATCACTAAGTGTTTTAATTTCAATTGAGTATTGAAGAGGGCATCTGCCCATTTATTACCCTTTGTAGATATATCCAGCCATGACACAATCTTGACAGCCCCCATCCGTTGTCTCATGTCAGGGCCGGATTTGAATCACTAGCCTAACATTCATTTATGCAAGTACATGTACTTGTTTGTTGTGTCGAGCGATTTTAACCGGCTAATTTGACCACCATTAACCGATTTAACCGGTGCTCCGTGGGAATTTCAGAGATTCTTAAAATCGCTGCTCTGAATGAGCTTTTTCTCTTTTTCTTTAGTTTCATCCTCCAACAATGCAACTTCCTTCACAATAAAAATTATCTTTATTAAACCAACTTCCCTAGTAATGAATGTCTGATTATAGGGTTCAAGAATGCAATGCCAAGAAAGAAATAGTCCCCTATTGAATACAAGGCATTTCTTCATTTATGTCACCTTCAATTTAAAAAGACTAAACATATTATTCTGACTACAGGGAAAACTATTGAACAGGATTACATATGATGCGGACAGGTGTCAATTCTGCAGTGAGAACAGTATATCATCCTCGTCTTGAGATGCTTTAGTACTTTGGGATTTTTTTTTCTCACCCAGATAGCTCTAAAGTTGATCGTCCTCATCTTGATACACTTTAACTTTTTTTCCCTTTGTTGGAGTTGTATTTGTTTTTGGAAGCAGCTTAAGGGTTCTCTCTGCTTTCCTTTTGTTTGACTATTCTAGAGTTTGTGCAGAGTCCATTTGTCCAACTCAGCCTTAACTTGCTTCGCAAACCAAAAAGATTTTTGAACCAGTTCCTGAAAGCAGGTTTGGAACGTACTTAGCCTTGTGGGGAGAGTAATTGTGGTGCATTCGTGGAGTCGAAAGCAACCCATAAAATCCAAAGCATAGAGCTCTAACCTATTCCTTGCAATATGAACTCCATACACTGTTAGGCCTCTTGTAGGTTCGCGACCGTTCTGTATCATAGCCTCAACGTTATAAATCCATGTGTCCTTAAGATCACGGGTCAGCTTGAAATGATCTGAGAATGCCTTGTCAGCATCCTTAGCATCAGGCGGTGAACACTCAAACAATACTACCTGTAGACCATCGTGTGACACGGTTGCATCTACTTGGTGGGCATGTACAGCCTTTTCTTGCATAGGGATCCTATGAAGATTCTTCCTTCTCTGACACCCTAGTATTTTAATTTCAAAGAGCTCCATATCTTTTCCAACCAGTCGAAATGCATGGCGAACGATGGTATCACAATCTCAGAGAAAAACTGTCGTTCATTCATTTTTGGCATTATACCGTGGTGGGGAAAAAACATTGCACTATAAAGTATGAAATAAATATGCTATTAATAAAATATTTGCGAGGGAGGATAGGTTAATATGATAATATACTACTTACAAATTCCCCAAGACTGCTGTAATCGACCTTGTAACACGATTACTCCTGAATATCTTAACTACTTCCTCTAATGTATAGCCCGTTTCATTTGGTCGCGATACCTTATATTTTTTGAATACTTTCGAGTGTATTGGCAGCCAATTAGCTCGCTTGTTACGAGTATTGTTGCAAGTCCGTCACGTAGTGAGATGCCACCAGAACAATTCAATCATCGTTTTTAGATTAAAAATATAAGGTATCGTGACCAAATAAAATTGGCGATATTTTGGAAGCTTGCCTGTGGACTTCGGAATAAGATAGATAGTGTCCCTGATGAACGTCATCTTGTTCAATATTTAGGCCTTCACTAACAATTTGGTTAAAAATATCATCAACCAATGTGTCGATAAAATCACTACGTGAGGTTAAATCAGCAATTCCATCACGCGAAAGTGAATATGTGTTTGTTTCTTAAGACCGCTTGAAATCGTTGAACATAGCAAGTACACCCTTTTCATTCAATACCCATTCAGATGCTTGATTGAGAAACCTAATGTGGACTAGATTCAAAAAAGGATCAGTTCGATACTCTAAATATTTCTATCGCTTGCCATAAAGCTTTAATCAACAAAACTAACCATCTGTAGCCGTATTGTCGTAAAACTTATTGATTGACTCGACCTCCAGTTGCTTTTCATATGACTTAGATCTCCCCAATTGTGGGATTCTCTGTATTTCGATAGCTTCTATATCATTGACATCATCCACATTTCCCTGTACAAGCGAATGCTTAATAATACTAATACTAATAACAAGCAGCACATTAGTCAAAAATAACGTTTAGCATTGTAGCAGCACGTACCAAAGATGGGGAGCCAAGAGATGTTATAGATGCTGTATGAGTTAATGGAAACTGCTCAGTACCTGTTGTTGATAATAGAGATCCAGTAATCATCATATTCGCCTCTGCAAAGAAAATGAGGGGTGTTAAAGATTATCATACTCAGAAAAGGTCACCATACTCTGAAGTGTATTAACGATAATATATATTACTACTTCGTAAGCTCCTTACCATCTGCTTTACGCTCTATCCCAGTCACAAGTAGAGTTGCCTTTGTCGCGGCAGTGCTTGGTCAGTGCTTGGTTATAAAGTTTCAAATTCACCCCTATCTTCTTTATGCCATTTAAACTCTTTTGCCGTTGCATCGTGCTGTGAATTGAGAGTCTTGACGTGATTAAAAAAACACAACAAAGTCTCGTCGAAGTTGCTGTGATTATGCTTATCCTCCTGAACGAAATTGAAAAACTGAAGCATTCTTGAGGCTCAGAGTGATGGAGGGAGTCTTGTGCATTGTAGAGAGGGAATGGGGAATCAAATTTTTCGCCTTAATTACGTCATGGGGTCAAGATTGTGCTGGGACATTTCTAATTCTTACTATTTGTTCCATTACAAGATTATTGAAGTAAATCGAGGTTAGAAGTAATTGTATTCTTTTATACTCAAATCCATGTTTCGCATACAGACGAGACTGGCCTGAACCTACCTTTTGCTATTCCTCTAAGTGACTGGGCCCACATTACCTTTGGTAGAATGCGTTTCTACTGAGGCTGGGGAGACATTACCACTTTATGTCTTGTTTTCATTACCTTTTTTATCGTTTTTATCTCCTTTTTTTACAAGGCGAGAGTAACTTGGATCTACTTTTTGTTACTTCTCAACGATGGCTGGGTCCATATACTTTTCAGTAGAATGCATCTATTTATTGAAGCTAAGGTACGTTACTTCTTCACCACTTCGTGTCGTTGTTACGTCCTGAGGCTAGGGAGTGTACCCAAATGGAGCACTCCCCTTTTTATTCATAGATCAGAGCAATTAGTGACGGCTATGTTGGAGCCTATATAAGGCTCCGACCTAGCTAAAATAATAAACAACTTTTGATCTCCTTGACTTCCGATTTACCATAAAACATTTCAGTCGTGAATTGTCTGTGTGTGTTTTTTGTGCATTATCCATCTCGAGTGGAGTTATACCACAAGTGTTCTAACTCAACCATCATCAAACTGAGGAACCGAGGACTAGGTGCTTGAATTAAAATTTCAGGTATCAGCACTTTCACCGGGTCATCCCAGCATCGAAGCCTACTACGCAACTCGACATACCATCATAATTTCATCCTGCGATCAATTCTGTATTGACGGCCTACTGGAAATATTTTGTCTCCTCGATCGGGAGTGCCCATCCAACATTCCTTCGATGCAGAAAACAAATATTGAGACTCAGCATGCTTATCAAGATGGGTTTACCAAAATCGGAGAACAAGCGAAGAGAAGATGCTATGGCAGACCAGTGGTCAAATTTATGTTTAAGGGGGAGATTAGTATCTTGTTCAGTCTAATAAATTAGGAAGGCCAACTTCAATGGCGCATTAAACATTACAGGCAATGAAAATACTAAATGAGCCAAGAATACTACTGACGGAGGAAGAGATTCAGATGAATGTGCAAGTGGAACTGCTTTGGATATGAATGAGATGGCAATGAGAAATGGAAAAAAATGTCGAAATTTGCATTTTAAGGATCCACTCTTTTTCGAACACTCTACGTACGATCGTTCTTTTGTTCGTTATATTAGTCGTACGTGCTCCAGATTGGCTCTAAAATCTCAAAATTTGGGACGCTTTCGATTGATGTAATATTTGGTGGTGGTTGTCAAGTTGGACGTGCAATTTAAATTCTGGAGAATTGTTTCCTCCTCTTGTTTGCATATTATACATGTATAACATTTGGACCAACCTAGTTTAAAAGCCACTTTGTTACACTTTGTGTCTAGGATTATATACATGGTCAGATTAGTTCAGTTGGAATCGTAGGGGCTTCAATCAATAGTCAACAGACCACTTCGTCTAGAAGAGGACGGCAGGGTCATAATCTAGGCAACAGATGTAATTAGGGTATTCACTTGGCCTCAAAGCTGTGCAAAGCAGACTGAGTGATGGAAATGGAAGTACACGAATATAACGTAAACCTCATCAAATAGTCGATACCGAATGAAGAATCTCGAAGCAATTTTCCTTAAACGTGGGAAAGCCGTGTTTATATGGTACTGCAGACATGTCCTCCCTACTTTAAGGCTTCATGAGGTCAGTAAAAAGACTAGGAATAGAGCTTCAAATCCATATCACTCTCAGCCATGATCAAGACTAACCAAGAGATGACTTTCGAGCACCACTACACTGTCTGGTATTGCATAATAACAGAATGAAATTCTTCTTTGGTGTTCGTGAGTGTACTGGCCATAGAGTGATGGTGCCCAAAGAGTTGATGTAGCTCCATTAGCTGCCCCTTGTCTTGCTCTCCATAACCATGGGCCTGGAGGATCTGTCGCCTTCGGGCAGATTTACAGTACCAATCCAATGAGCAATTATAAGAAAAGTATATACGCATATTTGGCTATTTGCGGCAGAACGCAGTTCGATTGTTGCATTACCACGGAACGACTTGCTTATCTACCAGAATGTGGACGCTTGAATTTTGACATGGATCGTCAGCTCCGAGCAGTTTCTCTGATACAAATTTTGCATAGAGACTAGATAGATGCTTATTTTGCCTCGACCAATCAGGACGATCGATTTCCCTCCCTAACTTGTCACACGGGACGAGCGAGCAAAGGTCTGTGGGACAAAGGGCAAACGCGTTGTCAAGTGTGAATGATGCTCACAAACCAACTTTTTGTCATTCTTAACCTTAACGCAATCTTCACTTCATTACCAGCATTGTCTTTTCTCTCAAATCAATAACGACCAATAGGCAAGTGAAAAAGCCTTACATCCATGAATGACGCGCATGTACATGGCATCATTTTGTATGGCAAATGTAAATGACGTGTCTAATATTTGAAATCAATAAATCAATCTGTCTGTCTGCTTGTTCGTCTAGATTCAGCTGAACATTAATTGCAGTGATTGCAGTTGCTTGACAAATGTCCAATTATCCTCCTCAAAACTTTCAACAGCAACCTCGACCTTACAGTCCTGGAGGTTATGGTCCAGGACAAGGTCAACAAGTTCAGCAAGGTCAACAAGGTCAATTTACCCCAATACGACCATTTCCTCCCAATGGTGGCCAACAATATCAGCAACAACAGCAGCAACAGCCATTGAAGGCGCCAGGGCCTACTCAAAATGTCAATAGGCCACCTGGAGGACCTGCCCCACCTTACCAAGCAATCAGACCTAGTTCTGGTGGAGGCGTGCGACCCATGGTTTCAGGTAAATAAGAGTGATCTTTTTATTCCACTGTTATTGATAGCCCAATATCACTGTATCTATGAATCAATGGAGCGATGCCATTCGTCTTTTCTCTTTTGTTTGTTTTGTAGCATTTCCCAGCATGCGCCATGGCAAGGATCTCTTATTTATTTATTTTTTTTTGCTGATCTTTCAAAACTGATACACTGGGCTTGTTACATTATATGCGGATGAATAGGACAGGGGCAGCAAGGACAACAGCTTGTCAATGGGCCCCCACAACAACAGCAACAATACCCTGGTGCTCGCCCTCTGTCTAATCAAGGAGCTCTAGGGGCAAGACCACCTGGGATTCGGCCAATGAATCAGCAACAGATCAGGCCGAGCTCGCCAGTACAAGGACATGGACAGGCAGGCATGGCCACTGCAGACATGGCTACTGCAGGCGGCCCCCGTCCTCAGCAGCAGATCAACTCTGCATCTGAACAGACCCCTACCCCAATAAGCACACCAAGCACTGCCACACAATCTCAGCTTCAGTCTCCACCCCGACCACCCGCCATGCAGGGCTTCCCTCAAAATCATGGTCCTCCTCCACCAGCCTCTCAGAATGCACCATACCAGCAACATCCAAGCTCACATCAAAGCCAACATCAGGCATCCCAGCAGCAGCAGCAACAACCCACACCACCTGTAGATCAACATGGAGCTATCGCTGCTACTACAGCAGTGACTGGGAATGCGAATACTCTTTACAACCAAATGTCCAACATGTCACTCGCAGGAAATAGCAATCTGAATCAACGTCAAAGCCACGCACAGACACCACTACCACCACTAGGACCTCCATCAACTACGCAGTCTGTACAACCAGAGGTAATTCTTGCTATTGCCATTTGTGGGACTCCGAAGACATTATCATTGAAGGAAAAAAAAAATTTAAGGAAGTAGAACAAATATTTATATATTCAAACTCCATATAGACAAAGCCCAAGGCTGGTGCCCGTGCCAAGCGTGTTTTCGCAACCGATCCAAGCGCACCTCCTCCCAGTAACCCAGGAGCGACTGGAATGCTGCCACCGACTCCTCAGCCTATCCCCGACCCATATGCATCTCAACAGCATCTAAACCAGACTGGAGGCGCTGTTAATCAATATTCTAAGGCTGTATACACTCATCCTCAGCACCAGCTTAATACATCGTACCATCACCAGCAGCATCAACAGCACCAACAGCACCAACAACACCAACAGCACCAACAGCACCAACATCAACACCAGCCAGCACAATCAACCCATCAACATGCACCATCCCATGTAGCACCGTCCCAGCCATTGTCGAATCAGTCACAACAGTTCCGACCTCAGGCGCCATTTGCACCTGTACAACCGGTTCCCAAGCCAAGGATCGATCCCGATCAGATCCCTTCTCCAGTAGCAGTTCAAGAAGCTGATCAAGCTGAATGGGATCAAAAGCCGTTTGTTACTTCCGTGAGGACAAACGCTACACCGCTGGCCAGTAGTGACTTTATGGCAATCGATGGAGGAAACTGCAACCCTCGATTCTTCAGGATGACAACGTATAACATCCCCAATACTGATGACTTGCTCAGCATTTCACAATTGCCTATGGGCCTTGTGATTCAGCCATTAGCACAGCTCCGTGCAGATGAAGCACAAATCGAGACGGTTGATTTCGGTGATGGTGGACCAGCACGTTGTCGACGATGCAATGCATATATTAATCCGTTCATGATTTTTACAAATGGCGGTCAAAAATTTGTGTGCAACATGTGTTTGTTCGAGAACGATGTGGAGCCGAGTTATTTCTGTAACCTGGATATGAATGGTAGGAGATGTGATCTGGACCAACGACCGGAATTAAGGAATGGCACGATTGAATTTGCAGTGCCAAAGGAGTATTGGAACAAGCCTCCTCAGGCGGCCGCATATGTCTTTGCGATCGATGTTTCTTGGAATTCTGTCCAGAGTGGGATGTTACAGCAGTGCGTTGAAGGGATCAAACATGCGATCTGGGACGCGAATGGGGTTTCCAAACTGATGCCTGGTATGCAAATCGGAATCCTGACCTATGACAAGAATGTGCATTTTTACAACCTTTCGGTATGTTTTTTTTTTTTTTTTTGAGACCTTATCAAATCCGATTATGATTATTTGTTCCTGTGGGAGACTATAAGACTCTTAGAGGTAATGATCCGGCTTCTAAAAAGATTTTTTTTTTTTTTTTTTTTTTTTTGCTTTTACTGTTCTCCATAGCCTTCTTTGGAGCAAGCGCAGATGATGGTCGTTCCAGATGTATCGGACGTGTTTGTGCCTCTCGGCGATGGGTTCCTTGTTAGCCCTGAGAGCTCACAGTAAGGACTGCATTTTTTTTAATTTTTTTTTTTCTTATTTATTTGTGAAGTAGATCATCATTTTATGATTCTATTTTAATCGCTTTTTTTTTTTTCTCTGTATGTGTATCCTTCAGAACAATTGTAGAGTCATTGTTGGATACGCTACCTCAGCTTTTTGCAGAGAATAAAACAACAGAGTCTGTTATCGGTGCAGTTGTCCAAGGGGTGCGGATGGCGCTCGAGAACCGTGGAGGCAAGTTGATCTTGTTCCAAACGTCTCTTCCAACGTTCGGACCAGGAGTTCTACGTCATCGAGAAGATTCAAAGCTCTATGGAACGGACAAAGAGAGGACATTGTATGCACCACAGGATGATTTTTACAGGAGATTGGCGGAAAGTTGTGTGGAAACAGGCATGTCCATTGACTTGTTCTTATTCCCGAATGCTTATGTGGATGTAGCCACTTTGGGAAGCCTATCCAGTATTACAGGAGGAGAAACACAAATGTTTGTGAATTTTAATGGGATGAGGGATGGGATCAAACTGCAAGGAGATATTGCTCGGTTAGTGACAAGGCCATTTGGGTTCAATGCATTAATGCGTGTCCGATGTTCGACTGGATTAAGGATTACAGAGCACTTTGGAAATTTCCACATGAAGAACAGCACGGATCTGGAATTGGCAGGCATTGATTCTGAGAAGGCCATTGGAGTGTTAGTGAAGCATGATGGAAAACTGGATGAGAAGACAGAGGCTAGTTTCCAGGTGGCATTATTATATACGACTGCAGACGGTAGACGACGGGTACGAGTACACAACTTTAGTACGCCTGTGACCACGCTTTTGGGCAATGTTTTCCGATGGGCAGATATGGACACGACCATCAACTTTTTGAGTAAAGGAGGTAAGTCAGTTTTAACTAGAGGGTTTTTTTTTTTCTTTTGGTTGAGTTGGGCTGACAAGGATTTGTATCAGTACTAAATAATTTTTTTTTTTTTTTTTTTTTTTTTTTTTAGCCATCACTCAAGCACTGAACAAAACGTTAAGTGAAGTTCGTGAAGCGTTGACAGAAAAATGCGTCAAGATTTTGTCCGCGTATCGCCGCAACTGTGCCTCATCCACAGCACCCGGGCAGGTTCGTATTTTTGTCTCTTTCTCTTTCTCTTTCTCTTTCTCTAAACATATAAACAAATATTTTAAAAGCCTCGGGTCATGCATTTATCGCTTTTAGCTAATTTGATCGATTAACTTTTGGTGCAAAATATTATATTATATAGCTCATTCTTCCAGAGGCGTTCAAGTTGTACCCGTTATATACCCTTGCTATGTTAAAGTCCAAGATCTTGAGGGCAGGACGGGATCTCAACAGCGACATGCGTGTGTATCAAATGCGGATGGTCAAGAGCATGGGTGTCAGCGAAAGCATTGTTTATTTCTACCCACGCATGGTTGCAGTGCATGCCATGGACGAAAAGGTAAGTTCACCACTTTGGTTAAGAAAATAATAATAATAATAAAAAAAAATAAAAAAAAAAAAAAAAAAAAGAAAAGCAATATATGCTATGCCTTTTAAAGATTTTAGATCTAATTATATTAATTGGCAACGATATTGTATTATACTAGGTTGGTGTATTAAATCCTACAAATGGCCGCGTGTTTTTACCGCCGTTAGTGCGACTGTCCTATGCGAGATTTCAAACGCAAGGTGCCTATTTACTTGAGAATGGCCAAAAGATGTATTTGTGGCTCGGTCGTGAAATCTCAAGCCAATTCTTGAACGATGCCTTTGGAGTCCAGACATTAGAAGAGCTTAGCATTGAGCAGGTAAAGAGAAAAATATGAAAATGAAGATGAATATGATTTTATGATTACTTTTTCTATATCCTCCTCTAATGTGATATTCTTTTTTTATTTATTTATTTATTTTTATTTTTGTAGCGCCATCTCCCAATATTGGATACAATGTTGAGTAATCAGTTACGGACGCTTCAGATGTATATGCAGGGACAGAGGGCCAAATATCTGGATCTAACCATTGTACGACAAGGGATGGACCAGGTCGAGTTAGAGCTGTCGAATCTGTTGGTTGAAGACAAGAACAACGATGCAATGTCCTATGTTGATTACTTGCCTACGATTCACCGTATGATACAGACGGAAGTGACCACTCGACCACATGAAGTGCACACAAGCATATGGTCTCGCTAATTACTAGTTTCAGTCATGTTATATATAATTCTTATAATGAACAAAAAAAAGACTTCTATTTATTGCAATTGTACTTTATCTATAACTGATGTTTTTAACGGATTGCGTCTGCCTGGTACACTCTACTCGACTCGGTTAGTCGCATTTGCTTTTTTTTTTTTTTTTTTTTTTTTTTTTTTTTTCCCATCTTTCGGTTCCAAAATACTTGAAGCCTTTTCATTCCACGAAGGATATGATTTGGGGTGTAGCGACGCAAACAAAAGACTGCTACAACAATGTGGAGTCCTTTGGCACACATTAGGCCATGATCAGATCTATAATAGCTAAGTTCAAGTAGCAAGATGAAAGGAGTTCTAGAGCTATTAAAAATGAGTGTTACATCACCAAGTTTAATATATCTACATGTCTATCTAGGGAGTGACACGTGTCCATTCTATGGTCCAATGTTGTAGCCTCGCAACGTGAGTATATTGTGCATTGTTGTCACTGGTTTCCACGACTCCTAGCTTTTTAGTGCATTAATGTCTTTACATATAAATGGGTCAATGAATCATGAGAAATAAGATATTCCTTTAATAAATCTGCCAACAGCAGGCTTATATAGATTAGATTATGAGAGTGTGTGTGACATGCGGGGCATACTGAAGAAGAATGGAGGACTTTGCCTTGCCTTCTCCGTGGCACTTTATTGCCTTTAATCACACTCTTCCATAATAGATCATCATCTTGGGGTTGCTATTCATTGCCTCTTCTATAGCCTTGCCACCTTCAGAGCCAATGTTATTGTTATAGAGATAAATGGTCGCCGGTGTAGTGCTGCTTTTCAATGGTTCCATCATTGCTTTAACACTTTCATCGTCAATATGGTTGTTGCCCAGGTCAATTGTCTTCAATGTGGTGTTGGTCTTCAATGCTTCCGCTATTGCCTTGGCACCTTCGGGGCCAATATCATTGTTGAACAGGTTAATGGTCGTCAGAGTGGTGTTGCACTTCAGTGCCTCCGCTATCGCCTTGCCGCCTTCTGACCCAATAAAAGTGCTATCAAGGTCAATGGTCGTTAAGGTAGTGTTGCTCTTCAATGCTTCTGCTATTGCTTTGCCAGTTTCAGAGCCAATTCCGTTGTTGTACAAGTCAATGGTCATCAATGTGGTATTGCTCTTCAATGCTTCTGCAATTGCCTTGCCAACCTCATTATCGATACTATTCTCACCCAAATGAATGGTGTTTAGTGTCACGTTGCTTTTCAATGTCTTTGCAATCGCCTTGCCGCCTTCAGAACCAAGGTTATTTTTGCGCAGGTAAATGGCCGTCAGCGTGGTGTTGCTTGTCAATGCTTCTGCTATCGCCTTGCCGCCTTCAGGCCCGATGTTGTTATTGAACAGATTAATGGTAGTCAGTGTAGTGTTAGTCTTCAAGGCCTCCGCTATTGCCTTCCCACCCTCAGATCCAATATTATTGTTGAACAAGTTAATAGTCGTCAGTGTGGTGTTGGTCTTCACTGCCTCTGCTATTGCCTTGCCACCTTCAGAGCCAATAGAGGTGTTTTCCAGGTCGATGGAGACCAGTGTCGCGTTGCTCTTCAATATCTCTGCTATTGTCTTGGCACCTTCATCGCCGATAGGATTGTTGCGCAGGTCAATAGCCGTCGGTGTGGCGTTGTTCTTCAATGCCTCCACCAACGTCTTGATGCCTCCACTCTTAATAAGGATGTTATTGTCAAAGCTAAGATTCTCCATATAGCTTCCTAGTTGAATAAGAGTGTGAGAGAGAAATAAAGAAAGTGAGAATAGGAAAGTTAGGGAGGAAAAGAGAGAGAGGGAGATGAGGCACGACACAGCTAATAAAAGGAGGATGGGCGAATAATGAATAAATGGTTGATCAGGTATGTGTATACAGCTTTGTTATGAGGGATTTTTCCTGTCATACTCCCACTGAGGGCGCTTGAGGGCACAAATATTGGGAGAGCTCCACGTATGCCACATTTTACACATTATAGTGATGAGGTTGAGAGTATAAGTGAAACTTGTAGCACATTAGAATGAAGAGAGGGCAAACGCCCCATAGAAGACGGGAGTAAATAAACAAAAGGGTACATTGATTGGTCCGAGAAGTACGAGTGATCAAGTTTAGTCATGGGGAGCATAGAGAATGAAAAACGTGTTTAAAGGTGAGGGATAATCTATATTCGATAATTGAAGTAAATGAAACTTGAGTGCATAGATTTTGGTATTCAGGACGAGTGCCGACACAAGAGCTGGGTACCAAAATTGGACTACCTCAGGGCAAGGTATGCAGATGCGAAAGTTGAGAGCTTGAGTATATTTCTGTTTAGGTTGGGCGTTTCTTTTGTTGAACGTTGTTAAAAGAGAGGTGATACTAAAATTTTGCCCTGGACATGTTCCATGTAAGATGACGATTGCTCTTCTCTTTGCTTCCTTGCGATGCAGCATGAGAATAAAATCGATTTCTGTGCACGTTTATTTGCGAATGCCAACCTTCTGATTTCGTACATTAATTGGTATCCTCTGTCAGTGAGCAACCATACTTGACACTTTATGTATAATTGAATGGTCAAACTGCAATCATTTGGATAAGATGTTAAATGAGCAACAAACAACAAAAAGCCTACATTTCCCTTGACGCGATAGGTAAATGAGGGCGTAGTGAAACATAAGAGAGTGAAGGCGCGTATTGGATAGGCAGATATGGACAGGTAGATATAGACAGGTGGATATTGGGAGAACATGTTCTACCCAGGACTAGGCCTTGAACTACAGTAATAATATAAAATGCTCTTGAGCCGATATCCAGTATATAAAGTAGGATGGAAGTTTTTTTTTTTTTTTTTTTTTTTTTCCGTTTTCTTTTTCGTTCGTATCTTCGTATCCTCCTCAGTCTTCTTTTTTATCCATATCTTTCCCCGCATTCTGCAAACAAGGTGAGTATTCCTGTAGCTGTTGTTGTTCTATAGATGACTTTCTTCTATGAAATGGTATTGACTTTAATTCCTCCTTTCCTGAACAAACGCCATTATCTTAGACATTTGAAATCTGATTTCCCACCAATGAGGATTGCTTGCTTCTACCTGTTGGCCTTGGTAGGCATCGTGTTGACTCTGTCTGGTACAGAAGCGATTAAATGCGACCAATGTCGGTTCCTTTTCCAAGACTGCATGGCCAGAGGGATAGAGCCAGGAACATGCTATGTGATCTACACAAACTGCATGGGCAATTGTGAGCGAGATGTTGTTGCGCCGTGTGAGAAGCGCCCACCTTATTGTAGATAAACGTGGTCAGGTTAGAGAGAACGCGAGTTTAAATGTGGTCATACTAGAGTGAGCGTGTGTAAACGTGGCCAAGGCAGAGTGAACGTGAGTTTAAACCTCTAGATAAAAAAAATAAAAAAGACGTCCATTCAAATTTATTTTGAGTCGTGGACAGATTGTATTTGGCAATTTGCAACCCCTTTCTTCTCTTTATGGAAAATTTATTGCTGAGCCAAAGTCTTTCTCACAGCAGTCATACAATGCAGTGTCATTGTCATTCTTGGCACCTTCTCTATTTTTCTATCCTTTTTTCTTACTTTTTTAGCTTTTTATTCACATTCATTCATTCATTCATTCATTGCTATTCCTCTCATTAGTCTCTGCTATTTATACCATTTGCATTACAGCCATTCCTTTTCTTTCTAAACAATGGCATCGATTCTTTTTGACGACATCACCTTTCCAAGGGAATTATATGATCCCGATACCTTCGAGTTTGTACCGCCTGTCTCGACCCTGTTAGCCTTCACCCCTCATATCCTCTCTCAACTTGCAAAGACCGAGCAAGAACAGGAGCCTATGCCTATACCCAATCCAAACACACAACAAACAATGGATGCTAACAGTGACAGCAAGAACAACAATATCAAAGATGAAACACAACAAGCCGAAAACGCCTCTACTTCTGCTTCATCATCATCATCATCATCATCAAAAGGGTTCTTCTCTAAACTTCAGAATCTGGCTCCTGCCATAGAATCACAAAAGATCCTTGAGAATGGACTCTATCTTGCAGGACGATATATGGATGGTGCAGCATCAGCAGCATCGTCATCCTCACGAAGGTACCATAATGAGGACGCATGGGAACGGTCCTCTGCTTCTTCTACCTCTTCTTCTTGGTTTGGTTCTAAACATAGGAACTGGGACCAGGAACGAGAGCGAGAGCGGCTCCGAGAGATGGAGCAACGGCTACAACAGATGGAGCGCGATATGAGACACCATTCTGCAACAGCCCGGTCAGAGATTGATGCACAACGACGAGAGCGCCACAAACTGGAGCAAGAACTCGAATTACAAAAGACTAAAGTCAAGAAATTAGAAGCAGAGATGGAGCAGCAACAAAAGAAGAAAAAGGAGGAAGAAAAAGAAAAAGAAAAAGAAAGAGAAAAGAAACGAAAGGAACAAGAGGACGAATTGAAGAGAGCAGAAAAGGAGAGAAAGAGCAAGGATGAAAAGGACAAGGAAAAAGAGGAGACCAGTCAAGAAATGCTCAAAAAGAACGGTCAACAAGATCCTGCATCCTTGGCTCTAATGGCGACAGTTGGTGTAGCGTCCTTGGTCGCGACAATGTATTCTGCTCACAAGGCCTCATCCACGTATTCAGTTATTGGTTTTCACAATCAACTTGAGGAGTTGTTGAAGCAATGTGAAGATGTGGTTCAATCGACGGAGGCTTGGATCAGTGAGCAGTTTTTGGAGGTGCCGGAGCAAGTGCAGGAAGACTTGAGGTTAATTAAGGAATTAATTGATATTATTCATCGACTGGACCCTCGCACTGAGAAAAAGGTACAGTTTTTTTTGTTCTTTTTCGTTCATTATATCCTATTATCACTCACACACCACTCACGAACAATTTTCTTTTTCTTCTTTGGGATCTTATAGGCCGAAACAGTTGCATGGTCCATGTCAGCAGTGGGATCTCTCGGTGCTATGGGAGGTGTGGTGATGGGAAGTATGACAGCGATGGCAAGTGGAGGTACACTTGTAATAGGATGTGCGTTGTATGGGATTATTGCACGTGCCAGATATAATGGGCCAGAGTACAAGGGTGCAAGGACTACAATGGAGCTCAAAGCAGCACAGATTCTCCGTTCTTTGGGTGTCAACCCAGCATCACCCCATACAATAACATCGGGACAAAGAACAGCAGCGGCCACACGAACAACATTGATTCATGATAACCGTATTGACCGACTCCGGTTGGAGTTTGAGAAACGAGATGGACATGATTTGGTGGATGCAGATGAGATTGATGGCATGGCAGTTGAAGATGCATTACGAGACTCTGCATTCTCACTTCCATTTGTGTCACAGCGAACAAAGCAACAACAACAACAACAACAGCAACAGCAACAAAGCAGTCGAGAAAGGATTGAAAGTAGACAGGATAGAGGATCAATGAGGGTGAAGAGAGAATCCATGATGGCATTTGCTTGATAGTTTTGCAAAAGAAACATATTTTTTTTTTTTTTAATCATGTTTCATGTGTGTAGTACACGACCCATTAAATTATTTTCTCACGCTTCCCATCATATGAGACCAAGAGGCATGCTTCGGCTGTCTCTTCACACTGCATAATCGTTTTTTATTTATTTATTTTTACTTGCCTTTCCTTGCCTTGCATATTACATCTCGCTCCATTTACTATCTCTAAAGCAAAGAGCCACTTTATCTTTTTTCTTTTCTTCTTTCTTGGTACAAACTCATCACCTCATTTGTCTTTTGTCACTTGTCATTTACAGAAAATAAGAAACAAAAATAATAATTAATAAAATAAAATAGAAAAAAAAAAAAAAAAAAATGTTCACGCGGCAACTGCTGCTCTCTCGGCTCAATAACAGCAACAGCAAGTGCTCTTCTTCATTCCTTTCTCTTCAAAAGACACCTGCTTCTCTTCATTCCATCAAATCCCCACTCTTGCTCCGCCAGTCTCAGGTACCATCTCTGATTGAAAACAATGAAAAAAAAAAAGAGTGTGTGTGTAGGGTAGTATATACAAAGTCCGACAAGCGTGAGAGATCACATGCATGGATGAAAAAAGAATTTAAAAAACAAAAAAAAAAATTGAATGCATGCAATGAGCTCTTTGTGAAAATAAACCATTTCTTTTTCAACATATTCTTAGGCTGCTAGCATCATGGCTTACAATACAAATAATAGCAACAACAGCAACAACAACAATGACAACAACAACAACAATGACAACAACAGTAAGGATAGAAATGCCGCTGCTGATACTGCTACTACGAAGACTGCTGCTGGATCAGGGACATTACAATCGTTACGACCAAACGTGGTAGAACGATATTGGAATGATATTGCAGAACACTTTCGAGAGCCCGGGTTCTCGACCTTTGATAAAGAAAAGACAAGTCGAGCCACGACAAAGGATCCAGAATTCATGCGAAAGTTGTTGTTAGCAGTCATCACAGGTCGACCGGGACAAGGTGATATTTTACCGAGCGTGATTGCTAAGAGCTCATGTGATTTCTACGCGTCCTTGGATCAGACGGGCAAAACCGCGTTCTTGAAGTTGCTTGCGCGAGATTTTGGTAATACATATATATATATTATCTATATAATAAGCTCTCTCTCTCTCTCTTTCTTCTTTCTTTTACGTTCTTCAAAATGATCTTTCTAAAAACAACTCTGTGTTTTATTTCTTTAATTCAATGTGGAATGTGGATACAAAACAGGTGTTTTACAGGAAGGTGCCGCGAAGGCTGCTCAGCAGTATACGGATTGTGTACACACTGATCCGGAGGGCAAGGCATTGCTTCGAGCAGAACAATTGCTCCGCCATTCGCTTGTTCCAGGACACAACAAGTTCTTTGATCGTGTCAGTCGACTTCCAGGAGGACTAAAATTTTTGATCGACATGCGACAGGATCTTTTGGTAAATAGAAAGAGAAATATATTTGTTAAAAAAAAAAAAAAGTTTTTATTTTTTCTTATTACAACTTGAATTGAAATGATTCGATTTCTTTTTTTTTTTTTTTTTTTTTTTTGGAATATCTTTCTGCTGACATGAATGACAGACGATCCTTCAGGACAATAAAAATGATTTCTATCTTTCAGCTTTGAACGAGTCACTCAAGGAAAAGTTACAGGCTTGGTTTGTGGGCTTTTTGGATCTGGAACGTCTAACATGGCAGTCGCCAGCAGTCCTTCTGGAAAAGGTAAAAAAAAAAAAAAAAAAAACTTTTAATCGCACAAAAATAAAATGAAAAAACTATTTTATAACGGAAAAAAAAAAAAAACATTCTTGATTTTCCTTGATCCATCTGTTTACTAGATTACACAATATGAAGCAGTGCACAAATTCAAAGACTTTCATGATCTGAAACGTCGTGTAGGACCCGGTCGACGTGTGTTTGCATTGATGAACAAGAGCCTTCCTACAGAACCTCTTGTCTTTGTTCAAGTGGCTCTGGTTGAAAGGCTGTCCAATAATGTGCAGGATATCTTGAATGACCCCTCCCCCGGCCATACTCACCCAGCCAGAACTGTAAAGTGCGCCATCTTTTACTCTATCACGACACAAGTAGGCAAGTTCTCGTTAACTCTCTCCTCCCTTCCTCTTTTTATATACATATCACTTTGCCTGACAATCTCAACAACCGTTCCTGT
Organism: Lobosporangium transversale; assembly: GCF_002105155.1. Taxonomy (NCBI): domain Eukaryota; kingdom Fungi; phylum Mortierellomycota; class Mortierellomycetes; order Mortierellales; family Mortierellaceae; genus Lobosporangium; species Lobosporangium transversale. Next base: position 41,787 of record NW_019029010.1, on the reverse strand, counting down.
TTTATTCAACATCATTTATCACAGGCTTGTCCGGGATTGAACTGGGCAATTTCTTGATCAAACGAGTCGTTCGGTCTTTGAAGGTCGAGTTTCCACAGATTGAAACCTTCAGTACTCTTTCACCTATCCCTGGATTTAGAAAATGGCTGAATCAATGTCAGAAACTTGGACAAAAGATGTTATTACCACAGGAAACAGCTGTCATCAGTGACTTGGCTCAAGGTATCGGAGCAGCCGCCATATCATCAGACTCGGAGGAGCAATTTAGTGTAAGCAACAGTGTTCTCTCCCCCCTCCCCTTCCCTTCCCTCACTTTTATGTTGAGCATTATGTTTGACGCTTAGAAAAAAAAAAAAAAAAAAAAAAAAAAAAAACCCTTTACTGTTGGTTGTTATTTATTAAAATGACTCTTTTCTCTCTCTCTTTTTTTTTTTTTTTTGTCAATGTTAGGTAATTCTTCAACACGCTCCAATCTTCTCTGATTATGAAGCCACCGAAAAGCTTCGACCGATCTTAACCCGACTCTGTGCTAGGTAAATTATTTTTACTTTTTTTTTTTTTTTTTTTTTTTTAACGGAGTAGTGTTAAATCCTTCGTATCCCCAATAATGGCAGCTCATTAACAGCTTTTTTTTTTTATGAATAGATACATCTTGATTGAAAAACGTCGTCATCTAGCACTTGACCCTGTCGCTAATTTCCATCTCCGGAATGGAGCTTGTGCACATCGATTGAACTGGATGGGAGACACGTCCGATAAAGGAATGGAGGAATCATTCGGATTGATGATCAATTATTTGTATTCCTTGGATCATATCGAGATGAACAATCAACAGTACCTTCAGGATGGCACCATCACCGTCTCATCAAGAGATCCAGGCTTCATTAGTGCCTTGGCTCAAGCTCAACCTGTACCAGCTTCTGATACTGATACTGATGCAGGCACTGATACTGATACTGGTGCTGTTGTAGGTGCAGAGTCATCAAAAGCCGTTTCGTCCTCTTCTGGCGCAGGTACAGTAGGTACAGCAGGCCAATTGGCACAGTTGAATGGAGCATGGGTCCGCCTTCTCGATATTACGACTGCTTAAAAAAAAAGAAAGGAAAAAAGCTATTGCCTTTTTTTTTTTTTAAATATTATTATTATTGGATTTCCTCTCAAATACAAATAGATTTATAGATAACTATAAATAAAAATAATATACTGTAGACCTTAAATTTTTTTCGATAGTAGTCAAATACATTTATGAATACTACTTGTACACAATAAAATAAAAAAATAAAAAAAAAAATAAAAAAAAGATAATGCTACATGCTACCAAAAATTGAATCAATACTACCAGGTTCGCCTGAAAAAAGCTGATTCGGCTGATGACGATGACCAAAACCAGACATGGGAGGGGACAATGTCATTGTACTCGTATTAGTCAGATTGATATGACCGTGATTAAGCATCGCTTCTTCTTCCTGACGCTTCATCGTTTCCAAGATACTCTCTCCTTCAAACGTAAAGCCTTTAAAGTATTCCTGTTGTGACTGTGACTGTGGCTGTTGAAGCACCCTAGACCTGTGAGCTGTCATAGGCCGATGGAATGGTGATCGTGCTTGCATTGAATTACTGATGCTGCCTGATTGGTCATTTAGAGAAAACAGCGAATCGTTGCTCAAGGTCCGATAACTGCTCCAGCTGTTACTGCTTCGTCGACCACGACGCATCACACTCGGGTTTAATGTACTGTTATCAGCTCTCTTCTGTTGTTGTCGGTACTGGTTAGCTGCTCTTTGTTGTTGTTGTAACATGAAGCTACCGACAGTACCATCCACCAACACGGACGAATTTGAAGGTGATTCTGCCATTTGAAATTGTAAAGGAGAAGTCGGTGACATAACTTTTGGGCTAGTGCTACTACTCTTCATGCTCAACGTCGCTGTCTGGTCTGTGAAATGCGTGTCAAAGTTGGAGACATCCAGATCACCTGTGATTCCCACATGAGGCTGGAAAGGTGGTGTAACATCTCGTGTCTGAAGACGGACAAAATCAATCCCTTGGAAAAATGGATGGGCCTTGATTGCTGCTACCCCACTGACAGTGCCTTCGTCGTTGTCATTGCTGGTTCCAGAGCCAAGTCGAGTCTTGGGATCCTTATCCAGCAATCTCTGGATCAAGTCTTGAGCATTCTCACTGATCCCAATAGACAAAACATCCTGTGAAGAAGGATGAAGCTCTCCTTTGGGCGGTCCGTTTTTAGAGATACCCAACCCCAATCGGGTCGGGAAGATTACGGGCTGATGTAAAATCTTGTGATGAGTTCCTTCAGCTCTGCTGTCAGCAAAAGGGGATGTGCCCATCAACATCTCGTACAACAACACGCCCAAAGACCACCAATCGACCGCTTTTCCATATCCTTCTCCTTTAATAATCTCGGGAGCAAGGTATTCGGTCGTACCACAGAATGTATGTGTGCGCTCATCCTCGGTCACGTTCTGTTTACAGAGCCCAAAATCTACTAGGACAATATGTCCCTGACTCGAGAGGAGGACGTTCTCGGGCTTGAGATCCCTATAGACAACATTATGCGAATGCAGATGCTCCAAGGCCAATACCAGCTCTGCAGTATAAAATCTCGCCCTGGGTTCTGAGAATGTTCCTTCATTCTGCATATGAAAGAACAGTTCGCCCCCATTCATAAAATCCTGAACCAAATAAAGTTTTGTGGGAGTCTGGAACGAGAACTTGAGACCGACGATGAAAGGTGATTGTAAGGACTGGATCAGGACATTGCGTTCTGCAATGGTGTGTTCGACTTGTTTTTGTTCAATGACCTGTTTCTTGACAAGGACCTTCATGGCATAGATACGGCCAGTGTCCTTCTTGCGGACTTGATAAACCTTTCCAAAGGAACCAACGCCGAGCACTCGAAGGATATCAAAGTCAGAGGCGGATAAATGGCGTGACTATCAAGTTTAAACAGAATCAAAATGGATATACAAGTGAGTGAGTGAGTGAGACGAGCAGGGGATACTATATACACAACATTCCTTTTTTTGTTTTTTGTTTTTTTTTTTTTCCTCATGCAAGGTCTGTGCGAATGTGCAACCATCAATTGCGCTAAATGAATCACATGTCCAATCTCCGCCACCGAAAAGAAAAACCTCCCCAATGGAAAATAATAATAATAATGAAATAGGAAAATTTAGGCATTAGAGCTCTCTTTACCTCAATTGCCTGGTATCGGATGACGACCCTGATCTCACCAGTAACATTCTCATCCTTGGTCTCTCTGCCTTGCAAGCGAAACCACGAGTCAATCATCCGGTTGTGAACTTCGGAAGGATGAAGTTTGACTTGACCCAAAAACCTTTTTGCTGGGTTCGAGAGCGAATCATATTGCTCCTCCGCAGTTTCTGAATCAAAAATCGTTATCACGATTTGTTGGTTGGGTCTGACCACATCACTTTGCCCAACCGCGAAAATATAAATGGAAAACAAATGATAAATAGATAAATACATAAATACATAATTAATAACAATAATAAAAATGGTGAGAAGAAAAGAAGGAGTATTAATGAATATGAAGACATGGAGTGATGCTTCAAATGCAGAAATAAAAAAAAAAAATAAAAATAAAAAAAAAGGACTTACAATTCTGCATCGTAGCGCCATTTCGGGCTGCTGGCTGCCATAGCTCGAGCGAAAATGTCCATACCACCTCTTCCACGACCTATTGTATCTGTGGTTGTCTCCTGTAGTGCTGGTGGCGTCATGAATTCATTTTGATCATACTCTACAATACAGTAAGGCCGCGACAGTGCTGGAGGATTGACTAGTGTCAAATTACGAGCTTCGATAACTTGGATGAAGAGATGACCCATTGGTGACTTTGCCGGAGTTGGAGCCGTCGTATTAGTAACACAGCGAGCCTTTCCAGTTGATACACTATCACTACTGACATTGACAGTAGATGTTTGATGTGGTTCTAATGTATTGGAGGCAGTTATCTGTTTTTTGATAAGAAAGTTCGATGGGTGTGTAGGGATGGAAATCGGGGATGAAGTTGAATGTGACGAAATTGCTTTGGCTGTTGAATCATCACGATCACTGCTTTTAATGGTCGTACTGTCATGAGAATTTGTCAATTGCGGGCTTGCGATTGATGATTTGGATGGCTTTCGGTTACTGCTATTTTCGTTTAGACGACTGTTGCGCAAAATCGAGGATCGCGATAGCCTTGACGTGAATGAAGGTTTCGGCTTTGCAGGATCAGCAGTAACATTACATGCTGGAGATGACTGGGGTGAAGCAGATAACGACGAAAATGAGGATGAGGATGAGGATGAGGATGAGGATGAGGATGAGGATGAGATTGAAGCTGAGGACGGGGACATGTAGGAGGTATAGGATGGAACATGGAAGGTATGTCGTAATGACTTTAGAGAAAATGAAGGAGTATGCTTGTTTAGTTGCTGCTTTAACCGTTGCAAATCTGGTAGATGGAACTCTGGCAGATGGATCGTTGGGAGGTCACCAAGTTTGGCGGAGAAGTCCGGCATTGTGTAATGGCTGCTTGATGAATTGTTGCTATGTGTATTGACGCTACCAGAAGCCAGCTTTGAATGGATCCCAGCAGTTGATAAGGATGTGGAGTTGGATGAAGAAAGTAAAGTGGCGGTAGAAGTGGCTATTGTAGGCGATGACAAGGGAGATACAAGAGGGTGAGGGGGCATATGTTTGGTACCACCGTTTTTAGGCCGTTGTGCAACCAGATCACTTGCGAAAACAGGGCGAGAAGATCTTTGAGCCTTAGTAGGGGTAGATGATGGAGCAGGGGAAGTTGCAGGTTGGTACCAGGAATTCATCTGGGTCGTACAAGTGCTTGATATTTATAAAAAAAAAAAAAAAAAGTAATAGGTGAGAATGTGGAGGGTAAATTAAAATGTGCAATAAAGGGGCTGTTGGGTCAATAAAAAAAAAAAACGACGAAGTCATGTAAATGCAATGGTGGAATGAATAGAGGAATGAATCATGAGAACAAAGAGAGATGTAGGAACAATGGGTTAATGAGGAGCTAGGCACAAGTATTGAGAGCGGCCATGATTTGTCTTAAAATAAGATGGCCCATTTCCAGTTGAACTCAAGGGGTGTTCGTCTTATCGATAGAAAAAAGAAATAAAAAATAAAAAAAATTATAGAGTTATTTAAGATTTAAAGCTCCCCAACAAAATTAAAACGATCTTATTTTGAGTTATCTAACCTCTTGACACTTTTATACAATTGATTTTGGGAACCATCTCACTTGATGCAAGCGCACGTTAGCATAGCCCTTTACTATTATTTTGTATGCTCTACACCCTTCATTATATGTCATTCTGTCGCTGGAATGTTTATTCATTATCTTTTATATCTTTTTCACCCCAGATTTCCTCTTCCCTACGCTCGGGGCACACAACTCTTTGTAACCAACAAAATTATCATTGACGTATTTAGCTCACTTTTTTTTTTTTTTTTTTTTTTTTTTTTTTGGGCATGTATGTGTACATGTAATACAAGTAAATACATGTACATACATACATGTTCTAGAGTATTCGCCCGTTGGGGAAACGCTATTCACACACACGACATTGATCAGCTTCTTTCCCATGCTGCGCCTTCGCTACAAGCACGCTCCGTTTCATGGTTCATGCGACCAAAATTTCATCCGCTGCCTTGACAAGCTTCTACAACCAGGAGATGGGCTTAGTATTTCAATTGATTTTAATCCCTCTAGATTCAATGGCTACAGTCAGGTTGTCCAAAAGGATATAAAGACAAAGTACCTTTTACTTCAGTGCTACTGCGCATAGTTTAGTCACTTACGACTACATCGAATAAGATGCGCCACGCTACATGTGCTACATACACTAAAAGTATAACGGTGACTACTCAGCAACTCATCCGTCGTAATCAATGGTTCCTCTTTAATGACACGGCCTTTGCTTGCTTTTGGCATGATGGTCTCGTTTGTTGCCGTTGCGGTGTACTTCCCATTGGTCGCAATTTCAAACCCCTTAATCTCTTCATTAATCGTCGGAAATTGAGCTGGCGCACCTACAGCTCCTCGCTGCTTCAAAAGTTTCTTGTTGGCTCCACTCAATCCGGTCACTCCTTCAACACACGCCCTATCCGCATTCAATCCTGTTTGCTTAGAGGTCCATTGTAGCTGGTATCGAGCCTTACCGTAACCTTCATTGGAAATTCGCCACATCCAAACGGAGCCATCGGTACTGCCTGTTACCAGCGAGCAAACCCCTTCATTAGCAATAGCATCATCCATCCAAGCCAGTACCTCAATGCGACTATCACTGTGAGGGATGACAGCCAGGCATTGGCCACTCTTTGGGTCCCAAAGGCGCACTGTATTGTCCCAACTGGCAGAGGCAACAAATTGACCATCTCGGGAATATGCTACATCTTTGATATCCCCTGCGTGGCCTACAAGCGTTCGCAATGCTGCTCCAGATTCTACACCAACTAATTTCAGTGACCCCTCAAACCCACCACTAGCCATTTGTCGACCACAGGGTGAAAGTGCAATGCACAACTGATACTCCTCCACATCCACAGTGTAACTGAGCAGTCCTGTCTGTGTGTCCCATACAAACAAACCTTTACTGGAGCAAAGGATGACGATATGACGACTATCAGGCAGGTAGACCAGATTACTGTCTTCATCCATATCGACTTCTATGGTGTAGAGAAGATCTCCAGTCTGAACCATCCACACGGTCAATATTCCATCGTAACTTAAAATCGCTACTTTCAACTCATCGGGTGAAAACGCAAAGTATTTTGCAGGAGCGTTCTGTTGCCGTTGTTCTTGGCCTTGTAAGGTACGTATGAGTTTCCCTGTTTGTGTATCCCACACACATACATCTCCATTGCGGTGCTGACACATAATCTGATGACCACTCAGTGTATATCCTACCACATAAGCATAGTCGTCTTGTATTCCTTTTCGCCTCAAGGTGTGCTTAACCTGACCAGATTGAATGTCGCAGAGGAGCAGTGCCTTACTTTTATAGCGAGCGGCGAACTGTAGGCCAGTAGGTGAATACCTGATTTCTTCCACTGTCATTTTATGGTCAGCTCCTAGCGTGCGGACAGTTTGTCCCTCTCTCCCATTCCAAAGGCGCGCTACCCCGCTTTCGTCAACAGAAGCTATTTGCATCCCTCCAGGGGAGCCCACCACTTTGCAGACACTCTTTGTATGTCCGGCTGATCCAGCTGAAACCTGAGTGGATGGCAACAGTCGGGTATCCCATAGTCGAACTGTCTGGTCATCACTGAATGATGCAATCTGATGGCCGCTTGGTGAATACGCCACAGACAGCACATAGCGTGAGTGGCCGAAGAAGATATTGATGAGCTGACCGGACTGAGTATCCCAGAGCCGGATCGTGTTGTCATGAGAGCATGTAGCGATCTGTTCACCACTATGTGAGAATGTCAAGAATAAGATGAAAGAAGTGTGCCCTTCTAGGATATGGAGGATTACACCCGTGAATGCATTACACACATATGCACTCTTGTCTCGAAACCAAGCGATACGGTTCTTATTGCGAGAATATTCGATCCTTCCGACTACATTACCAATATCCACTTCCCGCCTCAATCGGCCTGATCCAGCATCCCATACGCGAAGAGACCCACCTTTGTTAACTGTAGTGATATCATGACCATCAAACGAATAAAACATTTGCAGGACGCGCTCCTCAAAGCCCTGCAAAACGAATTGCAGTTCCCCCGATGCTGCGTCCCAGATGCGAGCAGTCTTATCATCGCTTGTAGAAACCAACTGACTTCCATTAGGGGAGTATACCACATCTACAATCCTCTCAGTATGGTCCTTCATAATACGAATGAGCTTGCCAGATTGTACATCCCATACCCGAATGGTGTGATCTTCAGCACCCGCCATGATTTGATGTCCGCTGGGCGAGTACGCCAGACAAAGAACCTCACTGACCCCTTCTAGACTGCGAATAGTTGCTCCAGAAGCCGCATCACACACTCTGATTTGATATCCTCCAGTAAGAACCGCGATGTACTGGCAATCAGGCGAATATGAGAGTCGAGTAAAGTTGTATATTGTCCAAAGTTCTTCCCAAGCCAATGTGTCGTAAAAAGTCACACTGCTTTGTAACGAAAACACGGCTAATTTTTTTCCATCAGGTGAATACCAACCGCCAACGGCATCTACATTGGGCTTAAGGAATGGCCACTCGCCGAACTGCACTCCATCCATATGTGCGCCACTCAAATCGGCTTCATGGAGCCAGCAGTTACGCATCCTGGCCTTCCTCAAATCCGCTCCTTGTAGCTGAGCAGAGTCGAATATACCATGGCTCAGATCTGCGCCCGGAATTTGGATCCCTTGGAGGTCGATTCCAGTAAATGGGATCCCTGCTTGTACCAGTATCGTAATAGCGTTAGCTGCTGCGATTCTCCACTTTCTATCGCTTTTTGAGTGCTCCACATATGCAAGCAGCTGTCGTTTGAACATGGGCTCTAGTTGGACTCGGTCTAGTAGGAACTGCAGCACTAATGGTGCATCTACAAAGCTTCTCCACGCAAGAGGTGAGCTCGGATCAAGGGGGTCAAGACTAGTAGTAGCCGCTTGATCTGTGTCTTCTGCAATAGTAAAGCTGTAATCAGAGCTAACACTCTGTCGACGCGAGGATCCTGAGGTCGTTGCTGCACCTGTCGATGGCTTATCGACCATAGCGTTTTTTCTCTCTTGTGGTTCAAATATAGCACGAGCCATGCTATATTCTAGTATTGAGTGATGACTAAATCGATGCTGGTTACCTGTGCGGTTCAGCGGGGAGGCTTCGCGCAAGAGATTTCTACCATCTTCCCTGCTGAAGAACCCTTCTTTCCATGTACCCTTGTGTTGATATGGAGAGTAATCTACAACAGGATTACCATCCTGATATTTGTAAATTGCTGTCGCCAGATCCGCCAGATATCGAACCCCGTTTGCTGCAAACCCGTCATCCAATAGGGTTTCGAATGCTCTTCTGTCCTCTGGCCCTATTATCTCATTCAACCGCTTCTTGCCCCGCTCGAACCAGAACTCTACGAACTGGTCATATAGGGTTACACGTTTAACCATAGACCCTGAAAGACCTTGGTCCGGATCTACCATCCGAGGAAGCACCTCCAATGACATCGAAAGTAGAAAAGGGTTCTTGACGAGTTCGTGCAAGCTTGGCACTAGTTGAAGCGCGCGTCGGTAGTCCTCAACATGCCACAATGGATCTATAGCTTCCACGTAGTGCTCAATATACTCATCGATCTGAGATTCAGAGAACGGGGCAATTACCGCCTCTTGAAACTGCGGCAATTCAATATGGTAATTACGTCTTGTCGGTTTGAAGCGACTCTGGTAGTCCTGACCAAGGTACTCGCTGCGACAACTGATCACCATCTGGACATCCCATTCTCCAGGCTCATTCAGCCGATTAGTCACATACAGGTTCTTGGATTGCCTGCTCTCATCATATCCATCGCATATCAGGATAAACTTGCGACTCATCTTAAGCTCCTTGATCTGGGGCCTTGTGAAGCCAGCCATTCGCAGCCTCTTTGCCACTAGGTCTTTATCTGGGTTTTCAACAGCTGCTAAATTAATGTGAAGGGGAATACGTCCTCGCCTCTTCACATAGGAGTCCCACAGTCTATGTTCAAGCGTACGACTGAATGTTGACTTGCCCGCGCCAGAATCGCCTTGGATGAGAAATACTTTGTTATCGCTATTCAAAAACTCTATTACCCTCTCCATCAAAAGGAACAAATCGTCATCACGTGCTTTTGGGTTTTCTTTGGCATACAGCGGGATATAAAAATCTCTGTCGTCGCGACTTTTGAGTTGAAACTGTTTAAACTGCTGTATACTCTTTTCATCATCTGGCGCCTCTTGAACACGGTCAAGCAAGGATGGTGATGCAAGGCGAGGTGAAGGAACATGAAAGCAGTTCTGGAAGGGCGGACCACTTATGCACGCATTGCCGAGGCTTTGCTTATCTACGTCTCTATCAGTGGCGAGCTCCTGGAGTTGTGATCTAGCATCTACAGTATGTCAAAAATAGACAAAGATCGATCCAAAGTGAGTTGAATAAACACAGGTTATAATGATTAATAATTTGATAAAATAAAAAAATAAACGAATGAAATGAAGGTAAAAAAAAAGGTTTACTTTGCGTAAGGGACCCTGGTTCAAATACTAGTTTTTTGAGGATGGCAATGATATATTGCTTTATATGGGCGTAGCTTCCCCATTCAGCATCATTCTTATAAATCATGGCTAAAAAAGTGACTGCATCTTGACGTGTGCATATGGTCATTCGAGGACAGGCTGCGATCTGGCCTAGCAGTTGACATAGCCCCCATTGGAACGCTGGATCGCGCCGACATGGAACCTCACATACAAATGCCTTGAACTTGATGAGTTGTCCCGCCTGGAGCAATAAGTCGGCCATACGCAGCGCAGGGTACCATGTGGCCTTGCCGCTGAAGGAAAAACCTTCCTTCATACATTCTATGAATGCTACTCCGCTCGCAGCTAGCGTTACAATACCATTGTACACTTGCAGGCCCATGTCTGCAACTTCTGTTACTGTTGTTACCTGCCCCTGGGTTTTAGTTAGTTCATCCATGAATGCACTCAACTCAAGGCTATCAATTGCGTCAACTACTCCGAACACACCTCGGAGGACGGTTGTTGTGCGCCGAAGCATTGCCTGTATGGGTGTCTCATCGTCAGGGATGTACTGTAACGCCTGGTATGCATAGGATGCGTGGTACACTAGATAAGGATCAGAGTCACCCATCAATCCTTTTAAATAAGCTGACAGAGGCTCATGAAGCTGCTCGCGCTTGAGGCCTTTTACTTGATTATTGGCCATGGCATCAAGAACTTGTGAGATAGTTGCGACCAGTGAATAGAGGAATTCGCTTGATTGCTTGTGAACATCTTTTATTCGTGGACTAAGAGTATTTAGAATTTTGACAAGATCATCAGAGTCCAGGTAATTAGGAGGGCCATGTTGCATCAGCTGAGCTAGCCCCTCTAGAAGATGTATATCAAGAATGATGCCCTCATTGATGTCGTTAATGAAAGCCATCAGCAGCCTCCTATAGTGCTCTCTGTCGAGGACTGGGGCCAGACGAACGACCTCGACAACGGCGGCCTTGGCTTTGGTCCCGTCGTTAATGAACATAGTAACCATATCCGATACTAAGCTGCGCAGTCGTTCCAGTTCACCTAAATCGACTGTCCTAGAGGCGGACCATTCATGCTCAGATGCGGTGAGATTGTCCATTCGAAAAGGTGCAGACTGCAGTAGATTGAGACAATATACAAGCTGAGAAACGTCGTTGAGTCGTTCGTCGAAACCTGGTAGGTTGTATCTGACAATAGTTGGAGGTTCATCACTGCCAAAGATATCCGTTGGGACAATGACAGCATCATGGCCTCTCAGTAGTTGTGGCTGCACAATATTCAAGTCATTCATATTGCCTTTTGTATGTTGGCTGCTCGAGTTGATAGAGTCGTCTCTGATATTATTTTTGCTCCCATCGCTTTTATGACTGGGTGTGGATGTAGATGAGTATTGCACCAGCCGGGTACTCTCTTGATCCTGCCTCCATCGTTGAGCCTCTTTAAAACAGCCCTGTGCTTCACTTTGATAATTGTGACCAGCTAACAATGTCCCAAGATCAAATAGGGTATCAGCCACACTCATACAGAATTGTTGGTCTTCAGGACAAAAGGAGGTGACGAGGTGTTTCTGTCCGTTGGATCGTATCCGAGAAAGTGCTTTTACTGCGTCGAAGCAATGCTCCGCTGTCACCTTCGGGTCAGTAGTTTTGTTAGCTTGTTCTAAATATGCAGTGGCGATACTGAAAGCGACCTGCGCGGACAAAGTCTTGCGAGTATTCAAGGATCTAAACACATTCATTTGCTTTTGCTTTTCGCTATTGATTTATCAGGAGTAATAAGTTGGTTAGGATTGGTGTTGATAATCTTAGGGAAGCCAGACAGCAAAAAAATGTGATCAACATACAATGAGATTGGTGACCAGGTATAAGGAAGCTAAGGAAGCTGCTCTTGATAATTGGTATCTTGATAGGCTCAATGATTCGGGTGTGAGGAAGATAGGAAGGAAGCAAGTAAAATATAGAAGGAAATACATCCGGAAAAAGTATGCATGTGATTTTTTTTTTTTTTTTTTTTTTTTCAAGGAAACCTTTGGTGAATTCACCTATCCATGGTAAAACCGGAAGTGAGCTGATCTTAAGCCTCGTTCAAGTTTAGATACCATTTGACTAGGTTTGTTGCTGTATGCAAAGGTGGAGCCTAAAAGAAAAGCGTGCTAGGATTCTACCATGAGTTGTTGCATGGGTCACGCCATCCATTTCATTAGCTGAATCTTGCTTGAATGAACCAATTGAATGAAATAAATCAATTGAAATGAATCAAATGAAATGAATCAAATGAATCAATAATTGCCAACCATCACCCCTCATGAGCACCTCATTATTCACTCTGCCATTTAAAAAAAGGGTCGCAATGGAAACTTAATTCTAGGAACAAGAATAAGGGTAAAACGCGCCACCAAAAACATATAAAAACATCGTAGGATCACGCCAATCTTTGATGATCCAGAGAACCTACCTCACAGTGAAGACATGGAATGTAAAAATATATGAAAAAAGAATTACTAGACACTTCGTCTACCTGCATATCTGCAGGCAGCCCAGGGCGCCCCACCTGACTCCAGGTTCTGGAGAAGTCGCCTCGAGGGGCTTCTCATCATCGAGCTTCAAAACCATCCCTTGGACTAGAAACATGTTGAAACAGTGTTGAGCTCGAGCGCTTTTTCCCGGTCCCACAAGTGGACCAGTACTAAAGACCTACTAACAACCCTGCTCTGGAGCACCGTATGCTTTGCAGAGTATAAGGACTATCATATAAGGGACCTGAGAAAGAGAAAAAGAGATGTCTTTTTATACACTTTTCAAGGCCGGGATAGCTTGCTTTCCTCTCCTTTACCAACTTTTTTCGAAGTAGGATGCTATGGGGACATGCTCAAAAACGATAATTTACTATGTTTCAAATGTAGTCCTTAAATGCCGCGCAATCAATTTGCTCTTGGTTGCTTTGTGCTTTACTCTTTGATGTTTGTGGGGCTGTAGGTTGTGGAGTACAAACCCAAATAAAGAAAGGGCAGAAAGTCCTTTGACAAGGTGCATCACCAGTCTTTGTGACTTTTGTGTAATGCACTAACACTTACTGATCAAACTCGAGGGCAAGGGAAAAAAAAAAAACGAAGTATAAATAAAGCCTGGCATTGTTTTCATCTTTTCTTTTTTCTTTTTACTTTTTATTTTGTTATGCACTCATAACTCTTCAATCCCAACCCACTTGTCACACACAAAAACATTTCAACTCGGCAACGCCTACAGAGGCAAAAGCCAAGATGGTTGCATACCAAGCATAGACGTAAGTCGTAGACTTTATGGATCTCTTCTTTTTTTTTTTTTTTTTTTTTTTTTTTTTCAAAGGTGACATTGGTTTAGATCCAAAGAAATCACTGATCTAATTTTTTTCTTTCTATTTGTGCTTTCTAGGACTTTGTTGTCTATGACTTTGCAACCGGCGGGCACATCGGGGAACAGAGTACGCTTGATTTGTAGCCAGTCAGTGCAGAAACGATATCGCGGGCGCCTCCTAGTGATGGCGAATACTCTATCTTGGGATGCCTTTATCCTCTGCCTTCTCCCTCTCCTCTTCCTCCTCTCCCCTTCTCTTCTCCATCAACGGTATCATCTCATCAGTATCATCAATATTATCATCACTATCGTCATCAATATCATCGTCATTATCATCAAGAATATCATCGTCATTATCATCAAGAATATCATCAAGAATATCATCAAGAATATCATCAAGAATATCATCATCACGCTACTCTCAAGCCCAGTTAATTTAACCGGTGAATTTGACTGGTGCGATGTACTGCTGGCCTGCCAGTAGCGATATGGCATACCCTAATACAACACTGTTTTTACAGGCCGTTAGTCCCCCATACCAGAAGCTACTGGATGACCATGAGGTTGGACAAATTGAGGGCACTATCGAGCACACGTTCAAGGTCAAGACACTCCTTCGACGCGCCTTTAGCCTTGGGTCATCCAGCTTTGAGCGATTAGAGTACGCGGAGATGCAGCACTAGAGCTAGTTACAGTGCTGTTGCTGTATTGGATACAGTGCTTGAAGGAAGGACGACAGCCCTGAAGGCCCAATACAATGCCTCAAATGCCCCCTTTGTCATGATCTTTACCAACTTGGGTTTGGTAAGCACCCGAGGCATCCATCGACTAATAGAGCCGCTTTTGAGCAAAAGACGGCAACAGTCAACACAAAGAGTGCATCGAATGGCGGGAAATGGCCGGGCAACTTGAAAGCCCCCAAGGCCTTGACAGATGCGTTTGAGGCATTGATAGGGGCTGTACTTATGGATTTCGAGTTGAAAATAATGGGATCCAATACAGCATTCTTGGTAGCGATGGTACCTTTGGCCCCAACGTGAATGCGTTTAGCAAAAGATAAATAATAAAAAAATTAAATAAACAAACATCCAATAACATAGCATTGCATGCCTCAGTTGCGAGCTGAGTTGGTGGTAGAGCGCTTTGTATCCAACAAGCCTCAGTGCGTGACCAAATACGTCAAATGAAGTAGTGGAAAAATAAATAAATAAATAAAATTAAAGACTCTTCCTATTTTCTAGACTAGTCTTATCCCTTCTTACTTTTGCCTCATCCTCTTCCTTCATACACCCTTGCCATCTGGTCTGAGTCGACACAAGCTGTCAAAAGCTTCATGGAAAGATATTGAACATCTTTTTCTGAGCCCTTGCCAAAAAGTTTGTGGATGCTTATGATGGTAAGACTGCTGACGTTTCTTACTGAAGATGACGCGGGTTTAAATCCAAGATAACCACTAATGTGATGTTTGGTATTTGTACTTTTAGGCTTTTTGTAGTCGACTCATCTATGGATGGGCACACTCCCACTTTAACCCGACAGTCGCCCCTTCTTGAACCGTGGTTAAGCTTTACCACTGTTCCTGACAAGTCCAAGGCCTGGCGCACTAATGCCCTCGTCCCCGATGGTCGATGGAGAGCCTGCACAGGCATTTTGGTAGTCACATCACTCAAGGCTTTTGGCCAAACCCAGTGCTTCAGCAGAAGCATAGAAGCGGTCGAACGGTTGGAAGCGACTAACTTTCAACCATTCCCTAGTGGAGCAGCACCGCAGACGTTTCCTAACGGTTGCAACTACTCTACCTTGGGATATCTTTTTCATCTCCTCCTCCTCATCAGCATCAACACCAACATCAATACCAGCAGCAACATCCACAGCAATATCATCAAATCATCAATATCAGCGTCATCAGAATCAACAATATCAACATCATCAATCATCAATCATCAATTACCAATATCATCGTCACCAATATCATCGACATCAACATCAACATCATCACAATGATGTCAAGTGGGCAGCGGTTTTCACCGGCGCGCCAAAGCCCCCCTCCTTTTTTTCTCCGCCAGCAGACTTGACTGAGGCAACGTGCCATTAGTCTACCAGTAGCGACATAGTGTACCCTAATACAAAAATACCTTGGTGCGCTATTAGTACGCCATACTAGGGTCCTTATCCTCACCCTTATCCTCATCCGTATCCTCATCCTTATCCTCATCCTCTCTTATGCCTCCAGCAGAGCGATTATACTTCATCCCTTACCCTTTTCCTCCACTTGCTCACCCTCGTTACAATAACACACACATTATCACTCAGAACTTTTCAGTACCTGCTGGGCGAGGAAGAGAGGGTAGCCTTGTTGCTCCCCTTGAAAAACCAACAGGACGAGGGACAGGTAGATCTGGTACGGCCAGCTTGTAGACTTTCAAGAGCACGAGCTGGCTGGATGCCATGACGCCTTTTGGTACGCGCCGTTCTCTGCTAGCGAGCTGGGGGCGAGAGGACTGCAGGGTTGTCTTACCCAGTCCGGTTGGAGGGTACATATATGCCCTAAGGTGGAGGTGTTTGGCCGTTCAAACCGATGCGGATGTGGCTCTGAGGGCCTGATACTTCAAGGCCATCAATGTGTCCTCGCTAGGAGGCAGCCGAGTAATGATTGGGACGACGAGGTGGAATGTCTTGGTGCCAAAGACGGCCGCGCTTACAAGCGGCAGAGTTCGCGTGGAGCCGCATAATCTATTCTTCAACCCTCATGGCCGATCGCACATTTGGGTTAGAAAGAATGGCGACAAAGGCGACTATAACAACCTAGAGCGGCAGACACGATCAAGCCTTGACGCTGAGATTACATATGGGAAACACGCCGCTATATACCCTCAGTTCCTCGGGTTCAAAGCGAGACCAGTGATGTTGGTTAGCATGCTGTTGGAGAAATGGATCTTCAAGCCTGCTCTCTATGCTTTTAACAGACTTTAGCCTGAGGGTAAAATTTTAAAGGAGGACGCGAAGAAATAATTATCCCGAATTCGTCATGTTGAGGGCAAAGGGGGGAGGGGATGCCAGAGATAAAGAAGGCAAGCCGCGCCTCCTTGGGCATTGTCGTAGTGTATATGGACGTACTAATGGATAGTGGATTGCATACTTGTCACAGTATATAGTCTTAAGCCTATAAAAGGCTTGTAATAATAATTTAATAAAGATCACCTTTTGTCTTCACTACCTATTACAATACTGTTCTCAATGTGATCCTTGGGTTGTTTGCTCAAAAGTCCAGACAGTTCCGAGGGCGGTATTGAGAACTCGATGATGAGATGATCATACCCAACCGAATAACTCTAGAGACTGGTGGGCCCGGTAGAGCGTGCAAGAACCAGGCCACCTCCTCCTCGTAGTGCGCTCTGGGCTGTTTGCAGATATGCAGGCAGGCGAAGAATCCGGCAATTCTTTCTTTTTTTTTTTTTTTTACAATTTATAATTTATACGTCTTTAATCTAAAGTGGATCAAAGGCTCACTAAAAGATTGTCATAGCCTTATAGCGTTTATACTTATTTGAATGATAAAGTGAATAATGGGATGCTCATGAGGGCAGTTAGTTGGTAATTGTTGATTGATTTGATTTAGTGATTTAGTTCAACCAAAAGCGACAACTCATTTTGTCATTTATTCAGGGCCATAATGAATTCTGGTTTAGGATGTTTTACCAAAGGTGAAAAGTGAAAAAAATGAATAGTTAACAATGTGGCTGTGGTAAACCGAATTGAAGAAATTGTCTTAATACCTACTTCTCTTATTATTCATTTTGCTATTCGATAAAGTGGTAGCTTCGTTCCAGGAGGAAGAAGAAGTAGTTCACGCGCTTTATCCCTAAGTTTTTTTTTTTTTTTTTTTTTTTTTGAAGTCTAATTCATAATTTATTCCGGTAGGTTAAAAAAGGTTTAATAAAAAAATAAAATAAAATAAAAAAAAAATCAGCAAATCTTTCAGACGAACATATAAACGATGTTTCTCAACCTGACAGCGTAAAAGTCATTTTATTAAATAAAGTTATTTAATATGCTGTTAACTACGATGAAGGATGCAACTAAACAACAAAACTACGAGAAAACAACCACATCGCTTCAAATTAATATGAAGAACAGACAATCTCCCTTCAATCCAATGACCCTCACTATCGACATTTTCGAAATCCATTGTGGTGATGAATCAGTCAGAAAAGCTAGCAGCGCTAAAGGCTTGGTGTGCCAACTGCCCCACGCTGCTCTAATAGTGTTCTGTTCGCATCGCATAACCCAATCACCCCTTCAATATATGTGCCTCTCGCATTCAGAACAACCTGCTTCGAGGACCACTTCAACTGATATCGATGGTTGCCCTCTTGGTCCTCGTCATCATCATCATCATCATCATCGTCGACTTTATTATGTCTGTCCTTTTCCTGAAAAACCTGCCACATCCTAACGGAGCCATCTCCACCAGCTGCCGCCAGTAATAACCCGGTCTCTTCCGCTTCAGCGTCAGAAATAGCAGAAGAACCGACCCAGGCAAGATCATTAATGATTGAATCCCGTAAACAATCGTTCGTAATCACAGCTACGCGTTTGCCTGATTCTGCATCCCATACATACACACTATAACGCGTCCCAGAGGCAAAAAAGCGACCATCGGGTGAATATTTCAGGAAGCAAGGGCAGTTTGGGAGGCCCTCAAGTCTATGTATTACTCTCCCTATCGTAGCGCTAGCGTTCCCTTCTCCGTCTACCTCTGCTTCCATATCCACTATGGCCAATGTTCGGTTATTATATCCACAGACGACTCGACGGCCACATGGCGAAGCCACTAATGTCCGAATAGATTCTCTCGATTTTATCACTTGCCGGGCTTTGCCAACTTTAGTGTCGATCAGATACAAGCCGCAACCATCCAGGTCACAAAGAGTTACGATTTGATGACCATTAGCAAGATATATTAGGTTTCTGATATATCCTTTAAATGCAATAGTATGAAGGGGCTCTCCAACTGTCTCTGTTGACCACACCATGATCTTGTGCTTTCCTGATAATGAAGCGATCTGTTGACCATCAGGTGAAAATGCCACGTTTGATGCGAATCCAGTCCCGCCTTTTAATGTGCGAATGAGTTGTCCTGTTTGTGTGTCCCATATACAAACATCTCCGTTTTTATGGCCGGATGCGATTTGGTGGCCGGTAGGCGAAAATGCTATATCGCTGATGTTGCGATCTTTGACACCAATATAACTATCCATATTATCATCGTACATATCATCAATACTGTCGTCCGTACCATCAGTGCTATCTTCCGTCTCATTAATATCGCTGCCTACTTCATCAATATCGTCGTCCATGCCATCAGATTCCTCGTCCATACCATCAGATTCCTCGTCCATACCAACAACACTGTCGTTCAAATCGTCAGAGTCACTAGCCCTACTGTCCATATCATTGAAATCACCGTCTATACTCTGGGCATCACTGCCTGTACTATCGGTATCGTCATTTATGTCGCTAATAGTTGAGGCATCATCCACCTTATTCCGCCTCAGGGTGTGGGTGAGTTGGCCTGATGTAGTGTCCCAAAGACATAGAATGTTGGCTCTATCACGAGACGCAAGTAGATGACCAGTTGGCGAATATCTGACGTTAGTTACTTCAGCCATATGGGTATTAAGTGTCTGGAGCGTTACCCCGGTTTGCGCGTCCCAGAGACGTATTGTACAGTCATTGCTGCCAGAAGCTATCCGCGTTCCATCAGGTGAACTAACCACACAGTTAATAACACATTCATGACCAGGTATAGCATGAAAGAATGGCGGCTGTCGTGCATCCCACACACGTAGCGTATAGTCGTCGCTACAAGTTGCCAACTGATGTCCGCTTGGCGAGAATCGTATGCAGTTAATAGGGCGCATATGTCCATACAAAATATTGTTGACTTCCCCCGTTCTGATGTTCCAGAGCCGTATAGTCATGTCAGCGGCGCATGTAGCAAGCTGATGACCATTGGGTTGGAACGCCACCTCCTCGATTAGACCAATATGTCCTGAAAGGATGCAGATGAGGTTGTTTGCTTGTGTGCCACGCACGTCTACATCATACTTATACCACAAAGCTATGAGCCTCCGATCAGGGGAGAATTTGACGCCTTTGCAACAAATCTCAAGTTCAATAGTCCGCTTAAGCTGGCCTGACTTTGTGTCCCACATACATATAGTATTATCATCAGTATGGGAATATATTTCTCGGCCGTCCAATGAATATACAGTCCGGCCAGTGTGGCTCTTATGACTTTCTAGTACAAGCTGCAGTTGTCCTGTTTCTAGATCCCATAACTGAGTCACGTTATCAGGGGCTGATGAAGCAAGTTGATGTCCGTCAGGAGAGTATTCTAAATAGGCCATAGGCATTCCATTGTTTTCCAAAGCATACAAAAGTGATCCTGAAAAAGTACTCCACACACGCACTGTTGTGTAATCTTGTCCAACAGAGGCGATTTGATATCCATCCGGTGAGTACACTAGAAATCGGATCTCGTTCTCGTGCCCTATCAAGCTTAGAGTGTGCTTTCCTGACTTTGCTTCACATATATGTATTTCAGTCCTGGCAGAGACAAAAGCGAGGTATCGACCGTCTGGTGAATAAGGATTGAAGGTATAGAAATCGCCACCATATGTCCAAAGCTGGTCCCATGTTGATGTGTCATAAACACATAGTATGTTGGTAGTGCATACTGCCAACGTCTTTCCGCAGGGTGAGTATGCGCCGTCAATCATATGTGAATTCAATAGGTTATACATCCATTCACCAAACTGTACCCCTTTCATTCGTGCACCACTCAGGTCAGCTTCACGAAGCCAGCAACTGCGCATCTTGACCTTTCTCAAGTCTGCTCCTTGTAGTTGAGCAGAATCAAAGTTGCCATGCCTCACATCCGCTCCAGGGATCTGAATTCCACGTAAATCAGCTCCGCTGAATGACACTCCTGCTCGCACCAAGATCGTCATGGCGTTCGCTGCTGCAATCCTCCACTTGCTGTTGCTCTTCGAGTGCTCAACATACGCAAGAAGCTGCTCTTTGAAAATAGGTTCTAGTAAAGCTCGCTCTGCTAGGAACTGGGCGACCGAGGGTTCATTCACAATGCCCCTCCAGATCAGAAGTGATGGCGCATCAGATGCTCCTGTAAGCGCATAACCCTTGTATACATCGTCATCATGGTCTTTAAGGATGCCTACATTTCTTGCATCCTGTGGCTCAAATATTGCACGCACCAAACAGTACTCCAGCAGTGAGTGATGTATAAACCGGTATTGATTGCCAATGTGGGCCAGGGGCGATGCCTTGAGTAACAGTTGGTCTCCATTGTCTCTGCCAAAGAACGCTTCTTTCCATGTTTCCTTATGCTGGAGGGGCGAATATTCCACTACTGCATTATTTCCTTGGTGTCTATAGATTGCTGTTGCTAACGATACTATATATTTAATCCCCTTCTGTGCAAACTTTCCATCCGACAATAGTTCTAATGTTCTCTTGTCTTCCAGTTCCAAAACATCTTTCAATTTCTTCTCATACCACAGTTGGATGAACTGATCATAGATCGAGATGCGTTTGATTTCTGGGGTTGAGCTCTGACCAGGGCCCATCATCTGTGGAAGCACCTGCAACGACATTGACAGCAGAAAGGGGTTCCTCTTGAGTTCATCATAATCTGGGATCAAACGAAAAGCTCGGCTGTAGTCTTCAGCATCCCATGCTGTGCCCATAGCTTCCATATACTGCTCGCAGGCTTCGTGCACGTGCATCTCACAGAGCGGCGCTATAACAACGTCCAAAAACAAAGATTGGCTTTTCCGGAGATTATGACGTGTAGGTTGAAAGCAATCTTGATAGTTTGGTCCAAGGCTGTCGCTGTTACAGCTGATCACCATCTGTGCACGCCATTCTCCAGACTGATTGAGACGGTTAGTCATATAAAGATTGTTGGCTCGCATGCTTTCATCATAACCATCACAGATGAGAATGAAGCTGTGGCTCTTTTTCAGTTCTCTGATCTGTGCCTCAGTAAAGGCCTCTTCCTGCAGGTGCTTCACAACGAGGTCAACCTGGGGATTGTTAATTGCTGGCAGGCTGATGAAAAGAGGGACTCGCCTATGGTTCTCTTCATATTTATCCCACAGATAACGCTCCAATGTGCGACAGAACATTGACTTTCCAGTTCCCGGGTAACCTTGAACAAGCATCACCTTCTTGTTACTACTCAAAAACTTTTTTGCAATCTCCATCAATGGTTCTTCATCCTCACGCACTTGAGGAATTACTCTACCTTGAAGCTGGATATAGAAATCACAGTCTTCAGGTCTTTTCACAAGCCTCCTGCACCTGAACTGACGCAAGCTCGTTTCGATGCCAGTGCGAAGATGAGTGTGGGTATCGATCCCTTCTTCAGCTACTCTTCGTTCAGCATGTCCTGAGATATTACTGTTAAGAATGGAGCTCTTTTTTTGGGGCATAGCAGCGTCCTTTTCTGGCTTTTTTTTTTTTTTTTTTTTTTGTTTTTCCTCGAGATAAAAGGTGGTTTCAATGTTAATAAAGATACGGGATATGACAGTAACAGCTCGTAATTGGATTAGGGGGCGCTGTTGGGGAATACGCGTGTTGTTAATTAGGTGGTGCCATCAGAATGGACTTTGTTGATGGTGAAATTGTAAAAAAAAGAAATGACCCATTGTAATAATAAGCGAATAATAAGCGTGTGGTTCTGTAGCATCAAGCCACTCACCACTCTGGTCCATGTTCAAATGTGCCTTTAACTGTTTAGAACCAATTATTTGCCTTGTGCATCATTCATCATTCTGATTCACCTCACCCACTAATTCATCCCTTTATTTCATCTATACTCAGGACTAAATCATAATGTTTATAAAATTCTGTTTGTCTGTTCCCTTGATACTGATGTGTTATTGATTAGAAGCACAATAGACACGATGATCTTGCCCCTGTGGGGTCAGTACCCCCTTCAGGGCTATTGATTCACTTTTGCTGTATCCATTGAAAGAATTGGAGCCCTCCTTGTCCTTGAAGCGCCTGGAGTGACTTTGCTACAAAAGATGGAAATAAGCTATTTCGTCCTTTCTGAATATGTTTAGGCGCGTTCAATAGAGCATTTGCTCAAAGATCTGCTCATATCATATTGATTTATTACATTACTTTAGTATTTTCTTTTTCATTTTATTCATTCATCGTAGGAGAAACTAAAATAGCTGAGAGAGAATAAATGAAGTATTCGTCATCCTAAAGTGGGGGGACATTGACTACAATGAACTACTTGAAGAAAAAAAAAATTGATGTGGGATAGGGAAGGTGGAAAATAGAATGTATTGATAATACGTTAAATGAGTGAACCTGCACTCTTTGGTTATTTGTTATTGCTTGATCAACAAGTCTTTTCTTTTTTTTTTTTTTTTTTTTTTTTGTCCTGTTTTCGTTATTTTGTAATGGAGATACTGCTAAAGTGATCAACACTTAATCCTCTCCTTTTTTTTTTTTTTTTTTTTTTTTTTTCTTCTCTTTCTTTTTTAGCAGGCACCGTTGTCCTTCCAGACTCCCCAAGAAGAGCCGCTAGGAGCCTCGCCCTGAGTCCACCACTGGTTGGTCCAGAGATGACCATTGTATGTGACCTTGGTTCCAGGGGTAGCATAGACAGTGGCGCTGTTCCAGGCAGGGACACCGCTGCAGACACCAGGTCCTGGAGTAGTTGTGGTCACAGCCGTGGTCGTGGTCGAAACACGGGTGCTAACTGTAGTGGTAGTGGTGGAGGCAGAAGTGGTGGTGGTAGTAGGCGAAGGTCCACCATGAACAGTGTTCAAAGCATTCAACAATTCGTCGTTGTAATCGTGCGACATCTCCCAGAACATCACACCACGCAAGTTCTGCTGCTTCACATAGTTGACCTTGACAGTGATCGATTGAATATCATCATATGAAACAAACTTCTTGTCCGAGGCACGGAATGCCCATGGGGTCTGGGATTCAGGATCCCAGTAACGCTTCCAGCCAGCAGCAGGGGTGGTGGGTCCTCCAGTCAAGATGTTGGCACGGATGTCCTTCCATCTCCAGGTGCCGGTGGGCTCAGCAATGATCTCCTTGACACCGCAGGCGGCGGTAGTGGTCACGTTGCTGGCAGCACGCTTCACAAGAGCAGCGGATCCGGTGTGGGGGACATACTGGGTAATGGGGTTCTGAGTGTTCATATCAACAGTGGCGGTGAGGGCAGTACCGTAGAAAGCAGTACCGACAACCAACTTGTCAGAAGGCCATCCAGCAGACCTCCATGAAGTAACGGATTGGATGACTCCGAAGGGTTCACCTGGAGCTGAGGGAGTGCCGAAAGGAGCGTTTGGTCCAGTAGTTCTGCTCCATGATCCATGGATATCATAAGCCATGATGGAGAGCCAGTCAAAGTAAGGAACAAAGGCAGAAACATCGCTCATAGGTCTGCCGCTAGTGCCATCGAAAGGCTGAACACGGACAGCAGCGGTGACGAGCTTACGGTTGGTGGGGAACTCTGCATCCAAAGCAGCACGGAGCTCCTTCAACAAGAGGAGGTAATTGGCAGAGTCCTGAGGAGTGTAGGTGTTGCATGGGGCACCAGCGCGTCCAGGGTACTCCCTATCAGAATTTCATAGCACAAGTAAATGCAACAGACAAGTTAGCTATTCCCTTCTTTCATAGTAATCAATACACATAAAGGATACACATCCTGATATATATTATAAAAAAAATAAAAATAAAAATAAAAAAAAAGACTTACCAATCGATATCAATACCATCCATGTCCCATCCGTTGGGCTTCTCTGCACTGTCGCCAAGGGTGTTCTTGCGGACGAAGACCAAGGCGTTGTTGATCCAAGTCTTGCGCAGAGCAGCATCTGCGGCCACGATGGAGAAGGTCTCGGAACCGGTCCAGCCACCAATTGACATCAAGATGGGGACCTTGTAAGGAGCTGCCCTCTTGACCAACTCCCTCATGGGAGTACCATCGTAGTAACGATCAAACACAATATCTGCAGGGCTGGGGGCACTCTTTTTCATCACACCAAAACCGCTGTTTTTTTTTTTATTTTTTTTTTTACAAGCATTAGAAAAATATCCTTGGAGGTTAGCAAGTTCTACTTTTCCAATCCACTCTATTTTATTGTTCATAGAGTATGCGGTTGGACAGATAGACGGACAGGCATTAAAAGCGTAGAATATAGAAAAACATTCGATCAGGACTTACTAGTTGATGTGAGTGTACTTGGAGAAGTCAACAGCCGAGACTGGAACATCACCCCATGGAACCCAGTATCCGACAACGAGCTTGTCGGCAGCAGCGCGCTTCTCGATAGGTGCAGAGGAGACGGATGCAATAAGGAAGGCCACACTGGCCAAAGACAAAATGGTAGCTCTCATTTCTTGTTTGTACGCGTGTGAGGTTTTTAGACGTTAGTGAGGAGATCTCGTGCCCGAAGCAAGGAGATTAAGATGAAGAGGGAGAAGTAGGAGTGGGCGTAGGAGGAGTGGGCGTAGGAGGACGGGTAAGGGTAGAGGCGGTAGGAAGAAGAGGATTAGATCCGTTAGGCAAGGGAGACTTGGAGAAGACGAGGTGCAGAAGACAAGGAACAGAAAAAGAGGAGGAAGGTGGTATTTATACAAGTTCTTGGATTATGATTCTAGGTATAAGGTATAATAATATCAGTTGGCGCAAGCGATCCCTGTGAAAGTTTAGTGAGCAGAAAGATCAGGATGAATGAAAGTAAAGGCACGATAGAATATAAAAAGACAAGGTTAATTTGGATTGGCGTCAGGGAAGATAAAGCAAGGGATGATCGAATGACATCTTATCATGTATGTAACCGACCTGGCTTGCATGTTCTGTCTGCCCAACCTTATTTCTACATTTTGTGTTTGCAGGTCAACAAACAAAAAAGGGATGCGATGGGTGATGGGTGATGGAGGATGGAGGATGAACGATAAATGGATGTAGGACAACAGGATATGGATAGATTGTTGCTGTTGGTTGTTGACAAAGAGAGCGACTCTTGCATCTGTATCTACACATTATTCTTACATCTGAGGATCCTCTTTTCTTTACCCAAAGCGAGGTCAAAAGGAAGGACATCTCTTCCTTAGAACAACTATTGTTGTAGACATGGATTTTTTTTTTTCTTTTTTTTTTTTTTCAATCAGAAAAGATCTAAAATATAGTCGAGTAAACGGCTCATTGTTTTAAAATAACTAAGAGAATAAATGACTATTCTTTTTTCATTGATTGTGCAACGCCTCCTTCGTTCCATTAATCCATTAAACAGGTTCCCAATATTGATTTTATTTATTTTTCTTTGGCGCGCATTTTCTTTTGTTTGTGGAGATGCACAATCTTGATTTTAGGATCCAAACAGGGAAACGGATACGCTCATTGGCTGGATTAAAGACAGTTGGTAGTGCAATCAGTCGAGGTGGCCATTTTGAATATCCATGTTTGTTTGCTAGACCATATTTGTGTCCATGCAAAAGATGTCCCAACCCACTGTAGACCCTAACTCATCCACCAATACCACTCCTGCTCTGTGTGCAAACAGAACCTTGTCGTGTTGTAAAAAGTCGGTTGCTCTCTCATCTCTCTTCTTGATTTGTATAACGTCCTTCATCTATGGGGTTCTCCCTGCACATGTTTGTTCAAGTGCTCTTATTTTTTTCACATTTCAAAACCCTTTCAAGGGAAAATCGGCTCTCATCACCTATTCCTCTCTCTTTCATCGATCTCAGCTTCATTACCGAACAAGCTCATTCGAGCTACAGGATCTCTAAGGGTCCGGAATCACTTCCTTTCCTCTCTTTTTTTGTTATTAACAAATAATAAAGATAAAAAAAAAGGACCAAACAGCTCTCGAGACACAGAGTATCTCTTTGATTTTGATGATAAGAAATCTTACAAATGCTCTCAAACTCTTGGGAGTAACCTCCAGGTGAAAAAAAAAAAGACTTGGGTAAAACTCCCTTGAACAGGTTTGATGATAAATCACAAAACAAAACGATGGATAGTCCATCACGATCATAATCATTTTCTTTATTTTATAAAATAATGCTTTCGTTGACAGTACAAATGTCTACATATTAATATATATATTTATATTTATATATTGTATAAATATATCCACAATGCTTCATCTCATGACTGTAGTCCGAGGGTTTGTACTTTCTTAGATTACAGACAAGGCTAGGGGTGGACATGGATGTTGCACAAAGCTTGGGATCCACCCACGCTTGTGTAAATAAAGACCACTTTCCCTTACTTCTTTTTCTTATCGTGATTATATCTCAACTCAACGTCGTCCTTCTATAACTGCTTATTATTGATCCTTTTTTTTTTTTTTTGTTTATGCTTTACCGTTGCATGCAAGATAACCAGTGAGACGTAAAGTGCACGGAGCTCCCCAACGGGTTATAGACAAAGGAACGCTTCATCTCTTCACTGCTCCCATCACGCGGCTATTTTGTACAAATGCCTTCATGGTTCGAGACCGGAGACAAAAGGAAAAAAAAAAAAACACACAGGTAAATGTATGGTGTCTCCTCAAGGTGTCTTATGCGCATACATTCAGATCCACAGAAACACAATCCGAACAATAGCTGATGAATCTGATTACGATTTTGAAAACTGACAGATAACCGAATGTACACAATCTCATGTGCACGACAATAAGGAAAACAATGCGATACTTTTTTTTTTTTTTTTTTTTTTTTAACAATCAGTCAGTCGCAAGTCGATAAGAAATGATCGCAAGTCTTTGATCGTGTATAGCTCTTGAAACTTGTTTTTATTATATGTGTGGAACTGAGGTAAATGGTTTTAATCTCAAGAAATAATACTGGCATTCAACATCTTTGTTTGAGAATAGAGAAAAAGTGAGAGAGGGAAAAGGGCGGAAATGTACTGCGCATGTGCCATGTAGAATCCTTCAGGGTCTAGTTCTTTATTAGAAATTTGAGCATTTCATTATCATTAACGTATTACATCCATACCATAATTAATGATGAGTCTTTTTTTGACATTTTAATTTTTTTTTATTCACTTCGATGCATAGTGATCGCGATAAGAAAGACGGGAACTGAGAATAAAAAAAATAAAAAAAAAAGGGTCCCCAAACGTTGATAGTAAACCTTCTTGCTTCGATTTGCAGGTTGTTGGTGCCTGCTCTTTTATTTTTACGTTTTCCTTGTTGGCGCAAGCTGTCCTGAGTATCCTAAAAAAAAAAAAAAAAGAATCTTTGATGATGTTAAGAACAGATAGAGGCAGTATATATGGTACGCGTTCCTTCTTGGCCTAAATATCTCTTATCTTTCATCATTCTAGGATCCTAGAGAAAATGACTCCTCTATTTTTCCTTTGAATGTTTTGTACCCAAAAATGGAATCTGTGATCTGAACACAAGCTGGCAGAAGCAATCGTGAATACACGTGGAATGATCAATGGAGATGACTTGTCTATTTTTTATTTTCTAAAATGTATACACTCTTTGACTATTTAGAGACGACAAGTGAGCTCCTTATTCCAGTCCTCACTGCCAACGCAATTATGACAGACAAAAACACCTCGAGGGTCCAATTTACGCTTGATGGCCCTAAGGCGGGGATAGTTGCTTCCAAAGAATGCTTCCTGCCAGTCAGGCTCATTAGGATCTGCCTCATTGAAATACGCTCCTGATCCAGGACTGATATCTCTAAACCGCTGAGTCGTTGCTGTGATTTTTTCTCCCATATATTGAGGCGCCCCTGGGTGAGCCGTATCGGGCCAGAACGCTGCTACAACCACATGAAACAATGCTTTGCGCCACGCAGGAAGCACTGAGGTTTCTCGGCTGTTACCCTTACTCACTTGACCTCCTGCAACCAAATGACCTAGAACAGTAGCTCCAGCAGGACCCATGAGCTTACCAAGGTCATCCTGCGCCTCCATCATCACATCCACCAGCTGACTAATGCCTGCAGCATCCTCAAAGTTGGCCTTTGGGATTAGACGCGAACCCAAAATGGTATTTGATCCAGAGGTGGGTTCGGTATTGTTGGTTACTAATGGCCCGAAAGCCTCCCAAAAGGATCCAGCAGAGACGGCTTCTCCTTCAATAGTGATGTTCGGGATAGAAGCAATTTCCTTCAAGAAAGCGGACATTGTACTGTTGACAACTGTAGAACCTACGCCTGGAAACATGTAGTAGAACATCAAACCCTCGAGTTGGAAGTAGGAGTAGCCTGAGTACCCGGCTGCGCCCCATGCAAGCTGCTGAGATAAGAAGCTGGTATAGACCTTGCGGCGAGCCTCAGTTCCATTGAATCCGATGCGGTAGCCGGCATAACTGAACTCTGTAATTGCGGGATGAGTCTTGTAGACTGCCTCGACGATGACACCAAAGGTAGATCCTCCGCCTCCGCGGAGCGCCCAGAAGAGGTCCTTGTTCTTGTAAGCATTGGCGACTCTGAGTTGCCCATCTGCTGTAACGACCTTGTATTGCAACACATTGTCGACACAGAGGCCGTGACGAGGAGAGAGGGGACTATGTCCTCCACCCTGACAGTAACCACCACTGGTTCCAACTGTTGGATGAGCACCGCCCACGACTGTCACATTATGCTCATTTGCGGCAGCATAGGCTTCCTGCCAGATCACACCGGGATCAAGGATGATAGCGCCCTGGCCTGGGGTCCTACGAGGCGCACCCTCTGGCACAAAATTATCATCCAACGCGATTTTCTTCAAATGGTGAACCCAGACATTAAGGGATGAAACGCCAATACTACGCCCAAGGTAATCATGCCCGGTGTTCTTGATGACGAGGCGAATATTGTTTTTGGCTGCAAAACGAACTGCATGCTGAACATCCTGGACATTGGTGACATTGACGGAATAAAGAGGGACAGCGCCTTGGTAACAAGGTTCAGTCTGGTTGAATCCACGACAGCTGCGGTAGTTGAAAACTTCCCAATTAGTTTGCTCCACTGCACCCGGTTGTTTATGTCTCCAGTAGTCAAAGTGATAGCCTTTCTGGATCTCTTGGCACTTGGCTGCGTCATAATGAGGGTCGTGGCACTCATAAGCAGCAGGCTTGGTAGGGATCAATCGACCACCTACAGCGGTATTGAGAGCAGACCAAGTGGCATCGTTGGGCCAGCATGGATCAGTGGGCTGACAATAGCACTTGGAAGAAGGGGAAGGATGGGGAGGAAGATCGTCAGGTGCAGCGTTGACAAAAGCAGTATTGGCATGGATAACTGCCACCAGCGCACCGACGAGTGCGATTGATCGCAAAGTAGGTGAGTGCATATGTTTTATCGAAACGTGGTATTTTAAGTTTTGAGTGAAAATGCTTTGTTGTGTAAAAAAAGAAAATGGAAATAGACGCTATTTATAAGGTTTTTGATCTGAATGGCTGAGTCGAAATCCAAAAAATGGGCTGTGTGCGCCTCCCCAAAAAAAAAGCCTCACTCAGTTAATAATCTTACGTCACACACATCCACTAAAGGATTAAAGACGGCGTTCATAAACTGCATGAGCGGCGTCGCTGGCAAAAGTAAAAGGCTGTTGCTGTTGGATAAACCTCTCCCGGACAAAGCATAGATGACATAAACTACGTAGATACATACTGCTTGGCTCAATAAAATCAACCAGACGGATAGAGACCAGGTTGATCAGAGAAGAAGGAGAAAGAGCAAGAGACATCAGTCGAAGAAACCGGGAGATGGCCCGTGACAATATCTGTCTAGCCTATTGGTTGCTCTTTACAAGAAAGGTATTGGCTTGGCATTTCCGTAATTTCTCAAAATCGACCATCCATGTTATCCAACGCATGACCTACAGTTGAGTAAAAGCCGACATCTATACGCTTAATAAATATCCCTGGGAAAAATAACTCGAAGCATTCCATAGACAACGAGCAATATTGGCCACAAGGGAGGCTAGCCAATTAATCTTTTGGTTGTGTCGAACATTCGTCGGTATAGGCAAGACCATTGGACGACATGCATTGGTGGTGTCGCCCTTCTTATCAACTTTTTTATTTATTTTGCATTAAATGTTGACTGCTTTTAGGGACGACCAACTAAAGGAGCAGAAATAATGGAAGATTCCTTCCCTCTAGGACCTCTAGGAGAAGAGGGAGAGAAGCCTGTGCAGACTAGTCAAATGTAGTTTTTATTTCTATTATCAGATTATTATTCTTATTATTCGCGACACAGGGAGAGTTATTTCATTTATTGAATAGGAGTTGTGATAGTAGATACACCATTAAAACAATTTGTCACTTTGTTGTGCGTTTTATCTCGCCTACTGACTGCCATTGTAAAAGTTGGCGAGCTAATTCAAAAAAAAAAAAAAAAAAAAAAAAAAAGATCTTGAAGAGACCAAATTCAGCGAGAGACACGGTGATGGTAAAAGATGTAATGGAGTTCAGGTCGAGTATATATAGAGACTAGTCAGTGCGACAATGTTCTATCATGAGTCGTATCAGGGACACTAACTATGTCTTAATTGACAGTAACTGCCCCGATCAATAACAATGTCACAACAGATAGAGTTATGCATATATGCAGTACCATTCCCTCAAACGCATCTGTATGCAGTTAATATATATATATACGTATATACAATGAGATGTATGTTGTCATCATCAGCAACATGGCAACATGGGGTCGGGTTCGTGTAACCTTCGGCCGATTCTCAAAATGAGCCAAAAAAAAAAAAAAAAAAAAAAAAGAAATGCAATAACAATAACACGAGCCATGTCCTTTTTTTTTTTTTTTTTTTTTTTTTTTTTTCTTTTCTTTTCTTTTTCAAAATACTAGCCCTCTTCTTCACATCATCCAAAACACAAGAAAACGATCGCTTACTCATTACTGCGTCTCGGTCCAGGCCACGGAAAGATATAAAAATAATGTCAGCCTCCCCACCAACTTCAGATACCAACCATTCCAAAACACTGTTACTACAACCACCGCCTCTACGCAGAAGACTTAAAGAAACATTTTTTTCTTATGTCAAATTCGGATATATCGCCTTCGGAGGCCCCAGTGCCCATGTCGCTATCCTCTACGATGAAATCATTGTAAAGCGTCGATGGGTCTCGAATGAACAGTTTGCTGAGCTAGTTTCCATCAGTCAAGCATTGCCTGGACCTGCAAGTGCCAAGATCGCTTACAGCCTTGCCTTGATCAGGTCCGGCGTCCTTTGTGCTATCTTTGCTTTCTTGCTCTGGAGGTAGGTATGGGTCCTTAATGCTCTCTCTTCCTCTCTCTCTCTCTCTTACTTTCTCACTTTTTTTTTTTTTTTTTTTTTGTTTTTTTTTTTAAAAAAAAAAAAAAATAGCATTCCTGGTGCAATAGTGATGACTGTAGTAGGAGTGCTGATTGGCGGTATCAAAGGCGACATCCCGATATGGGCAGTTCGGCTGGGGCAAGGGCTGTCGGCGGCAGCCATTGGTCTGGTGATCCTAGCAGCATATCGAATGTCGACTGTTCTAACGACAGATAGGTTGACTAGGGTCCTGGCCCTTATCGCTGGAAGTACAACAGCTCTCTATTCTGCTCCTTGGCTCTTACCTTTGATCATGGTGCTGGGTGGCATATCCAGCTTTGTTTTCGATGCTTATATCACACCGGTGCTCACGAGACGAAGAGCAAAAAAAGCTGCTACTTCGCATAAAGCTGTTGCATCAGTAGAGTCCAAGGATCTGGAGCAAGGAGATGCGGCAAATGAATTAGAAACAACAGAGAGTATATTGGAAGATGAAGCTGAAAGAGGCGATAAAGCTAGTCAGAAATTCAATACTAAAGTAGACGCCAGTCCTCATAGCCGACCAAACTTCAAAGGTGAACAAGCAATGCAGTCAGAGGTAAGAATGCAGGCGTATTACGTTTCCATTGTTTCCTTGAAGCAACTTGACCATCTTTTTTTTTATTTTTTTTTTTTTTTATGATTATATTAGAGCGGTGACCAACAAGCGAGATATGTGTATTCTCGATTATCCGGAATTGTTTGTTTTGCGGTATTTGTTGTTTTGCTCATCGCTGCTATTCTTGTCCGGGTCTTGATTTCTCCCACAGAGACAGGGTATGGCCAGCTGGCATCAACGTTCTATGTAGTGGGCTCGATCATCTTTGGTGGTGGTCATGTAGTTGTCCCTCTCTTGAAGACCTATACAGT
Organism: Lobosporangium transversale; assembly: GCF_002105155.1. NCBI lineage: Eukaryota > Fungi > Mortierellomycota > Mortierellomycetes > Mortierellales > Mortierellaceae > Lobosporangium > Lobosporangium transversale. The sequence goes on along the minus strand of NW_019029010.1, from coordinate 8,951 downwards.
GGACGCAGGATGGTTGACCAACCAACAATTTCTGATCGGCCTTGCTGTAATCCAGTCGCTTCCAGGGCCCAACTTCAACTTTGCTTGCTTCTTAGGGGCGGTTGCGATGGCCAGAGTCAATAAGAACACTTTGTTGGGAGCAATAATCTCTTATATTGCCATTTATTTCCCAGGTTTGATCCTCAAGAATGCAATCATCCCATTCTGGCAATTCTTTCGTGAGCGACCGGCAGTGAAGATGATCTTTCGTGGTGTCAACTCTTGCGCTCTCGGCTTTATCTTCTCGGCTGCTTGGCTTCTGTGGGTGCAAACAACAGCAGATGGAGGTAGTGACAGCTATCATGCTGTGATCGTAGCGACCGCATTTGTGGCATCAGAATACTTGAATATTCCGGTTCCACTTGTCATCGTTGTAGGAGGCGCTATGGGCGCCATTGAGTACGCTGTTACTGATACATAAAGAAATGTTAATGTAATGTGCCGATGAAAGGATAAGTGCGCATATGCTGAAATGGCGTCTTTGAACGACAAGATGATGCAAAATTCATTCTACTATATGGGTTTGAAAGATAATTGGTGGTACAAGGCTGCTGGTAAAATTAAGGTTCGATCGAGTGTTCTGGACTTTCAGGACACTTTGATCAATCTGTAGGACAATAGAACAAAAAGGCATATAAATCATTAAGAATGAGAGGGTTGCGAGTCTCTCACCCCTTTATTACAGCGCGACGTAGGGAAGCTTTGCAGGTTTTATGTTTTTTTTTTTTTTTTTTTTTTTTGACAAATGGCTTCGCAGTCAGTTCGCCGGACCTGCCTACATCAATGGAAGCTAGCCTCTCGCTCCAGCCTCGTTCGATGCCTGCATCCCTGTTTACCCAAATAAGCGTGAGCTCTCGGCTCAATACCTCCTTGTATTTCCTATGCGAATATTAGAGCGATGGAGCCATCGATTTAAGTACCGTTGCTACACGTAGCCAATACCGACAAAAAACATTCATGTCAGTATTATAACTCATAGACAAGGAGATGCCGAGACATACCGGGATCCCAAACATAGTGTCAAGCAGTGATACTGTATTGAACTACGTTTCACTGCTACCTTTGCGGGCATAGTTGTGGTTGTCTATTCTGCTTGGGACGTTTCATTTCTCGACGTGTGTGGCGTAGCATTTTATTTTATTACAGTCAAGTTTCTAGTATGTATACGTCCCAATAGAACTATAAAAACTCCCCATCATAACCTTTTGTATTAGCATCAGGGCATTCCAACCATGGTTCCCTGTGCATCATTGTATTTCAATCCACTATGGTGCTCTTGAAAAGCTTTATACTGCTCTACTTGCGTACCCTCCATATACAATCATCTTGAACTTCCTCAAGATGGCACTTGATAACAAACGGGATTTTTCCAATGAAGGAGGATAAGGGCTGTAGCTGTTCATGTTAAAAATTTTTGCTTGTTAACCGCTTATTGTAGAATTCCCTTCAGCAGTCGTAAGCGGTGATATAATCACCATGTTTATTGTCATTGAGCTTGGAAGAAAACTAGTGGCAATAAGGGACCCTAGGCTTGGAGTCGTGGATTGCGAGCTATACAACCAAAGCGCTGAACAAGTGATACAAGATAACCGTGATTCAGATGTAATGGGCATTTACGGCGGCGAAAGAAAGTATTGAGAGGATGTGAGCGATTATGAGAGCAATGAAGAAGGGGTTTGTATCTCTTTTCAAGTCCTTGGCAACAGAGCATGAGCAGCAGTTGTGATCACAAGTTGATTTCGATGAGTCCACATAACAATAGTCATAGTGTCAAGGCCCTATCTTCCATGTACGATATGTGCATTATTGTTGTTTTCAGACCTGGCACCAATCATGCGGGGTATTTTTTTTTCTTGAAGTTCTTTGTGTTAAACGGCCAGACAGAAAGCTTAAAAGACTACAGGCACACCAACGGTGAAAAAAAAGTGTATATGAGCAAGCAGTTGTTGTGCTTCTTTGTTGCCTGCACATTCCTTGCGTCTCGGGTTTTTTTAGTTTCGAAAATATTTGGCGGTATACTCATGCATGGAATGGGAGTGAGAATTTTTTTCCTTTTTTGTTCGTCAATCACTGTCAGTTGTGTGTACACGAACATGCACCAGGCTATTGAATAAACAGCTGAAGCATCTCTTTGATTTCTGCACATGTAGAAACACATTTTGCATCGCAGTGTATTTTTTTTTTTGTTTCATCGTAAGAATCGGTCTTGCTCAAATTGAGAGGCAAGAGAGACCTACAAAGTACAAACCCTCGGAAAAGCCGCCCGCCCCTGCTGCAAAGCGCGCACGACGCTAGACACAAGTATTTGGGTGCCGGCACACCCACAAAAAATTTTGTAAGTTCTGTTTATTTCCGTCACCTTTCTAATCTTTCTAATCTGTTGTCCCTGAATTTCTGGACAAACTTTAAAAACTTTACAGATCAACAAATGTACCAGTCAGCCAATGATCAATTGATCACGTGATCCCACAAAACTGCACTTACAAAGTCTCACGTTCTCACGTTCCAATTGTCCATGAGTTCATGTCTTCATCATAATACAAACGCGCTGAAACCATTTGTACGTCATATAGTCGAATCCATACAAACCATATCATGCAATAAACTGGTCTGATATCTTTTTTTCACACTCTAAACTCATATTTGAACATTCACACGCCTACACTCGCAGTTGCACTCACACATTCACACACTTGCTTTCTCACATTAAACATCTTACTTTTACACACACGACGCACCCTCACACGATATGGCTACCTCAAAGAAGAACTCTGAGGCTACTGCTGGTACTAAACACGCCTCTCCAACCGATCCCGAATATGAGCCAATCACTAAGCGTACTCGGCAAGCCTCTAAAAAATCCACCGATCAAGAACAAAAATCAGCAACAGCAACTTCATCATCAACCGTATCCTCCAATGAGGATGACCAACAATCCCAAGACAAACCTAAACTAGAAGACAAGGATGGTCATGGTCAAGGTAAAGATCGGAGTGCTGCAATCGTGAAGTGGGTTTTAGTGCTACAGAGATTAAAACAATGATTGTTGAAAAAAAGTCCTTCTCTAAAAAATGAATTCTTAGTGGACTCAGATAGCAACACTAAGGACTCAAACGATGGGGGAGATAGCGATAACAAGTCCAAGTCGACAAATGGCGACGCTAGTGACTCCAAGGACACAAATGTCAAATCCAAGGATGATAGTACAGATAAGGACGGAAATGAGGATGAGTCGGTTGTAGTTGAGAAGGGTCATGCATTCTTTTTTTACCGCCCCAAGGTCGATACCAAAGACATTTCGGGGACTCAGGACGTTCAAAAGTTTTACCTGCTACTTAGTCCAGATGATGCGGCTGGTAGGCCTGCTCCAGAGGATAAGCTGGAACAAGGTGATGAAGCAAGAAAGCCTTCACATGAGGGCAAGCCCTGTCATCGATTGCTAGTGATCCCACAAAAGACCTTTCCTTCCCCCGGTAAAGGGCCCAAGTCTCGTGTCTGGGCATTCGTGGATGAGGCCTCATCTGACTTGGATGACCTTGAAAAGAGATTGGAACGCTATTCGTATTCAACAAAGACTCGTGGTGATCGAACTCAGGAGCCTGCTCGATTGATTGGAGAGGCACGATTTAATATTGTCGTGCATCATGGAACGTCTCATTTCTTGTATGAGCTCGAGGTCCCTGAGAAACCCCTAGAAGTCCAGGAGGCATTTGGGCTTCAGAAAGAAGGACATTTCATTATACAAGTGAAGAACCCAGAGATCAAGTCTCCAGCTACAGAGCGTGGCCAAGCACGTTATGCATCGTTGGGACAAGGGGCAGCTACATTACCAAAACACTTGCAGGAGAAATTTAGAGGTGTTCGCAAGGATAATGTTCGATACACAGCCTTGGATACGACCGAGTTTTTAGACGTACAACATGTGGAGTTGGTCCTCATTGCAGTGAACAAGGATGCCAAGGAGGAATTTGCAGAGGTGGTAAAGGGGCTTGAAGAAGAGGTCGAAACGGAGTTAGAGAATGAGATTGATTCAGACAAGCCTGAAGACCATGCATATAAGGAGCTCGAAACTGACGAAAAAACAATCCATGCTGCGATTGATACCTTCAAGTGAATAATAATATCAATAAAAAATAAAAAAATAAAAAAATTGCGATATGTGGCGATAGAAAGACCAGCATGTATTCAGAGTATAATAGGTATTTAAAAAGTAATGAATAATATGATCGCTTTACCCCCAAGTATCAGAGGTGAATTCCCAAAATCCTCCAGAACAAAAGCGATGTTGCATCGGATGTTCTTGTAAGAACGTACCTCATGTACTGCATGTTAAAGCAGGGATTTAGTTTGAATTGGTCAGCTTAATGAAGGGCTAAAGATTAAATTGGGTTTGTAGAACAAGTAAGGCGGCCCCCAGATTGGAGATATGGGTACAGCGGGCGTAGCTACAGTGTAAATGTCTCCCAAGAGTCTCATATTCTTGTTTTGTGATTTCAATTCTTTTGGCATCTTGTACCTCTCTTTCCGTAACCCTTCCGAGCATATCCTTAAGCACCCTCATTTAGGATGTTCCTCTTCGTCTTGCTCCTCACACGATCTGTCTCGATAATAACTTCAGTATGTCTTTGGATATTGGTGGCTAAATTCCCTATACACTCCTGCGTGGCATAGCATGGCATATTTCGTTTTCTGGTTTGGTTGACAATCAAAAAAAAAAAAAAAAAAAAAAAAAAAAATCTCAAATCTGCATGCCAATACCTGGTTGATCTTTTGAATCAGGAGTATATCGGAATCCTGGATTCTTCCGTTGCGATCTGTCACAACGACCCCAATCTTTAATGGGGTATGCCTGTTCATTCCAATTTGAAGTGCTTTGGCAATCTTACCTGCGCTGCGCTTCATTGCTTCCAAATCTGCTACAGCCAGACAGACCCGGCGCATCGCCTAGGAGCACTATTTGGCCGTCAATATTTACGATTTGCTCTTGTACTTCTGTCACTCCACCGCCGCGCACTTAGAAACCAAATTTATAATTACTTTCCAGATCCAGGATTGCCTGTGATGAACAGAAGACAATTGAGAGTGCTCTGCATGGCTGCATGGCTGTTAAGATATATTATGTACGCGGTATCCCACTCGGTAATATGGGAAACAATATGAACTGCGATAAAAGAGAAAGAAGGGATATAGGAATTTATAAGGTTCAAACCCCTTGAAGAAGTAGACTTTGATGCACAGTACTTTATATGCTACCTCTTTTGCGCAAAAAGAAAGTAAAAAAAAGCCGACATCATGTACTGTTCATGGATGAAAATACCGTCACCTCAGACGATTTTATTTTCAAGAAAAATAAAAAGACAGTGATAGAGAGCGCTGACCTCATGGAGTTTTTAAGGTTAGCGATTCATTGACTTGTAGACCATATAAGAAGCTGTCAGCACTATTGACGCTGCCGCCTTCGCTGGTGCTGCTCTTGTTCCGGCCATAGCCAAACCATATGCCACAGCCACGGAAAAGTGTTCAATTAAAGCTTTTGAGTAGGACTTATATTCATTCTCGGTAACTGTGATATCGGTGACACTTTGCACTCGTATTGCATTGACTCTCCTGAGCATGACAATGAGTGACCCCATGTCTGACTCATCATTATTGTAGTCTTCGATAACAATCGTACGAGCCTTATCGACACCAACACCAGTGTTAGCGCCGAATATATTCACCACTCTCTCTATATACAACAGTGTATACTTCTCCTTGTTGCGCTGCTTGACCTGGTTGAAAATCAAAAGGAACTCGGGGCTGGGTGACAATGCTTTGTGGATCTTCTCGATCAAGAGCCTATCCTTTTCGTCAATTCTTCCATTTTTGTCCTCTATAACGATCCCGATCTTGAGAGGGATTTCAGTGATCTTTCCAATTTGTAATGCTTTGGTGATTTCCTTTGCATTGCGCCTCGTCGTAGCCAGAGTTCCCTCAAACAGGCCTGGCACATCAAGCACAAGGACCGGCTGATTGTCAATCGAGACGTCACCATATTGTAAAACTCTTGTTATTCCAGCACCGTCTGTCGAGAAGTCGGACATGAAATTTGCTCCAAGGCTATTAGCAATAAAACTCTTCCCAACTCCAGGGTTGCCAGCAATGAGCAGAATATAACTGTATGCTCCCTGTTGGCTTGCTACGTGGCGTTTCAGCGACTCGATGGTAGGGTCTTGCGGCTGGCCGAAAATGAGATTGTATAAATGGGACATTGGGAATACATCAGGAGGGGTGGATTTTGATATTTTTATACACCCTTGTAGTTTTATATAAATATTCAGACATTTCACAACCGCCAACCGTGTGTATTTCTTTTTTTTTTTTTTTTTTTTTTTTTGATTTTTGTGTCCTGCTGTGCTCAGTCCAGGTAGTAAGGGAACCTTTGTTCAACTAAAATAAACAAAAAATAACAAAAAAAAGTTGCATGTGCAGACGTCCCTCTGTTGAACATGACCCCTGATTTACTTCGCCAACAATAATCAATCGATTCTTCGAATACAGCCCAAGTTTATCCAAATAAAAAAAGTGGTCATTTATAGTCCCTGACAGACAGGCCAAGTAAAGAACTCCAACTACTAACTCTGCTGATATCCCAAGCTTCGTGGCCCCAGACACATCATAAGCTTCTTCTAAAAAAGATAATAGATCTACAATTGCGCCCCTTACAAGAAACCGACCTTCTCACAATTAACCCTGTATTTACTCTCGGTAACTGCGATATTGGTTACCAATGATGAACAGAGTACAACAAGTACAACAGAGGGGTTGGATGCGCCAAATACGTGAAATTTCAACAACTGGAAAAATTGCTTCGTTGGAGATGCATTGAGGGGTGAGGTTTCGAAACTTTAATCTTTTCATGATTGCTTCGCCAACAACAATAAACCCAATTGGACATCCCATGTTCATTATGCAGTAAACACACCATTCTTTTTTTTCTGTGTGTCATGGCCCAGGGGAAGGAGCAAGATACAGAATGCTGTCAATTCATTGGAGTTTTCCCCACATACGCAATTCGTATGCCCAGCCGTAATTTCTTGCTGGACCACGTCAGAAGGAAAGGAGTCCTGGCTCTCGGATCCTTCACACTTGGTCCATTTTTGTGGCCCGAGATCACATGAGAATCATCCCAATGTGAAGATGAATGCTCATTCTCATTTCCCCATTCTTCCCTCATCAGAGGTTCCGATGTGCATCAACAGCAGAAAACGATGTTCCTGATCACCGTGTGGGCCTAATGATCGCAATTTTACTCTCCAATGAAAATCAATATGAAGAGTGGAGTTTTCTCTTCTTCATTGCGAGAACGCCTTCAACCCTCTTTAGCAGCAATAATAGCGGTGACATCAAATTCAAAGGTGTTATAATGGGGTTTGATTACCATCCTTTACATTCTTACCTTTTTTTATTGAAACTATTTAATGAATCCATATACTAATGGAATAAAACAGTGACCCTAATAGCTAAGGATCCATTCGTATCTCGGTAATTATTTAAAAGCTTTGACGATGAGATAAGGGATCCCCCAAATCGGAGAGGTGAGAGCTGCTACAACGGCAAAAGTGTAAAAAAGAATCTGTTCTCCAACAGAAGCGAACTCTTCATTCGAAACAGTGATGTTTTGGACATTGCGCACAGTGTTCTTTGACATCCATTGTAGTTTTTGTTTCATGGGCTCCATATTTGGCCAGCCACCTTCATCCTCTGGTATGACCACCAACCGCTCTCTATCGACGCTCGTTCCTGTAATGGAGTTGATTGTATTGACTAAGCTGTTAAGACATTCATCGGATGTGTAGTGCCGTATATTCCGTCGCTTGACTTGATTTACAATCAACAGGATGTCGAACTTGGGGGTCAATGCTTCATGAATCTTCCTTATCAGGAGCATATCAGCTTGCTGGATCCTTCCATTGTGGTCTGCAACAATGAGTGCAAGTTTGCAAGGGATATTATGTCCGATCCTCAATGCCTCAGAGATCATTTGCGCATTTCGTCGTGTTGCCACTAGGTCGACCTCCACCAGTCCAGGGGCATCCACGAGGAGGACATGTTCCCCATTAATCGTCACTTCTTCTTTCTGGATGTTTGTCGTCACGCCTCCACCATGTAATGCGAACCCCGAGAGGAAGCTTGCGCCTAGGTTGTTGGCGATGTAGCTCTTGCCGACACCAGGATTACCAGTAATGAATAATGCATAGCTGATACCCATTTATCTGTTGTACTGTCGTTGAAATCGGGGTTTTCTTTATTTATTAGAAGTTGGCGGAGCGCTTTCTTATTCCTCACACTTTATATAATAAAAAAAGAAGAAAAAAAGCTTCGCCATAATTGGTTTTGTTATGGTCCACTCCTAGAACTTTATCTTTCTTTCTTTCTTTTTTTTTTGTATGGACAAACAAACGAAGTTGTGTATATACATGTATTATATATTTTTGTTACTTCGCCAACGATGTATGTCAAGTTGTATGTACAATTCATGCAAAATAAAATATATTTGCCCCAAATGGTACACTGTGCATAAAACTTTGGGATTGTTCATGGGCTCTTAAAGGCATATTAAATGAATAATATGGCGAAGCAAGCTTTATTGATTGTTAGTCAATTCAATCAGGGCGAAGTTAATATTTGAAAGAGAAGAGTATGTGCATGTCGTCTCCCTTTTTTTTTTTATTTTTTTTTTATTTATATACAACTATACCATCCAAGTTCAAATATCAATCCCTTCCGTTCTTTAATCTCGGCTGCCCCAATAATCACAAAAAAAAAATGACCGGTATTTCATTCAAATATGCCTTATTCATAACTGGAAACCCTGGGTCCGGGAAGAGCTTCATTGTCAATCATCTTGGCGCACACTTCCCTTCAGGCTT